>NC_061106.1:7136124-7186124 GCF_015104395.2 Macrobrachium nipponense | reverse complement strand
AAAACTAATTAAAGCTCATGGAAAACAACTACTTAAAATGATGGAAATTAAAATTAAAAATTAAAATTAAAATTAGTTAAAGTCTTAAGAATTTACAAAACCAGGAGAGTTAAAAAAAACTGTCATATGGAAAGTTGAAGACTAAGTAAATACAGTATGATGGGTAAAAAGCACAGAAAACAATAAACATTTAGGCCAAGTATGTATAGTTGAACAGAGGAAGTGTGCGAGTTCAGTTTGGATGCTAACTGCTTAATAAAGATTCAAGAATAGGCAGTTAGTAAGAATGGCTTGTCTGGCCCAGGATAGAAATGTCAGAGTATTTGGTATTGGTGTTGCAAATATGAGAATGGTGTCTAATATTAGAAAATTCGGGATTGGACAGCCTGCAACCCGTTCGATGACTGACACCTTTATGTGAATCGGCCCTGACCCTCAGCAATCGTTTAGCCGATCCGACATAGATCTCCGAATCACTTATGGGGCAAGCATATTTGTAAACGATTGACGAATGTTTAGAGATAAAAACCTTTTCGTATTAATTTCCATGTCCAGTAACTTGTTGGTAATGGGAGGCACGATACAGCTGTCACGTTCGGGACTGCAAGCTTAACAAGATCGTCCCGAACTGTGTCAAGTTCAAGCTGTATCGTGCCTCCATCTACAGGACCGAATTTTACATTGATGCCACGAAGTTACTGGGCATGGAAATTAATACGAAAAGTTTCTTTATCTAAACATTTGTCTGTTGTTCAGGACTTAATATTGACAAGTCCGTAATACTTTTTTTTATTGATTTTATTATATTTCAAATGCCATTTAACAAAAACATTTCTAGCCATATTTCCAATATCCAACATTGTCATAGTGTAAAATTATAAAACCTGGGTGTTTACCTTCCACGATTTAATCAGTGTGCGAGTTCTATTTTTCATTTGTCCTCTCATGTACTTTCTAAACGAGAAGAATTTTTACTCTCTTTGGGATTGGACTCATGCTTACCGTTTTACAAACCAAATTACAATAGATTCTTTCTGCCACTTGAATCACTCTTTCATAGATTAATTATCCAGCCTTTCAATGTTGACACCAGTAAACTTCAAAATAAACTATAATAAATAGAGACGACTACAATAATAGAATGGAGTCTATCCTTAATGATAACAGAAAATTTCTTACTATTGGGAACCTAATAGTAAACATATCTTTAAAATTGAGTATAAAATTAATAGATTTTCAAAGGAACTCAACTCCTAGAACTTTATTACCGCGGACACTTTAACGACTTATATTGCTCTGGTAATTCCTTGGTATCCTATATGGCTTACCAAAGATACATAAAGAAGGTGTCCCCATGAGACCTATTTTATCATCCATCCGTGTTCCTAACTATAAACTGGCAAAATTCTTAGTACCATTATTGGAACATCTTACTTTTAACCAACATTCCTTAAAGAATTCAGAGGAGTTTAAATCATTTATGTCAAGATTCGGACTTCTACATGGCTAGTTACGATGTAGAACCCCTTTTCACTAACGTCCCTGCAGAAGAGACTATTGAGATTATTTTTAAAAATGTTTTAACCCTAACGATGTCTATTTTAACTTTGACCGTTCTCTTTTTAAAAAGCTGTTGGAATTAGCAGTTTTTAATGATTGTTTGTACAAGCAAGTTGAAGGGATGGCAACGGGAGCACATGAAAATATTCGCAATTGTGAATATCTTCATGTGCTCCCTGAAGGAGAACATGCTTGATAACTCCCCCTTGTCTTTTACCCAGTTACAAACGATATGTTGACGATACCTTTGCTCTATATAAATCACCTTTTCACGCAGACCAGTTTCTCTCCTTCATTAATAATTCACATCCTAATATTAATTTTGCTTTAGAAATAGAGGCTCATAATCAGTTATCCTTTTTAGACGTATTGGTTTCAAGGTGTGGTGATCATTTTGATACCTCTGTCTTTAGAAAAAAGACGTTTTCTGGTCTTCGTTCCAGTTTTTACAGCGCTTGTTTTTATGGGTTTAAACGGAACTCGATATCTACGCTGCTTAACAAGACATTCTCTTTGACCTCGTCCTGGGCTTCTTTTTTAATTTTTTATACAAATACTTTTCTGGTAATCGCTTTCCTTCCTCAGTTTTCTGTAAACATTGTAAAAAAAATTTTTAACAAGAAACTTATTAGTTCACCAGTTGTTAGTACTGTTCCACGTAAGAAATTATATGCCAGCATTCCTTATATTCAAGATGTTACATGTTATTTTAATCCCCAGGAATCCTCTGACAATTGGTTCATTTTTTAAATTTAAAGATAAGCTCTCCCCAACAATGCAATCGTCGATCGTTTACAAATATGCTTGCCCCAAATGTGATTCGGGAATCTATGTCGGATCGACTAAACGATTGCTGAGGGTCAGGGCCGATTCACATAAGGTGTCAGTCATCGAACGGGTTGCAGGCTATCCAATCCCGAATTTTCTAATATTAGAAACCATTCTCATATTTGCAGCACCAATACCAAATACTCTGACATTTCTTTCCTGGGCCAGACTAGCCATTCTTACTAACTGCCTATTCTTGAATCTCTATTTATTAAGCAGTTAGCACCCAAACTGAACTCGCACACTTCCTCTGTTCAACTATACATACTTGGCCTAAATGATTATTGTTTTCTTTGCTTTTTAACCATGGTACTGTATTTACTTAGTCTTCAACTTTCCATATGGCAGGAGCTTTTTTTAACTCTCCTGTTTTTTTGTAAATACTTAAGATTTTTACTGTTATTTTTATTCTAATTTCTATTATTTTAAGTAGTTGTTTTCCATGTGCTTTAATTTGGTTTTTTATTGTTCTTTTGTAGCCCTGAAGATGTAACATGAGGTTACGAAACGCGTTGGCCAGTAAATGTTATCTTAATCGATAACTTGCTCTCTACTTGTCACCTATCCTTGATGCATGATACGACCTTATTCTGACTACCTACTTCGTGTCTATATATATATATAATATATATATATATATATATATATATATATATATATATATATATATATATATATATTATATATATACACACATATACATACACATACTATAATGATTATAATCAATTTAACACGTGATTCATTTATCACGCAAATCCACAGGTGAAAAATAAGAGACAGGGTGTCGGTCCTGACCGGTTTCGACTTTATTTCCAAGCCATTGACGAAGGACTGATACACAGTATTAGAAATCACAAATGTATATACTACAGAGACAGTACTGACGAACAAACACAACTGTTTGAGACTGCAGATCCACCCACAGGCTTGTGTCAAGGTAGGGGTGGCTTTCAATACTCTTTTGGCTAAAATTCACAATATGCTCTCAAGGGATACTACCCCCCGGAGACTACAAACCCACACCTGACAGGTGGCAGGGAGGCGGGTTGGAAATCTCATTAACAATGTTGCACCCTTACTGTGTTTACAAATATGATATTACTATTTCCATGCATCTCTACTGCCTACCTTAAAATTCAAACAATTTACAAATTATTTTGATATTAAAGGATAAAGTTTATACATCCCTTGTGTGATGTTCGTATTATGGTTGTAACTTTCTTTTATAAAGCTAGATTCAATGATATTCCTTTCCAGTACGTTATTAGAATACACAGCCCTTTTTGCCCCTTCCCAGTTAATAGCATTTAGCCAAGAAAATGAGTATGAGTCCAGATTTTCCAAATAAAAACCGAGTAACAGTCCAGGTTATCCAAGCCCATACCTTGCGATTCAAAGCCTGATTTTAAAGCTGAGTAGACACCATGCTTGCATATTTTTAAATTTCTGTTAAAATTAAGAAGTCAGGCAATCAACGGGTCACAAAGGTGGAGAAATTGAATGAGGTTGATAAGACAGATATCATTTAATTCATATTAAATAAAATATATGTTATTTAAGCAATTGAATTTGTCTCCTTTCATAATAAAATAAGTATTTTGATAATTAATAATAAAAATTAATAATACGAAAAGGCAAAGTGACTAGACTGAAGGGATAAAGGTACCAGATGGGAATAGCATCAAACACATTGATGAAACAGGATACAAATATCTAGAAATAGGTGAGGATATAAAACACCAAGAGATGAAGGACATAATCAGGAGAGAATATATGCAGATGCTTAAGGCGATACTCAAGTCACAACTCAACGCCAGAAATGTGATGAAAGCCATAAATACATTGGCAGTACCAGTAATCAGATACAGCACAGGAGTAGTGAAGTGGATGAAGGCTAAACTCCACAACATAGACCAGAAAACTATTAAACACATGACAATACACAAAACACTACACCCAAGAGCAAATACGGATAGACTATGCATAACACGAACTGAAGGAGGTAGAGGACTACTAAGCCTAGAGGACTGCGTCAACATCGAGAGCAGAGCACTGGAGCAATATCTGAAAGCCAGTGAAAATGAGTGGTTCAGAAGTGCATGGGAAGAAGGACTGATAAAAGCAGATGAAGACCAAGAAATATATAGAGACAGGAGAATGACAAACAGAACGGAAGCATGGCACAACAAACCAATGCACTGACAGACTAAAGAACTGGCCAGCCATGAAACATGGCATTGGCTACAGAGAGGAGAACTCCAGAAGGGAACAGAAGGAATGCTAACAGCGGCACAAGATTAGGCCCTAAGAACCAGATATATCCCAAGAACGATAGATGGAAATAACAACTCGTCCATATTCAGGAAGCGCAGTGTTAAAAGCGAGAACATAAACCACATAGCAAGCAAATGTCCGGCACTTGCACAGAACCAGTACAAAAAGAGGTATTCAGTAGCAAAAGCCCTCCTCTGGAGCCTGTGCGAAAAACACCTGCTACCTTGCAGTAATAAGTGGTACGAGCACTAACCTCAGGGACTGATAGAAAACGACCCGGCAAAGATCCTCTGGGACTATGGTATCAGAACAGATAGGGTGATACTTGCAAATAGACCAGACTTGATGTTGGTTGACGAAATCAAGAAGAAAGTATCACTCATTGATGTCGCAATACCATGGGACAACAGAATAGACAAGAAAGAGAAAAATTCTAAAACTATATAGACCTGAAAATAGAAATAAGAAGAATATGGGATATGCTAGTGGAAATTATACCCATAATCATAGGGACACTAGGCATTATCCCAAGATCCTTAAAAGGAATCTGGAAAAATTAGATGCTGAAGTAGCTCCAGGACTCATGCAGAAGAGTGTGATCCTAGAAACGGCGCATATAGTAAGAAAAGTGATGGATTACTAAGGAAGCAGGATGCAACCCAGAACCCCACACTATAAAACCACCCAGTCGAATAGAATGACTGATAGACCAAAAAAATAAAAAGTAAAAATAAATAAATAAATAAAATAAATAAGAAAATAATAGTAGTAGAAAACATTTTAGGATATGTGTAAAGAAGCAAACCCTTTGTTATGAAAGATTTCTTTCAAGGATTGAAGACATTTCTTATTCGGTTTGTATTGTTTCACAGTTGGTTTCACATATAGATTTAGTAATCGGGTATATGTTTGAATTTGAGATTAGTTGTTTATCAACGTCCAGAGAGCTTTATACTCAAGTCTTTTTTAATTATTACAGTTACTTCAGGCCGTTGTTCCAGATTTGCAATGCCGGGCCTCCTAATTCTCAGGGATTTCATGAATTCACAAACGAGCATGCATACGCCGTGCACATAAACATACTTCTTCTCAGATTAAGCTTTTGTGAATCTGGCTTGTGCATTATGTACCCGTATCTGTTGTCATCTTAGCGGGGATGTTGTATAACAAATGAATATAACCCACAAAGACTATTGAAGTATTACAGGAATTTACTTTTAGTAGAATCCACTCCTTCCTCCTGGAGAAGAGTTTTTATCATTATACTGGAGTAAAAGTTTTTTCCCACTATTTTGATAGAATAATAGAAAAATACACTTGATTTTTGTGACTTTTTATTTGCCAGATATCAGTAGGGAAATGAATTCCTATTAAGGTTGAGTTTGCATCCTAGAGAAAATATATCCGTACGAGCAAATAACAGCAACACTCACGGTAACATTGCTTATTGATTCCTCATTAATTTTTTAGTACCTTGTTACACACCAGGAGCAGTGCAGGTTGAGTTGATTCAGGTCACAGCACCATATTTGCTCAGACTTATTTTCTCTAAATAGAAAGGCTATTTTCAATGCAAAAGGTTAACAGGAAGAATTGTGAAACTTATTACGTTTATCATATGGGATGGCATCATTTCATTTAAAACTTATCGGTAGGGGCAATATATGTATATATTTCTATAATAAATTTTCTATATTAAATGAAATGAAATTATTCAATATTGAAGTCACCGTGGAAAAATTCCTCAGTATTTGCGGTATTATAAGTCCAGACCAATGACAGTGAAGTTGTAGATATCGACCTCTTGGCAGTCGATAAATCGGGCCCGGAAGAGGGGGTGAGGTCCAAGCGAAAAATAGGCCGCGTACCATAATCAAAGTTCGGGTAGCTCTCTAAAACTTGTCATGTTGGATTGGCTGGTATAATTAATCTCTTATTGCCCTTGTCTTCCTTTTTCAAAGCTATGGTCTGTCAGACCCTGTTGCTTCCTTTTGGTTGGAGTCCCAGTAATTTTCTCTCCTCATTTATATTTATTATTTCCTTGATCTGAACATGATACTGACATACTTTTTGTCTTCGAGTAAAAGGCTACTATCAGCTCTAAATTCAAAGACAGCACCAATTATGTCTTAGTGAAAAGTAAACAAAATTATAATCAATTTGAAATAGTGGTAATAATGATATGTATTAAATACAATTATATTTCTATGATTTTGCTTTTCTATGAAGTAATTTTCAGACAGATATAATACTTTTGATATTTGTACACACTCGTCAAGCCTGCATAAATCATTTGTGGTATGAAAGTCCTAGATTTGTATCGTGAAAGTGTGATATGTTTCACTGCATTTATCATGAGGATTTTGATATTAGATGGCCAAACATTGTTCGACATTGTAGTTAAGGAAAAATTAAATGTTTAAATACCTCTCATCACTGTGCCTTTTTCCTTTGTTCTCACCAACGAATCCATCGTATAGTGTGATATATTTTCTTGCAGACGGACAGATAGGAAGTTTTATTCAGAGAATTTGTAGCGGAGGTTGCTGATTTGGCGCCTCAACTATGAGGTTGTTTTAAGTGATGTTGATAAACCAGGTATGGTGGTGAGAACAGTCACATTCACTCATAGCTGCTGCTTTGTATTTCCTTTGCTCTCTGATAGAAAGCTTTGTCGTTCTGGGATTAATTTTGGTATTCTGACCTTTTGTCACAATTTTTAGAATTCATAGTTTTCAAATACAGATCGTATATAACATTCTAGAAATAGATTTCTCATATTTTCTATGCTGATGTACGTGAAGCTTGTTCTTTCAGTCATAAAGTTACATGAAAAAGCTCCCTGTTTTGTTCTAATTTTCTATCACTAATTTCTATTCCCTATATCTTCATATTTCCCCCCCAAATAAGATGTTCTCCCTTATGTATTCTGCTCATAAGATTTAAAAGTTTATCCGTTTTAAAAATAAAATATATTTTCCAAGGGTAAATTTACATGGCAGATAAAGGAGCTTTTGTATGACCTCGTTCTCTTAATTATCATCTTTGAAACATTCGCCCTGTCAATAATTGTTACAGCTTTCTAAACGTTAATTAGCTCTTACCTTTCTCAAGTGCTTTAAACCCAACTGTTATTTTTTGTATACGTGCGTTTAAGGATTGTTCAAATGTTAATATTAATTCTTTACCTTTTTATGGCTTGGTTGTTTGTCCTCCGGACATCAAAAGTGTTTGGTGATTTTTCTTGAAATCTTGCATCCTGGAGACCTGATTATAATTTTAATATTTGGTAGGCACTATAGCAGTCTGGTGATGTTCTTTAGCTCTTGTTTTCTTTTGCCTCTTCTATATTTCTCTTCCACATGCAGTTTCTTATGATTCAACCATCCCCCTCTCTTGAATTCATGCCCCAGCCTTCATGTCTTATGATATTAATTGCTGCATTGTCATCGTTCAGTTTTTACCTGAAAAGCATATCCGACGTGTTACTTGCCAGCCATGGCCTTGCAACGGACTGCTGTGAAAATGCTGACAGTCATACAAAAAACTGAGGGGAATGGAAAGATAGGGAATGTTAATTCTGATTTTTCCCATTGTCAGGTTACTGTAAGGCATAGTTATACTCGGTTAACGATTACCCACATTTACTTAAGAAATGATAGCAATGGTACACACAAAAAAATCATACAATTGGCACACGTGTTAATGCAATATATGAAACTGAAGATTAAATATTTGCCGAGCCACATAGGCTGCTTCGACGTAGTTATCAGTATCCTCAGTGCCTATTACAGCTTTCCACAGAATGTGAACAGAGTAGTGCCTGCCTCTGCATGGACACACGTAAGATTCTGCAATACTTAAATGTGGTGAGATTCCATGCTGACTCACCGCCAACAGCACAATATATGAACCGAGTAGTGGTTGTTGATGCCTTCTTTTGAAGACGGTCTTAATGAAGGCTTGAAGGTAAACTTTATTTTCTGGCTTACCAAGAAGGGCATGGAGTCTCTAGTAGAAGGAAATTTGTTCCATGACATCATAAACACTTTGTAAATTGACTTTCTTCTTTTATAATGTTGTCGTTCACTATCTTTTATTGAGAAGTCTTGCTCATATGGGTTATTCAAGATAATACGTTCTGCATTTGACAAGGATGGAGATAAAAGTTAGATATAAAAGAAAATGGTCCCCCGTTTGTACTTGTACTGAAGTATCTTGGGCTTAGGTCTACTCGGTGATCAGGTACAGTGTATCACGTTTTTTTATTATTCACAATGGCCATCTATCGTGCATAAAAGGTTAATTGGGATAAAATGCAAACTATCGAGAGAAGAATTACAGTGTAAGATTTCCGGTGTCTGACGTAGCAGAAATTACATTAAGGTAAAAGCTTTAAATATAAATACACATTTTATACGTGAAATTGGAGGCACTTAAGTATTCAACGTTCAAGGCTGCTTGACTATCATTTAAAGATTTATTTCATTCACTTGCTATATGTAATGAGTAATTATAAACATAGTTTTCATAATGATTTAGTTCTCTGGAGCCAATAGTAGAGGATAATACCAAGTATGGTTTAAAAAATCATTCCGGTGGATCTGTTAATACCAATATCTCTGTCATGAATCTTATAAGTATTTCTAGTTTAAGTTTTGTATTTTCCATACTTCCTCGTTGTTACAGGAGATATATAATTTACTCAAAAATATAGATTTTCAGTGTTTACACTATCTGTTATCTATCGTAAGAAAAAAAGCATCTTGTTGATCGCCGCTGACAAAATTAGATCGGTTCAATTAACTCGTTGTTAAAAATATAATTCTAGAACATATGAATGGGGTGTTTACTCAGTCTTAATTTTTATAAAAAAGTGAAGGTTACAGAAATTTGTTAATCCGTATTACTCGACACTGAAATTCGTTCCAAATAAATGTATCAATGAAAGAAGTTAAATGAACTACGAAAACTTCTTCGGTATTTTAACAACTCAAACAGTTGTTTCAGTTAGGATTCCTAGTTAAAACAGTATTTAGTTTTCCAACATTTTTGTAATGCAAGGAAGAGGTAAAACCAATGTAGATATAGTGAGAAATATCATGCATCATGAGATAAAATGATACGTTGAACATCGTAAAAGCTGGTATTTTAATGATCATTTCAACATATAAGTTCTGCTGATTACGTCTGTTGTAATAGTTCAAGTAATTGGTCACCGTTAATATATGTTAACTATATTGTGTATCATTATAAGAATTTTTTTGCCATTATTATGATCGTCATAATTAATGGTAAGAAGAAGGCTCTCCTTAAAGAATGCTTTCATAAAATAATAACTTTATCTTTTCTGCGAATCTCACAGTGAATCAGGCGGTTTTTTCTCTATGTAAGAAATTACTCATCTGTATCCAGATGTAGAAAAGTGGTACAGAAGTAATGGTTCAGATATGTACTTGCAGACTTTTCACTTACTATTTTGTGCCTCAGGTTCTTCAGTATCACTAAAGCTTTTACAATGAGTGCTACACAGTCCACACTGGAGTCGATAAAGGAAAGCCACTATTTAATTTTGATTGGCTTACCTCATTCAAAGATAAGTGGCTAAGACTGATATCGAAAATGTCATTCGTAGCAAAAATGAAAGAAAATTATTTTTATTGTACTAAGCAGAGACAAATGAAATACAGGTTAGGATGTACGTATAACATGATAAGATATACATAATGTCAATGAGTGGGAGAGAAACCATGAGAAAGAGCAAATTCAATGCAGAGGAAGTGTGAAGAGAAATTGTTTATCATGAGATTTTGCTTTCCCGCAATGTAGTTCAAGTGAAGTATTTCGGAGGAAGTCATTCTTATTCATACCTCTTAATGTATGCAAGTTGACTTTCAAACTCTGCATTTTGGCGTGGGGTCAAGAATAATTTTTTTTATATAAATGTATGCCTAAATAACATATAAATATGTAAATACTGCGTGTTTGTGGTGTATTTGTATGTATTAGCATAGGAGATGGTTAAGTGTTCTTTAGATAGTGGTACTTTTGGTCAGAATGTATTGTGATCATGAACTTTCGTAGGCTCTTTTCCCCTAAAAAATGTTAATAAACGCTTTTGCAGCCGCGTAAATGAAGGTGTTCTCGCTGATGGCCGCTGTTTAGGTAATTTATGTCGCAATCAGTGTAAGGAGGGGTTTGATTATTTGTTCCCCTAACGGAGATTTAGTTACATCATTGTACAAACTTTGCTTATTTAGAAGAATTTGCTTGATCTTTTCTCAGAAAGATGGAAGCATCTTGCTTCAAAAGAGTACGTTATGTGGAGTTCTCTGGGAATTTTATTTGTCACACTTCAGTAAGCTTAGGTGCTCTCTTTTTCACTGTGCATAATCATGTTTAGTGGATCGTTATGTGTTACTGGATATATTAGTAGATATTATGCGACACAAACTTTTTACAACTTTTTGGCAGCTTGAAAAGTATTCAGATATAGTTTCCAGCGGAAATTATGGATAATTATCGGAGTTGATCGCAATGTTCAAGGTTTTTAAAATTCATGGGATATTTGGATGTTCTTAAAGAGTTACTTTTTTTGTTCTCTAAGAAATAGAGGAATGATTTAACATATGGAATTCAGAATATCCCGCTAACTTACTGTATGGTGCTGTTTTTAGCATAAATTCATCGTGGTATTAAAAATCCCTTCCTAGATATTTTCCATATCGTCTACAAGAACAAACACACTTTTATTCAAAGGGACCAAATCTGCTTTACTTTTAATCTCTTTAACAAAACTCGTAGCTGAGATGTAGCCAAGGAGCCTCCTTGGCACTTCCCACTGTTGCGGTCCTGAGGTCAACCCCTGGTCCATGCTTCATAGTTTTTTATTGGTACATAACCTAAACTTCTTATGATATAGCCGTAGGGAGTATTAACGAGTCATGGATCTGTTTGGTGAATCAACAACCATCTGTCTTGTTCCCCCAGACACAAATTTAGCCTTGTGTTCAGATCATATGTGTATATGCTTAGTATCTAGAACATTGTACAATGACCTGCTCCTCACTTCTACAACATATTAGAGGGTTTTAAACCATTTAATGTTGGTGCCAACAATCCTGCAGTACACCATAGAAGGAACCTCCATTGTTCCTTAACTTAAAAGGCGCTGAACATACAAAGGAAATTTATTCCATCAACTTTCAAACTACCAACTACCAACTCAAACTCGGTTTATCCTGGAGTTAAAGAGAATGTAAAACAGCAAAACGTGAACTACCGTTCGAAAAATTGTAAAAATAAGAATTAATATTTTAGAATATATCTCTACCCACACGCACGTGTGTGTGTGAGGGTATATTACATGGCACAACGAAAAGATTAGTTCTGCAGCCATGTTAAGGGCCTTTATTTGTAATTTAAGCTCAGTTATATATATATTATAATATATATTATATATTATATATATATAAAATATATAAAATATATATAACATATATATATAAAATATAGTATATGTATATAAAAATATATATTATATGATATTATATATATATATATGTATATATATATATATATATATATATATATATATAAGATATATATATATATATACTGAGCTTAAATTACAAATAAAGGCCCTTAACATGGCTGCAGAACTAATCTTTTCGTTGTGCTATGTAATATATCCTCACATGTATACACACACTATTTGTTCAATTTGGAACGGTAGTTCGCGTTTTTTCTGTTTTACATTATTTTCGGTTCCAGGATAAACCGAGTCGTGCATTGACCATCTTTGTTGCTTAATTTTCATTGGTTTGAGTTGGTAGGTTGAAAGTTGAAGGAACATAGTTTCCTTTGTATGTCCAGCACCTTTTAAGTTAAGGAACAATGGGGGTCCCTTCTGTGGTGTACTGTAGGATTGTTGGCACCAACATTTAAATGGTTAAAGCCCTCTAATGCATTGTAGAGTAAGGAGCAGGTCATTGTATAATGTACTAGATACTAAGCATACACACACATGATCTGAACACAATAGGATAAATTTGTGTCTGGAGGAATAAGACAGATGGTTATATATATATATATATATATATATATATATATATATATATCGTTAATATATATATATATATATATATATATATATATATATATATATATATATATATATATATATAAACAAACTCTCTCTCTCTATATCGTCTCTCACTCTCTCTCTCGTCTCTCTCTCTCTCTCTCTCTCTCTCTCTCTCTCTCTCTCTCTCTCTCTCTCTCATGTTGAAATATTTGCTTCAGGTACATTGCCAGGGATTTTTGACATTTATGTTCCATAACTTCTCACCGCTATTTCTATTGGAGCTGAATTTGGACTTGAAGGGCACAGGGAGTTTCTCTGTTCATCCCAGCGATATCAGAAACTAATTAATTAGACACTGATATACATCGTTTTTGACATTTTAGTTTTTACCCCTACTCAAACCCCTTCCTATCTGGGCTCAACTTGGTGTAAAAGGGCATCGGGGTTAACACTGTTCATGTCAGTGACCTTGAAAACTTTGGATTAGACACTAATATCTGTCGATTTCGTTCATTTTTACGTGTCACCCCCTTCCCACCCCTTTTTACCCCCTTACCCCCTCCTTCCTTATGGACATCAGGAGTGTCACTATTCATCTCTGTGACCTCAAAAACTATGTTTTCTGTTATTTTTATGTCACCCCTTTCCCACCAACCTCGCCACACCCCTCCTATAGTGTCATTGATGGCTTACCCCCATAGTGTTCTTTCCCTGATGCTAAGTTATATGTATACCAAATTTGGTTGAAATTGCTCAATGCTTATAAAAGTGAATGTGGCACAAACACACACATACACACATCCAATTTTATATATATATATATATATATATATATATATATATATATATATATATATATATATATATATATATATGCACGTGCACATTTGTGTATGTTTGTGTATGTGTGCTATGCTTTGCAGTGCTGTATTTTCAGTTCAATTATGAAAGGAAAACAGAGCACGTTTACTAACGCACTTTCATATGCCTTTCTAAATATGCCCTGAGCAGCAGTGTGATGCATTTTATTGAGCTTCCCAGAGAGGTGCAAATATTTACTGGTCTTGCACACTTCAGCCTTTTTTGAATGATATTTAGCGCCCTTGTTGCTCATAACTGAATATGTTGACATAAAACAAATATTAATGTATTATTTTCACTTCGTGTAATTGTTATTCCATTCTATAGACTATAAAAACTAACAAGTAAAACTAATGTTAAATAGGAAATAGCCAATGCTGTTTTTGCTTCCATCATTGGTGGTGGTTCCATACTTGATACATAGATGTTAATTGCACATTTACACTTACACGCGCAGATATGTTTACTTTTATGTGGATTTAGTATTTATAATTATTTGTGCGGTTTCGTGTAGAAAAAAATTATTTTACTCTTTGCAGATATGCATATTTACTCTTTTGAGAATTAATTTCTGTTGTGCTAAAATGCAGTATATATAACTTTAATATGTTACTTTACTTCATTGTCGTTATTGTAATCGTACTCACTGTACCTTCAGTACAAGAAATTTTTATTTCTCCTGCTTAACCTCTAACACAATCTTTTTAGAATCCGTTGCACTTTCCCTTTTTCCCTAAATGTATCAGTCACATCTCCGATAGTATGTGAGGTCTGGATGCTGTGTGTGTGTCATAGAGTGGGTCACTTTCGAAATGATGCAGTCTACTTTTAAATGATTTAATTTATGCTACTCTTGATATATTTGTAGAGACTCTTCTCATAGTACTCTGCCCAACAAACAAATGCTATGCCTGTCGATTTTTCCCTTCGTTAAGCCTATGTAAGGGAATGTTCAGGAGGGGCTAAGCAGAACAGCATCTTCATGGGTTCAATTTCAAAATGCAGGCTGGCAGGCATGTAGTATATATGAATGCTTTTGATAGTCTGGTACTTTCTGTATTGTGCCATTATTGTGCCTTTATTATATGGGGCATTTATGCATGGTTATTAGAGACATCGGCTGTTCCTAATCGGTAGCATCCAATTATTGCTCTGTGGAGGAGAATTTTCATCATCTCTTTCTCAATTATTTATCTGCGAATGAGACAGAGAGAGCAGTGGTTGTATTCTTGATGAGACAATCTAACATTTTATTCCCTACAACACTAATTGTTGTAACATTTTTAAAATAACGACTGCAAGACCAACACACACACACACACACACACGAAAAGTTGTCTTGTGCAAATCCTTACCAGTTGGTCCTAATGCCTCTTTTATCCCTGATATTGATGCCTTGAGGACACAATAACAAAGCAAAGAGAAGTCCCATCTGTACGCTGTCTTAGGGGTTGCAACTATGATCTGACCAAAAAACACCGGCCTTAACTATGAAATTTAACCGCTGAAACCCTTGTTCTCTTCAGCCATCCTTCGAGTATCTTTGTGTAGATCTAACCAGTGAAAACTTGTGAAGGAGAAGGCAGTTGGTACACAGAGCACACTTAATCTTAACCACTTTCCAAGTCATCATGAGATCCTCCTGCCATATTCACTCCACTGAACCTTGCTCATCCATGTGCCACCTCCAGTCATGAAAACCTTACACTGCAACACTGCCTTCAACAGCACTGGAAATACATTTGCCAGAAAGCTAAAGCTAAGTACTGGAACTGACTGAATTATTCTGACAGGAAAAGAAAGGAAGGTGAACGAGAGAATGAGTCGTTAGTTCAGAAAAAAAAAGACTAATAGAAAGTACTAAATTACCTTACAATTAATCATAAAAGAAGTATGTTCTGTTGTGGAAAAGTGTTACCAGAATTCTTACTGATGCTGTAGAAATAATTCTTATATGTTGTTGAAGAAATCCAGTGTTATTAAAAGTGTTCTCACCCATGAAGGGAGGCAGCGCCACCAGTGCCTTTCACAATGTGTGCTATAGGCATAACTTAGGATCTATCATTATCCTTTCAGCCACTAGCTATGACCCCTTTCAAGCTTTCCTGTTCGTGTTCTCTTTCTTCCATCTTACTGTCACCCTCTCATAACAGTCATTTCATAGTGCAACTGTGAACCATTCATCCTTCTCTATCTGTAAATATTTTAAAGTTTTCACTGTAGTTCCATTCCCTTCTTTATTTTAAACCTTCTGTCACCTTTTCAATCTTGATTATTGAGAAGAAGTACCATTGCCAGTATTATAAAACATGCAATAATGTTTGGACCCAAGAGTTATCAATACGATGGCCATACTGATGCCTCAAGGGCAATATTAGTGACAAAACTGGTTTCTGCTGGAAGGCAAGGATTTAGTCTTTACTGTCACTGTCTCTGCACCAGCTTACTGCCACTCTTCCAACTTGTTCCCCAGACAGCTCCCGACTCTGGTTTTATGAAGTAGATGGGGGGCAGGGGACCTCTCTCATCTACTGGATCCCCTTGTTCACCTAGCATTGCATTTGCTGGATCTGGGGTGACTAGCGAGCTGGTATTATTGTCTTCCCTCCTCTTGTTGTCAACCTCTTGATTGGGAGCTTGACAAAACCTCTACCAAAAAGGTTCTTCCATAGATCTAGTCTTGTCTACCTGGTTGTTAGAACTGAACGGTTGTCTTCTGGATGATAGTCTAATGGAGGACAAAAATAAAATGTAATCAGCTAGCAGTTCAGATGCATGCATGGTCAGAAGTCAAGGGACTGACATTGTCTGGGTTCCCCCAGAGTTCTAAATCCACCTGATAAACACTCAGAAGTCGAAGGCTTTTCCGTCACAGGAAAGGATAGACAAAGTTCCTGAAGGTTTCAAACTTGTTTCTCTCCAATCGAATCCAACCTATAAAGAACCGAAAAATCTGAATAGAACATCTAGTCTCTTTGGAGAAACTGGTACTGAGGGCCAGAGCCCGCAAACACTTCTTGCAATGGAATCTAAAGGAAAGGAAGAAAAATCCTAGAAGTTCAAGAGACCTGGTTGCTGTGACAAAGAGAAAGAAATGGGATCCACAAAATCTTTTGCAGAGAATGTAGTTAGGCTGGTTAGGTCCAGAGATGCTAGTGTTCTCAGTCACATCCAGGAAGGTACTCAACTAAATGAAAATTGCGTTTAGGATTATTGGAGTGGAAAAGGATGTCAGGAAATGTCAGTTCCATACAACTGGCTTGAAGATTCCAAGCATGGGTTGATTCTGAAAGTAGAACTGTCAGTATCTTGTCTGGTTTGCCTGCCAAGATAGTTGTTGTGGGAATGACTGTATTGTTGTAAATAATCTCAGTCCTATCCCTCAGGTTCAGCCTACAGTTGAGCGAGACATTTTTGGGAGTCAGGTCATACTTTTGCCATTGGTGGAAAAATGACCTTCATGAAAATATTGTGATGCATTTTTTGAGGTTTTCAAGGCTTATCACCTCCCTCAATACTCAGTATGACTATTTTGGATACTGACTAAGTACCTCAAGGCTCTGTGAAATTACCCTAGTATGCTGACGACCTCAAATGTGGCAAAGTCAATACAGCACAGGCTAAAGATGGTGATTCGTTCTTAGAAATGGCCTCTTTATCATCTTCCTGACATGAAATCGTCATGACCTAAGCTAAGGAGGAAAGGAGTTGAATAAGAAAAAAAAAAAAAAGGAGTATATGAACCAGCAACTTAACAGTAAGTACTTTTAAGGCACCCTTATTGTCAGCCAAAGTACAAATATACAACGTGGGTAAAAGGGTGAAGGGAGGCATTGTGATTGTGTGGGTATGAGGCCTAGATTATGCTTATTTAAGGGGACCGACCTTGAAAGGAAAGTAATAATGCCAGTGTCAAAACCCCACGTTTCTGTATATTTATGTACTAAATGATACAGGTAAAATTGGAGTGCTACATATACATATATACAAATACATTACAATAACATACATATATATATATATCTATATATATAATTATATATATAATATATATATATATATATATATATAATATATATATATATATATATATATATATATATATATATATATATATATATATATATATATATATGTATAATATATATATATATATATATATATATATATATATATATATATAATATATACACACACACACACACACACACACACACACGTATTAGATAAAATTTAAGGGTTATAAAGTAAGCTGCACACCTCGTAGTTATTTTAAAGTGCATGAGGAGCTATTTTGTCTGAATAATTAATGAAGTTCTTAGAAGAAAAATGGGTTAATGAATTCTGAAGGCGGAGTGTTTTTGAAGTGAAGAGGATAATAAAGGATGAAAATGATGTACTAAGCCCTCAGCCACTGCTAAAATGCTCAGAGACTATATCTACAGCCTGGGACAAAATTATGGAAAGGCCATATATCCCATTCCACGGACATTTTTACTCTTAATATGATTACATGAACACATCTTGCTGAATAAAAATAAAGGTGAGCCAGAGGTGTATGTCAACTGCGGGCAAGATTCACATTAGAATATAATTATTTCCTAAATTTGCCATTGTGGAGGACAATTTTGATATAATTATTCAACAATGAATATGTCGTTTATTTTCACTGCATGGCTTCTTGCAACTGTATGACTTGTATTGTTCAATATGTAAATGTGTTCACTATTGGTTTTAACTGCACTGATCGCCCTGTGTTGTAGGTTTGTTGTAGCAGCAGTTGTGTAGGGGAGATGTCTTTCATCCTCCATGTAGGCCGGTTTGAGCGTGTCCACTAATGCTTAGACCTAGCTGCTGTGTATGAGTAATCTAAGTTTTTTTTTCTTTAACTCATGATGATTGGGTATGGTCTTCTGTATGGCAGGGTCGGGAGAGTCTTGTAAATGTTATTTGCATTGAATATAGAGCAGCATGATTTATACCTTTAGGAGTCTCTATGTTTGGATGTATGGTCAGAATTGTCTGGCAACTTTTCGTTGTCTTTCTAATGCTTTGTCTGGTCGACAACCATTTCTAGTAGAAAAAAGTTTGCAGAATTCATTGGGATGGACATTTTGTGTCTTCTCTTAGCGTTGTGCATAGGCTGACCAGGATCCAGGGTGGTTATGCCTTTTGGGGGAGGGGGGGTGTGGCCATTGCATTTTGCAGTGAGTGCTGACTTTAGAGCGAGTTGGGTTTTTCCACCATGCTGTTGGCAATGAGATTGCATATTCTGTGCCAGTATCCTAATAGTCTTGTCATACGCTGTGAACGTTGTTGGACTTCCTGAGGTATAATTGCCAATGTATGTGTGGTAGGTGTCTAACAGGTCTGTGGCGGCGCTGTTTAGACACCTGGTAGATCTGTGGGTATGGTTCCTGGCTCTCTTCTTAAATGTTTTATTGTAAAAATACAGTGTGGTTGGCTGTAGAAACCCCTTTTGCTGAGTCTTTGATTCGTGCATTTGCACACTGTTGGCTTCTCTGGATTCATTGACTCTGTGGATGGTATGTTGCAGGCCTTGGAGACCTCCAGCAAACCCTCCACCTTTTTTCAGTAGGTCCACCATAGCATACCTTTGGGATTTGGTAATGCAATGCAGCAGTGCAGATATGAGTCAGAGAAAGTGCAATCAAATCTCCATGGCATTGTCGAGCTTCCTTGACTTGCTATTCGTGTCCAGCACAGATATTTTTTAGGAGGAACTCCAGCTCATCTCAGGTCGTTCTTGGTGATATATTCCAAAGTAGCGTGTTGCAGAGATTGAGGACTCCTGTGGTAAGGGTTGGTGGTCATAAGCAGTACTCTGTGGTAAGGACGTAATTGAGTTCTTCATAAAAATAAGAGAAATTTGTATATTACACTCCTAATTTTTTTTAATAAACTATCATGTTGCCGAGCTGCTCTTATATTACCCTATATTATCATTATAATGAAGTATTCTTCAGGTATTACTTTTGTATTATCAAGAGTTATAAATTTATCAGAACTTTGGCATTCTGAACTTTGTTCTACCTCTGCTCAGTTTTGAATTTGTTTTCTTAGCATGAAATTACTCTTAACCACTTAGTGCTATTGCTTGTTGAACCTTTAGCCTATCCAAAGACTTGTTTTTACAAACATTCTTTGATGCTTAAAAGTAACTTAAGTGGTTGTTATTAAAAAAATGATCTCATCCACACTTTAGAGTAGGTTTCATCTGTACTTAATTCCCTTTTATTGTGTTAATGCAGCCATCGATTATGTATTAGGTATTGTTTGTTGCCCATTCTTTTACATTGCTTCTTTTAACTATCCAACCATATTGTATATTGGAATTTCCTTACTGTTTTGTACTATATAATATGGCATACCCAAACTGATAACCAGTTAGTACTTTGTAATGTTAAGATATGTTGCAGTTGGAAATTTCATCATAGGATTAAACTATTGAGAAGTTTAACAGTTCATGTTTTACAATCCTAGGTCATAAGAAATATCCTGTTCTCCACAGATTCATGATAGCCATCCACTCGCTAAAAAAGTTAGATGTTATAATAAGTAGATCCGACAAAGACGGCAAAATCGTGATAAATGGACAAAGACTTCTACCTCGACAAAAAATCAACCAGCTCCTTAGCGACCACAACACTTACGAAAAACTGACGAAAAATCCCCTCCAAAACGTTCCCACAGAATTTTTTCGGGAAGTAAGATTAATTGGCCAAGACAAAAAGAGTATTGAACTATTAGAGAAATTTAAAGTAATTAATCCTAAATTACCCTACTTTTATGGCCTTCCCAAAACTCACAAAGACAATCTTCCATTCAGACCCATCGTTTCATGTACCGGAGCTTTCAATTACAAAATTTCTAAATGGTTAGCTGGCCTCCTTTCACCTTTTTTAGGCACTTTTTCTCCCAGTCACATTAAACATTCGGAAGATTTTTGTCACAAATTCAGAGAAGCGCATATACCACTTCACAACATAAAACCTTTAAGCCTTGACATAAACTCCCTATTCACAAAAGTACCAGTACAGGACGTTCTTCAGTTTTTAAGGGAAAATTATCCCCCTATTCAGATCATTTCCCATTGGCGCTTGACAAAAATAATAAAGTTAGTTGAATTATGTGCATCTAATAACGTATTTTTATTCGGGGTGGGGAATCATTCTACAAGCAAAAATTCGGGTGTAGTATGGGTAGTCCTTTAAGTCCTGTTTTAGCCAATCTGTACATGGAATACTTTGAAACTACAGTAATAAATGCAATAAAACCCAAAACATGCTGTGGATGAGATATTTGGATATCCTAACATTTGGGATAATAGGTGGGGCAATTTTAATGAATTCCTCTCAAAATTAAACGCATTAGTGCCCAGCATCAAATTTAAAGTTGAATGGGAAACAGACAACAAAATCCCTTTTCTTGATGTTTTAATAATCAGAGACACGACAGATTACAAATTTACCATATACAGAAAACCAACGTTCTCTTTCATACATTCACTACTTTAGCTATCACGACATTACTATCAAGATAAGTGTAGCTAGCAACCTGTTCTTAAGAGCCTTACGAATTTGTTCCCCAGAATTCCTGGAGAAAGAATTTGAACTAATTTGCAAGCAACTTTCGTCTTTAAAGTATCCTGACCATATGATTGAGAAAGCAATTCACAAAGCAAACGTAATTTTTCTACCGACCCCTAAAGACAAGACCAGAGATACACCCAACAATAAAATAAAAATTCCTCACCTGGACACTATTAAGAGAGTAACCCACACCCTCGGAAAATCTAACCCTTATGCATTTACTTACCCAAACACCTTAGCCAAATCCCTGATTAACGTCCAACGAAAGACATCTCCCAAAAGGACACTGGGGTTTACGAGATCCCATGCAGGACTGTGACCAATCTTATATCGGATTTACAGGTAAATCACTTCCCAGAGATTAATACAACACAAACGGTCAGTTAGGTATGGACAACAGAACTCGGCTATTTTTCAACCATATAAGTGAACATAACCAATAGATAAACTGGAATTTGTCACGTGTAATTTATAGCAGCAACAAACTGCCGGTACAAGAGTCAAATGATGGAATCGGCCTTAATAAAGAGAGGCAGGTAATGAACAAAATCAAAAGGAGCATGGATTTCAGATACGATCGACAAGGTTTTCATTCAACCAACACTTAAGAAAATTAAAGGAAGATTATCAGCGGGGGTGACCTAAATTGGCTTGCCTGTGGATGGACCTCTTGGTATAAATACCACCTTTTCTGTAAACTTTTCTCATTCATCTACCTGAAGAGGGAGACAGCAGTCTCTGAAATATATACTTTTCTCTCTATATTTTTGGTGTTTTTATGGGCTCCTTTTATTAGATATATATATATATATATATAATATATATATATATATATATATAGATATATATATATATATATATACTATATATATAACTATATAGATACATACATACATATATATAGTAATATATATATATATATATCTATATATATATATATATATATTATATATATATATATATATAGTATATATATATATATATATATATATATATACATATATATATATATATATATATATATATATATATATATATAGAGGAGCCCATACAAACGCCTAAAATATACAGAAAGTACTATATTTCAGAGACTTCTGTCTCTTCAGGTAGGCAATTCATTACCTACCTGAAGAAAGAGACAGCAGTCTCTGAAATATAGTTACTTTCTTTCAATATGTTTAAGGCATTTTAGGGGCTCCTTTTATTATATATATATATATTAATTTTTTTTTCCCAGCTGTTGATGTTAAGTTTATCTTAATGAACCCTAGAACTATCAGTAATATGTTGCGTCATAAAGAGAGATTACCTCCTTTAATGCAATCCGGCGTTGTCTACATTTATACTTGCTGCCGATGCAATAGGCAGACTTACGTTGGAAACACGCGCCGCTTGCTTAAGGTGAGATGTGATGCACATATGGGCATTAGTTTCCGTACAGGGTGTAAACTGGCCAACCCAGAACTATCTAACATTAGAAATCATGGGAAATTTTGTAAAAATAGTATAAACTATAAGGATTTTAAGATATTGTTATCAAGTCCATACGCACATCACCTTCCAATTTTAGAATCTCTAGCTGTAAAGAAACTAGTTCCAACCTTGAACAACCACTCTTCATCTGTTCCCTTGTACATAACTTAAACCAGGCCCTTCTTCTTGTTTACCTTCCATGCGTTTCCCATACAGCAACCGAACGTCGTTGAGACAAGGTGTCTTTTTTAACTATTCCTAATTTTAATAATGCCTTATTATTTATTTTTTATATTTCGTTTTATTTTATTTCATTTTTTAGAGTAACTTGTATTTCAATGTTGTGAATTTCCTTATATTACTTTATTCAATGTGTTGTTTTTTTTATGTCAACAAAAATAATTTAATGCTGTATTGTATATCAGTTTTTATCTTTTTATCTTTTATTTTAGCCTGGATGATGAACATTGGTCTCGAAATCGTCGCAATGGATATAGTGATATATGTTTAATGCTGTCTTCTTCAACGCCTTCTGATTTGTACTGACGAGGAATAGCCTAACCATCATGTTGAATTATATATATATATATATATATATATATATATATATATATAATTATATATATATATATATATATATATATATATATATAATATATATATATATATATATATATATATATATATATAGATATATATATATATATATATATATTATATATATATATGTAATGTTTTAACTGGGGGAGCAAATAACTTACCACATTGTTAACTGGATCTAATGAAAGATGCGGGGTCAGTTAGGACATACAAGTAAAAAAGGGGGAACTGAAGGCCTTACCTTAACAATGGATGTTGCATATAAACACTTAAAATTTACAAATAACATAAATCAGAAGAATGGGGAATTAAATAACCAAGCAAAAACAGAGTCCTGTTGAGATTAGATTTACTGAATTTCACAAATTGAATAATTAAGGAAGGATCCTTTTGAAAGGGATACTAAAGTGGAGATTTCAGTGGCTATGGCCACGGTACAAGTTGAACTGGGGCTCTACATCGAACATCACATCTGCAACTGAGAACGCATGCGGTTCCGTTAGGGGACATAATAGCGATATTTGGCGAATCAAAGAGCGCACATATGAGAATGCTTATTAATGTTAACGTTACACACTGTAACTCTGTCAGGGAGTTGTAAGAAAACACTCTTTAGAAAAAGAATCAAAATCAGTGACTGGTTGAAAAATAACCTCAAATCAAGACTACCTTAGACGGAGTGATACAGGGCCTCGTCGAGATGCACGAGATGTGGAGGGAGATTTTATGGGACTCCACTTGTAATATTAACTTAGGAGGATTGTTTTCCTGCTCTTCTCAGATGGCGCTAGAATCGCTAGCATCTAACCTTAGGGTCCAAGAGGGCGCTCTTCACATGGGCTGTGAGCTTCCATCTTCTTTGTCAAAGTCTGGTGTAGCTTTTCAGTCTCGGTGACATCACACACTAGTGCTATCTTGAGGCAGGGTTCTCGACATCATTGTAAATTGTCTGAAAGAGGGTTTACACAGGCCTGAGGAAGTTGAACTTATTGATCAAAGGGGAAGGCATGGAGAGAGTTAAAAAGGGGATAATTTTTTCACACCCTTCCTTTGTTGGTTCAGTGTAGCACCAATAATATATTTTATATTAATGCAAATCTTGGTGGTTGAATTGAGTTATCAAGAGGTCTTCTTTACAACTCCCCCACCAAGTTGACAATTTCATCTTTAATTGGGTTGAAATATCAACAACTATGTTAATTCAAATGAACAAGCTAATTTGTCTCTCCTATTTCCCCTTTTTGGTAAAGCAAAGTCTTTGAATTATTAATTCTGAGGCAGCCAATTTCAAACTATATTTCATTGATTTTAAGCTTTACTTGATCGCTTAGCTGATGGCTGGGATACTCACTGAAAGCCTGGTAGCTCCTTTGGGCGTAAGATATGCCCTCCTTCCTATACCTCTAGTCAACCTCCGCCCAAGAATGGACATCCCACAAAGAAACCCATGTGTGGTCATTGTAACGAGATAGGGCTCCCCACGGAACAGTGTCTCCTAAAAGCTGAGAATCAGCCAGCAAATCCCTTAAGACGCCCAAATAGGACAAGTGAGGCCCTCGGGTAAGCAACAACAAGCCTGCTCCCTCCAGCGGATCACCGCCAAAGAAAGACTGTGGTAGCAACTATTGCAGTGCTTGCAAAGATTATGGGCACTCCACCCTATGGGCAAAATGCCCGGGCAAATCAGCAACCTCTGCCCTTGCCTTGTCAGTCCTGAATCGTCATTAGGCCATCCAGACAAGGGTCCCAAATATGTGGCATCTCCTTGAGGTAGCTATCCCACGTGCCAGGTCACACAACATTCAATGACACTAGTGTGTAAATATCCCTCATACAGTAAGACAAGGTCCCCCATGGGGCCACTATTGATCAACGAAACATTGTAGACTTCGAAGAAATAATGACGTAACTTATGACGTCATTTACTTGCCTCCATCTCGATGGATAATTGACTATTCGTGAAAAAGTCTCAACCTCTGGTAACAATGAAATACAAGCAGTACTCCTTGTTTACACTTTGTAGTAGTGGTAGTAATAGAAGTAGTATAAAGGATCTATGCCACGAGGTCGAGTGCTAGAATCCTTGAAGAAAATGGTTTCCACAAGTAATCCTAGGAATTACTGTCTATCACTATTTCTCCATTGAAAAATGACATAATTAAAAATCAATTAAGAAAGTGATGAAAACTTTGGCATTCATCGTAACTACTTTAATATTTTTCCTAATATGACAGTAGCGATTATTGTAATAAATAGACAATTGCATAGGATTAGATTGGGGTATAGAATTTAGACTTCAAGCCAAGCACTGGGACCTTTAGAGGTCATTCGGTGATGTATTATAACCCATGATATTTTTTTGTTTTTGTTTTAGCAAAGCAAGTTTTGATGTTTCACAAGTTATATTTTACTAAGAAATCAACAACTATTGCTTTATAGAGCATATATAATTATCTTTCTGCACCTTATGGAAGTCAACAAATGACGAAAACTTGGTAGCCTTGGATGGCCGGGTGTACTACTTACCTAAAAAAGGGTGCTATTATTCATTTACCTGTTCAAGCTTATGTAGGGTCTGCCATGGGCCTCCTCAGTCCTAAATAATTGTGAAAGTCGAATCACAAAAGAAGATGACTTATCATAGCCGCCATTTTTGAAGCCTTGACAAGGTATGAATATTCATTCAGGATTTCAGAGACAACTGTTTGTCGTCATCACCTTGCGGGAGGATTCAGGACGTCGTATATTTACGTCACGTATAAATTTGAACCCATACATTAGAGCGTTCCGCCACTGGCTTCAGATGTTTTATTTTACTGTTATAAATATACTTTTTTTCTAATAATAAGTAATATGGAATACTGCCGAAAACTTGCTGAATGTTTTGGCCACAAGTCTACGTTAAAAGTAAGGAAAATAACTTAAACTAAAGACATTACTATTCAAGAGATTGAGATTACAGTCTGCGCCCGAACACCGCACTGAAGAACAGTGCAATAGACAAGGAAGAAAATTTAAAGCGTTTAGAAATAATAGCTTTATCACGAAACATTCGAACATTTCCGCAGGATACCACCTTTTTTTAGAAACAGGAAGCAATATTACGTATATGCTTCTCAAAAAAGTCAAGTTCTTATTAAAATTACATCGAAAATTTAAATAGTCACTGACAAATAATCATTCTCTCTCTCTCTCTCTCTCTCTCTCTCTCTCTCTCTCTCTCTCTCTCTCTCTCTCTCTCTCTCTCTCGTTTTATTGAAGACGGTAAGTTACAATTTAATACTATGTATTATAGTTTCGTATCGTTTTGTGTTTGAAAAACAATAAGTTAAACGAGATAAAGATAAATAGCCTAGAATAAATAGAGGCGCCCACCATAAAGATGGTGAGACCTTGATGTGAAAACGGTTTGATGGACTATATAAGTAAGTTTTCTTTTTATCCACATGATTCCTCTCGAACGTGGCAGTGACTGCTGTCGGAGTTGTCCCTGAAATCGCCCATTTCTAGGATAAATGGTGTATTGAACACATATGTCGTAAAAAATGAGTTTTGCCCCTCTGTATATCAAAAGTCTCCATGTTGTTACTGTGATGTCTTACTTTTTCTTAGTCATTGCAACATATTTCATTAGTTCCCAGTCTAATTAATCGATAACAAACGAAAAATCGTAATATGAGAGTCAGAAGAATGAACAAAAAAGTACTAGTACATAAATTTAAAACGGGTTCAATCTGTGGAGAAGATGCACGTGTCTGAATATTCATAAACCGTCAAACAAACCAAGATGAATATCTTGCATAATTCCTGAGGAAGAAACAAGAACGAAGCGACCATGTCATTCGTCCTCGTATGTGCTTTTATCCTCAGGAATCGTAGATATTCCATAATGGCATTGATTTGCTGATGGAATTTGAATAACATCAGTTTTTGTGAACTAGACTGTTAAACCATACTTGTTAAATCTTATTGCAAACGAAAGAGGCGGGAATGTTCGAAGGTGGCAACGTACAACTTTCAACAAAAGCATTATTAATATGGTTGAATTTGTGCCTGGATATTGCGGGATCGGCTCACAAATGGAAAGAGATTGGTCTCGTTTTCTGAAAGTCACAGATATATGGATTCGATTCGATAAGTGATATTTTTAAACGTTATGGTGTTTTTTTGGGGCGCTTGAAGAAGGCTTGGACAAAGATTTTTTTCAAGATTGTGGGATCTCTGCGGATATACGAATACTTCTTGATAGCTAATACCATAGACGGTAAAGGTTGGACACTTCTGAATGACTTGATGATCCAGGAACTCATTGGAGTATGGCCCCAGTGGCGCATTTGTCATGGCATACTATAATGATAATCAATTTTATTTCAGCTCAAGGCCATGTACATGGTATATACAAAGTATAGACCGTAACATACACAATCTAGATACATAAGATACCATGATAAAAAAATGATAAGTCGGCAATATCCACACAGTTGCTGAAGAAGTATAAAAGATGGTGTTCATAATAATGGAAACAATAGTAATAATATTGAGAATAGTAGTTTAAAATGCATTAAAAAATATAATAATTGAATACCAGCTAGGGACCTTAGGTGGTTACAGTAGTTAGGTCCAGAAGGCTAAATACGAAATCTATACTGATAATATTCACAGTAATATTGAAAAAAGAAAATAAAAGTAATAAAAAAAATCTTAGAAATATAATAATAATGACAGGGTCTGCAGATGACACCTTGCGTAGATAGAGGTGACTTCACTTAGGAACAGATGCCTCATTTTTCCATCTTTCCGACAATTTAGATCTTGTTCACTGCTTAGGATGCTTTATATGAGCGAATTGCTGCTGTTTCTCAGTCGGGTGACCAGACTGGACATTGGTTTTGTCACTCTGAACAACATGGATGTTTCATGGTCTTGGGTGTAGTTCTTCCAAAGGGAATACCCATACATCTGTAGCGGTACAAGCGGAAGAGCAGCAGTTTCATGTCTCCGTGACAGAAGGCAAACTCATTGCAATCTTGTTGCCTGTTGCACATGGTTTACGACGCCTCTGTTTTATGTCGTCTGCGATAATGTGACCCAAATATGGAAATTCATTCACGAATTCCAGGCGATGATTGAGGAAAATTTGTGGGTCTTCTATATGCTTAAGTGATCTCGGGAGCAGCGACATGCACTGGGTCTTGGTTTCGTTGTATAGGATATAAAATTCCTCTGCATGTTGGCGGCAAGTGTCAATAATTCTGTGGAGAGGTGGTTTATTGTTGTTTTGTTGATGGTGCATCCGACTGGGAGTAAGTTCAGTTTGACATTCAGGGCATCTGTGTACATATTAAACAGGTATGGAGAGAGAATGCTCCCTTGCTGAAGTTTGTTTAGGGACCCGAAGGTGTATGGCAATACATTACACCATTTGACACAGAATTGCTGTGTGGAGAACCAGCAATATGAAATGCCAATGAAATGTAGTGGTTTGCCGTTCAAGAAGAGCTTCAGGTAGTTTACTCTGTCATATGCTTTTCTCACGTCTACAAAACATATGAAAGCAGCAGAGGCTGATGATAGGTAATAGTTCAGCAGTTCTTTCAGGATGTAGATGCAGGTGTTGGATGAGTGGTTTGCTTTAAATCCAAAATGGTTGTCGGTGGTGTTTAGAAAGGGTAGACACTAGAGGAACCGACTCTAGTATCTTTGACGTAATTGTAGTGATTGCAATTAGGCGATAATTGCCAGGGTGAGCTGCATCCTTTAGCTTGGTTTTATTAATGGTATTGAGTGAACTAAGAGAAGGGAGTCTGGAAGAAACTGGTGAAATATGTATGCATTGAATAGGGCAGCTAGCAATACGTAAATTATAGGGTGGCTAAATTTGAAAGCTTCTGCAGGAAGAACATCATAGCCAGGAGTTTTATTATTAAGTAGGTTGTTTATGACATCGCTGATGTTGCCTCGCATACTACGATCTGCAAAATGAAAGTGCTGAAGTGATTGCCCCACATTCTTGCAATAGCCTCATCTGCGATGGCTTCTCCTACTCTCTGTGATAGCTTTTTAGCTTTGAGATTTAGGGATTGAATGTATTTCCAAAGACGAGGATAATCGCAGGGCTTAGTTGCTTTTGATTTATTCTTCTGTACTTAAGAGCAAGTTTGAACTGCACTCTCGCCTCTCTCATTAGCAATGCAAAGTATCCTTCCTTCGGGCTACCATTTTGCCCCCACAGTAAAAGCATTTCTCGTGAATGTGTATACAGATCTTTAACCAAGTCATTCCAGCCAGGTATATTACGAGAGTTACCTTGACATAATCTAAAAGATACCTGTGGCGGAGGGAAGCTTAGCGAAAATTATGTTCGAATAGAATTCTTTCAGATCTCTCCTGTAGTAGTCATTTCTACATTTTGTACTGGTTAAACTATTGACTACTACCTGGCTTCCGTGGTCACCCACAAGTGTCTTGTTTTCTGTTGGTTTTTAAAATCCCAGTTAACAGCTGGGTGAATAGTTAGGGGTTTCATGGTAGGGAGGGATGGGGTACTGAAAGACGCCTCTCAACTGATTGGGTGAACAGTTAGGGGGTTCATGGTAGGTAGGGATGGGGTACTGAAAGACTCCTGTCTAGGGATTTGATCGTAGACTATTGCAAGATTGTGCGAATGTTGCAGGTCACAATGGAATTATGAAGTTGTGGAGACGTGAGGCATTTGTCCAGCCAGGAGGTTGTAAGTGTGTCCATTCTATTTTCTACAAAGGAATATGAGGAGGAAGGGAGGAGCATTACATCACTAATTTGGAGAGCAAGGTTTTGACAAAAGCGAGTAAGTTCGTTATAAAATTGTTTTGTAGGGTGAGAATTAAGGTGCCTAATTATATGAATATGATCAGCAGGAGAACCGTGAATAATACTGTGTAACTCAGTTAGGATCATGTAGTATTGATCAAAATTATTATTTTTCATGCACTAGGGCTTGGAAATATCTGTCAGAAATTTGAACTTACAGATGAATTCGCCCCATGGAAGGTAGAGGTGATATCTGCCATGTTTGGACTTGGGTAGTGGCGAGGCTTTGTTTGGAGATTTAGCATGTGTAACAGGGATGCCCAGAGGCTTAAAGCCTTTTGGGAAATGCCCATCCTTTCCATCTCCTTTTTTGTGGCAAGTAGTTTTCTTTGGGAGTAGTCAGCAGAACTTGGAGTAGACAGGGTGGCCCATTGTTTGAAAGGAAGTTAGTATTTCCTTTGCATGGCTTCCAGGTTTCTGTGTGTTTTTGGGGAAGAAATATCAAGGAATTCCTACAGAGGTGGGTGTATTGCAGGTATGGGGTAAAAGTTCAGATGCAAAGTCCAGGAGGCAGTGGTGTGCAACATCAGTGAGTTGTTCACAGTGTCCAAGGAAATCGGCACCAAGCAGTGGTATCTGGACATAAGTCCCATCTATATTTCATTCCTATGAGGTAGATGGTGAGTTTTCAGTATCCATATGTTGATAAGAGGCTCCCGTTGGCTGCTACTTGGCATAGCTTGGTGTCTGGTTGGTGTTGATCTTCCTTTGATGCTGATAGGATGGATTAGAAGGCACTCATATCCACCAGGAACCAGAGGCCTGATTAATGACTTCGAATCTGGTGGAATTGGTCTTCATGGTATCTTTCAGGGTTATGGCAGCCTCTGTTATTTTCTTTGATAGCCACCATGCTAATTTCTTTTGCAAATGCATCCAGGGGCTCAGTTCCTGGCGGCCTTCCTGAATTTATGATGCCATTTGTGGAGCACTGGTAGGTTTGTATGTACCCATTTTGATGTGGCTTGAATGACCACTTGTGCATGATGTTGGCTTGTGTATTGGCACTTTGGTCCTGGTCGCTTTCCTTGGTTTCACAGATGGGATAAGTGGTGTGTCAAGGCCTTGGAGACCTCCAGAAACTTAATGGCCTTCTTCCATAATTCCACCGTTGGGGGTTCCTTCAGTATTGTGAGAGAGGGCCTTGGATGTTTGCTGGCAAATGGTGTAAATGTATTTTTCTTGCCAGATTAAGTTCTGGCAACATCAGGAGAGATTCTAGTTTTCCTCAGGATGCCCTCATTGTTATATCTTCAAGTAGTGTGTCCAGCAAGGGCCCATGATGTGTAGGCAGGACGTGGTAGAGAGAACTCTATTATGACTTGTGATACATGGTCTCTTGCATTGTACGTCCAGCTAGCACATGATACAGTGGAGAGGACATTTGAGATTGCTTCAAGGCTTTAAACTACTTCTAAGATAGAACTTATGACATTCCAGATGATGAATATCATTTTTGCTCCAGTATCAGACAGATGGGTTCTGTGACAAGAATAGGGCCAAGCAGAGGTTTACAACGTTTTTATTTGCTACTTTGTCTGGAAAGTGTGTTGAATTTTTTCCTTGAGATCATTTCAGTAGTAGAGGCATGGTCATAGTTAGTGGGTTAGTCATAAGGGGACTAATAGAGAATCCTTCTTGGCCCTACCTTTCTATTCTTACAATCTTTTTAAAACTCTCGAGAGCTAGCCAGAGATATGCACTATATTTAAAGGCCACTCATCTCCTATGGTTGTCCCCATGTTGTTGAGGAATTTCTTGCCTCTTAGGGCAGGTGGCTTGCTGATGGATGACTTCAGCTGGTTTTTCAGCAATTTGTTGGCGACTGGTTTTGAGTCCTGCGAGCCATCCTACTACTTGCTTGAAAATGTCGTTGGCAGGAATTCAAAGATAGTCTCTGCCCTGACAAACCAAACTTTTGGGTGGTGGGGCATGAATGGAGGTAGGTGTATAGAGGCAGCAGCAATGGTCTCACTGGAGAGGCTGGCATCTTTAGGGTTGGCTGGGTCAGTCATCTCTGTGGTCACAAATGTAGCAAAGGCATAAGAGGTAGTATCTACAAACTACTTTATTCAGACAACAGACAGGCACTACATTGCTGCTCTTGCAAACAGCAATGTAATGCTTGACACTAAGTGAACAAAAACAGAGGTTACAGCACAATTATTTGTTTCATGACAGATGGAAATATACATACAAATCGATACACAAGACATGACTGAAGCTATGGGACATATGGCTGAATTGCTAACATTGAAATGCGTATGATAATGGTGATATATTTAACATCATGAATAATGTTAATGAAGATATATTTGTAAAAGATGTGTGATGTATGCTGTGTTTCTTGTGTCCACACGTTTGGTGTGCGAAGATGATGATATGAAGAGATTAGCTGGCCAAGTGAGATGAAAGTGTATGAGGTCGTCCACATGGGACCCTACAGTTGATAACCTCTGCACATTCTTCAGGGAAAAAATTTTCCTTTTTCACTAAAGCAAATGACAAGAGGCCAACATCATAAATTACTAGTAATACAATTAAAGTAAAAGTTTATAGTATTGCTCATGTATTCCCGAGCCATTAAACTATGAAGATTTATTTGATAGTGTGAAACTGTGGGGGTTAATGCAAAGGATAATGCTTGAAGTTATATTTAGTCAAAGCTAGTGTGAAGCTTGCATTACTTTTGTAGACAGCATGCACTTCTGCAAATCAAGCCTTTATTCAATTTATGGCAAAAACCAAATTTTGAGGCAAAGTTAGTATCAACAATTCCTTTCTGGAAGGGAATATGATTTTACCTTGATACCATTGGATATATTTGACTTGGTTGCCGGAAGAGATACCCCAGCTTTAACGTTGCAATTTACATCATGCCAAGAAGGATGGTGTACTTTAATGAGCCTCTAAATTTCTCTGAAAGAAGATTGGCAACATCGTGCATCAGGAGTTGGAACACCATGGTAAGAACATCCTAGACAAGACAGGTTATGATGCACAGGTAGCTTTGCTAACTCACCTCAGCCATTCTCCAGATAAAAACATTGAAGCAATTACCCCGCAGAGATCCGTCAACACCTAAAAACACCTCTGTAACTTTTCAGAAGAAGAAATTCCAAATAAAGAATGATCAAAGTTAAGAACTTCAAAAGTAGGCTTAGTCAGTGTTTCAAGTTTTATTATGGTTATGTGAAACTAAAATGTTAGAGCAAACAAAAATGCTATGTTTGTTCAGATGAACCAGATCTTGTTGACCCAGTGTCCTGCTAATAGGTGCTTTTTTCAGAGAACTGCCTTCAGTATAATTTTCAGTGGATGTTCTGGAAATTGCCAACACTGACAATATACTACAGGAGGTACTAAACAAAAACTGATGGATCCATTAAATATATAGGGAAACAAACTTGTATCCCATCCAGGAGTCTTATTTCTAAGCCTGGCTCTTGTGCAACAAATAATCCTCTTTGAATGCATTAGGCTCATTACCAGACCTGACTGAGACAAAGAAGGGACATGAGAAAATGGAACTTACTGCAGCTTAATTATTCCCTGCAGTTTTGGGGATGTCATGATCAATAAAGTCCATTGCACCAGCTCCGAATCTATTCCATCTCAGAAAATGAAACCAAAGAATAAGGAAAGTTACGTACCCTAAAGTTACTGAGTCATTAAGACATCACATTCCTATGCTGTTTTTGAATATGACCAAAATGTTCGATCACCTAAACCTCTCATAACTAGATACTCCAAAATTCCTTTTTCTGCTGCTTAAGAAAATATCGGAGGTTCTCGTACTTGCAAGGTAAAAGGTTAAACAAAACCGTTATCCCCAGCATACTGCGTCTTCGAGTATATCTGGGTAAAATCCAATTATTAGTCCCACCTTCAAGAATGGAACTAGGAATGTTTGAAAGCCAGAGCAAATCAATTCAAGGTTATATGCTTCATGGTCACAAACCAGGAATTTTGCGCTTGCAGACCATGATAGGCAACTATATTTCTTAATCCTGAGCTTAACTATCCCTGTAGGGGGGAGGGCGGTATTGCCGTGGGTGTTCCTCTTGTGGTGCACTGTAGTCATTACTTATGGTTCTTTGCAGCATCACTTTGGCCACTTTCATTCCTTCTGCTTTACCTCCGTTCATATTCTGTTTTCCACCTCCTTACATATTCACTTTCTTCTATCTTACACTCCACCCCCTCCTTACAATTGTTTCATAGTGCAGCTGCGAGGTTTTACATCTTTTACACCCTTCAAACCTTTTTACTGTCAGTTTCCGTTTCAGTGCTGAATGACTTCATAGGTCCCTATGCCTAAATTATATATTCTATTCTTTTCTGTTTGCCAGAACCTACTTGTCAGCCATGTTGCTCGTAGATGTCACCAGTATAATGTCAAGATAGACGTGTCCTGGAGCCAACTGATTTTTTAGGATTGGGCAGGAACGTAATTAGTACAAGTTGTGTGTACGACCGACCTACTTCTCACCAACCTATAATCCTTCACTGTCTCCGTACTACCACATCAAGACAAAACCTTCTGACCTGTGATAAGCCTTTTATTACATATCCAACCTACATCAGCCTCTTCCACTATTTTGATTCTTATTATGCCAGATAATCTTTACGGCCATTTATAATTTTGTGATGCACGTTTTTGTGGCGTGTATAGATGAAGATATTATACAAAAAGCAACTTAATCTCTTCTCTTTCCCTTTCTGTGTGTCTCTCTGCAACCATTTAAGTAATCTAAATCGTATAAAACTTTAAAATTTTGAGTACGTGAAATTTACCCTCAAATAATGGAAATCTAGTATAAAACGTTAGAAAGAAACACATGCACACAATGACACTCGTGTTAAGATTGTTCGGGAGAATTACTGGTTAATAACCTATAGGTTCTTCATTCATTTTAGGCCTCGTTTTGCAATTTCTCACGAGTAGCACCGCACAGCTGTTACCCAACGGGTCGAAATAGAAGCCATCATTATTATTGTCCATATGAAGGGTAAAGAAGAGACTTTGTGAAGCGAAATTGGCTTCTCCTGATTCGCCAAGTAATTATGATGATCGCATTATGTCCAAGTGATTGGTCGACCTAAGTAGATTACTCCGGGTCTGTTGCTCAGGTTCTCTTAAGTTGCCTCGCTTCCTCTTTCGAAACACATCCGACTCGAAAGCCAACTCTGCATTAGATGGTCCTTCTGTTTCCTCTGCTAGTTTGACTCTGGCAGGAAAAAGAGGATTTGGTTCTGGAATTATCATTATGTTCTGCAGAAATAATGAAGTCTCTCTCTCTCTCTCTCTCTCTCTCTCTCTCTCTCTCTCTCTCTCTCTCTCTCTCTCTCTCTCTCATCATTTAAAATATTTCATATGTCTTTTGTATACCAAACGATCAGTATTGTGTTATAACATTTTACAATTTTATTTTTTCCCGATTCTTCCTCATTCACTTTCTACAGGTCAGTAGAAAGCAACGTTACAAAAACGGAAAAGAAATATCTGATGCAAATATGAAGATGATAATCATCACAAACAAACACATATCGAATTAGTGATTCCCATGTATACAGAAGTTCGCTCCTGAACCCGGATATTCAGAAAAGAAAGTCTTCTTACTTTTCACGTATTTTGTGGAAAGAGAAGGTCTACTGTTGAAAGTTTGATCAGTGCTACGTGGCTAATCATCTTGAATAGTAAGTCAGAAACAACAACGAGTTCAACTTTAATGTGTTCTGTCCTTTACAATTGAATCTTTGTGTGCTTAAATATATTTGTACATAATCAATGTTGATTATCATTGCTTCTGGAGAGCGAAAGATCAGACAGTCAATGAGGGTTTATAACACGTACTGGGATATGTGATAACGAGACAGAAACCTTGGACATCAACTGAAACATAGGGTACAATAAAGAGCAGTAAAAAAGGTACATGTAGACAAATTTCAGGAGGAAATGAAGACTACGTGATGAAGTCCAAGAACTACCAATGTTGTGAGGTTAAACAAATATTAAGAAGATATATGAGTGAATATTTAGGCAAACAGATTGATGGTGTTTACAAAGCCACGTATTCAGGGAATTGGTGTTAGGGGTAACCTACATAATTACTAATAAAAACATCCATGGATAAAAATAAAAACAGAAAAATACTTGTTAAAAGTAAGGATGGGCGTTAATAATATCGGAAATAAGAAAACAATGCTTGGAGGAAATTTTTTTTATGTCTTAAATAAGCGTTATGAAGGGATAATTTGAGGTATAAGAAGCTGTTAGAGTTATAAGAACTGAACGACTTTATGCTTATGAATAAATTTATAGTTTTTGAAGTGGAAATAAATATCAAGGACATATGGTCAGATCTGCAAGAGAATTTTAGACTGGAGTAATAATAAATACATGACAATTGTTTTATCAGTTTGATATGTTCATCAGCAAAACACAAGGAAGTTAACAAATCTTGCGTAATATAATGCATTATATATCTAGAGAGATGGAAGTCAAATAAAAATGTCATAAGAAAAAAAACACCTAAGGAAGGAAGACAGAGTACACGCAAAGGAATGACATGACATCACACTGAGAAGTGATTGATGCGGTTAAAATCTTTCATATGTGAAGGAGCGATATCTGATACGGGTTCTCCCGAGTTGGAATTTTAAAAAGGCAAGTCAGAAAGGTCTCGGAATAAAGACTTCGAAATGAAATGAACTCAAATTGCGTACGAAGTAAGGTTATACATTAGAACGATTTGTATTATAATCATATGGACATGAATCGTGGTGTGACAACGAAACCATAAAGGATTTGGTCAGTTTGAGAACAAAGCTTGTAAGAAGAATATCAGGAGTCAAATGGCAGGATAAAGTTAAAAAGAAAACTACTAAGATTTAGGACAAAACAAAGATCCTCAAATAGAAGAGGCACTCAAGAGAGGGAAAACAAAACTAAGAACAACTTTGTAGTTAATGTATTAGCACAAAACTTAATGGAAAAAACAAAATGTCCCCAAAAGAAATTCATGTAGTAAATGGAACGTCACATAACACTATAAATGTCACTCACTAACTTCGTTGTCTTAGTTAACTATCACAATATAGATCTAGGGAAAGATCTAGTGCAGGGTGGAAGTCAACATTTACCAGATGATGATGAATCAACAAACTTAATTCTCTTAGCTAACTATCATAATATAGATCTAGGGAAAGAATTAGTGCAAGGTAGAAATCAACATTTACCAAAATATATGATTCAACACATACGATACACTAACATATGAATATCTTAAATACAATGACCGTTTGAATAATGTACAACACTGAAAGTTGTACGCTGCTAATTGACGTTGTCTTGAGGGTATTAACACAGTGCGGGCGATGAGCCGAGAAACTCACAAAGTGGCGAAAATTCACTGTGTGGTGATGAAAAAGTGAAAGACGGATAAAAGAATAATATTAATAAATTATCATCAATCATATAGAAATATATTATTTCCAAGGTAGAGCGAAGTGGATATTAAAGGATATTTGTAGGTTAATGGAGATATATATATAATATATATATATATATATATATATGATATACTGTATATGTATATAATATATATTATATATATAAATGCATTTATACATATATATATATATATATATTATATATATATATATATATATATATCATATGTATATATATATATATATATAGATAGTATATATATATATATATATATATATATTATATATATATATATATATATATATATATATATATATGTATTATTAAAATATAAAATGCCTATTAAAGACTGGTTTAAAGATAAGGATTATATTTCGGTAGCCTAACTTCCACCTTTATCAAGTAGTGAATGACAGAAGGAGTTACATTGGCAAAAATATATATAGTGGGAGATATGTCCTTATGTAATGCCTGGGGTCACCGCTAAGCCGACGTTGGTTCTGTAATTGTCTTAATCTGGTTTCATCGTTGCCTTAAGGAAGATATTTTCTATATCTCATCTATATACATAAGGTTCTATATTATCTCTATCTCGAATATGTATGAACTCTGTATATCTGTACGGTTTCTATATTATCTTCTCTCTCTCTCTCTCTTCTCTCTCCTCTATATCTCTGTATACCTCATGCTCTCTGTATCTTTCTATCTATTCTATATCTATCTAATATAATATATATCATATCTATCGCTATATTTATCTATATTATATATAGACCTACGTGTGTGTGTGTTGTGTGGTATCTATTATTAAATATAAAATGCCCATTAAAGGACTGGTTTAAAAGAGAAGGATTATATTTCGGTCGGAAGCCCCACCTTCAACCGTTATCAAGTAATGAATGACGAAGGCGGTACTTGGAAAAAATATCTAGTGTGAGAATATGTCCTGTGTTAATGCCTGGGGTTCTCCGCTAAGCGGCCGACGTTGTTCTGTTATTGTCTTAATCTGGTTCTCGTTGCTAAGAAGAAGTTTGCTATATGGTCAGAGTCCGAGGTTCACCATTGGAAAAAGACTGATCCTATTATCTTTTTTGTTTTATCAGTGAAGATTCTACCATCTGCTTTTTGTATCGACAGTTGCTCTTGTATAAAGTTCGGGATGAGTTCCAATCCATGGTATGGTTCATGTTATTTATATGATGGAAAATTGCTGAACTATGTTGTACATATCTAACTGATCATTTATGTCGTGTTAATCCTTCTGTGAGAGATTTTCCTTAGTATTCATAATATAACTTATCATAATCCATAAAGGGACACGGGATTTCATAGTTTCTTATGTCTTTAGAAAGGGGTTTCTGCTGAATGTTAATTATGGATTTCCTCACTGTATTCAGATAAGTGAAGATGAATGGGTTGGGTTGGCCTAATGTTTGTGTGATCTTTTGTAAATTACCCACGTGAGGGATTATGATTTTCTTTGTGTATTTTTCTTTTGTTTTCTGTGGATTTGTAAAAAGTTCTCGTTGCTTTATGTATGGCTTTTTTTTATTGTGTAATTGGTGTATTTTAACAAGATAAGTTGATTTGTGATTGTTTCAAGCTCTTTGTTATGTATATGTATGTATGTATGTATAGCTGAAACGTGATGAATATATAAATAAGGGCAAAATCCAGGAAGGAAAGTTCTTTATTCCAGCAGACTGATATAAATGTGAAAGTAAGTTTACAAAGAAAGCTCATATAAATGACAGATTGAGATTATAATGGAAAATGTACCTGGAATCAAACACACCTGAAAAATTAGGAGACCTACCTAAAAATGGGCTACAATTTAAGAGGGTTACAGAAGATTACGTCCAACTGCTCGGAAGCAGAGACAAGACAATTAAAAGATTTTAAAGGGAGGTGACTGACCACCAAATATATTATATTCATATATAATATTAATATTATAATATTTATACATTATATCTATATAGATATATATATATAATATATATATACCATATATCTATATATATATATATAGTATATAGATAGATATATATATATATAGATCAGTAAAGTACATTTTAATAAATCTCAAAATATATATTAAACATACAGATGCAAAGAAGATATCTATAAGGTAACTGATTTCAAATGAAGCCAGTGATTTTTCCTTTAAGGTCATTCGTATACATTTTACTTACACAAAGGTACTAATAATATAAGCCAGAGCTAAGGTTAAACTTACAGTTGGATGTAAGTTGTATAATAGCAAATTCTAAAAGATTTCATGAAAAGAAATCTTTAGATCTATTAATCACTGAACTGCCGGTCCAATTTATCCTGTGAGAGTTTTCCCTTAAATAAATTAATATTACCTTTGATTGCCCACTTTTGACATAATACTTATGCTGCAGCATTAGTGTGTTATAGGAAAAAGTAAGGTTGACATTAAAAGATTTTAACAATGATTTTATGGTTTCAAAACTGTTAAAATTAAGGAAAAATACTAAGAATGTTCTTAGAAGTTTCTTTCGCCATGTTACTTTTACTATAAAACTTTTTTTGTGGGGTTTATTAGAGCAGATATCTAGTATAATGAAGGATAACTTAAGCTTGTACCTATTTTTCTTAAGTATTAAATTTCTTGATCCAATATTGGGGACTGACAATGTGCAATGCCTGTAAAAGCATAGAAGAAAAAGTAGATATTTTGACCTTATGATGGTTTTTTTATAGATTTTGCCTATCTATATATATATATATATATATATATATATTATATATATATATATATATATATATATATATATATATATATATGTGGTGTGTGTGTGTGTGTGTGTGTGTGCTTGTATTATATGTAGTAAGTATAGATATATATATATATATATATATATATATATATATATATATATATGTATATATATATATATATATATATATATCATACATACATACATACATACATACATACATATAACGCACACACATAGTAGTGTCCTCCCCGTTTTTACGCCTTTCACGTTCCGCGTTTCATTTTGTTGCGGATTTTTGAGGACACATTATTCACTAGTCTGCGGGGAAAATTTCGGTAATTTGATAAAATTTTCATGGACCAATATTCAATAATTACTGTGTTTTCATTTTATTTCCAGGACTAAGTACATTTTTATGATAAATTATTTACTATTTTTCAAATGTTATTAATGAAAACACGGCAAAATATAGTATTTATAAAATGTTTAATACAATTGAAATATATCTGTAATACAAATTGTAAACTTCAGGTGGTCCCCCAGAATGAGCTTGACAAGTTTAAGACTCTCTCTCTCTCTCTCTCTCTCTCTCTCTCTCTCTCTCTCTCTCTCTCTCTCTCTCTCTCAAAACACTGCAAATTGTATATAAAATGTTTACAGGAACACAAGCAATATAAATCTTAAATTCAAATCGTAAACTTATGCTCAGTCCACCACCCTCAGGATGATAGGTTGGGTACCCTCCCCAGAGTGAGCTTAAGAAACAATATCTCTCTAATAATTCTCTCTTCTCTCTCCTTCTCTTCGTCCTCATTTCATTCTCTCTCTCTCTTTGAAAGGTAAAAAAGAAAATTTACATTTGAAAGTAATTTGAAATTTTACTCTGTATTTTAAAGCTTATTAGATATTAGTGCATACTGTACAGTATTTGAAATATTTGCTAATTATTATAATTTCATATTTTCCAATCTGCTTTTATCGATAAGCAAAAACATTTATGTGATTGTAGCATGGAAAGAATTAAAATAAAATAAATGACAAAGTAACGTCACATTTATCTATAAAACTGTACTGTAGAAAACAAACATTCATGCATAAAAATCAATCTTTCACTTACCTCAGAGAGAGAGAGAGAGAGAGAGAGAGAGAGAGAGAGAGAGAGAGAGGGGATGAGAGTTCACAGTTCACAGGTACTTAAACTGGCTGGGATGAGAGCAGGAGTGTTGCTTACATTTTATTTCATAAATATTTGTACGATGATTTGAGATGAAGCATCAATAGTGACAAAATATTCTCTTGTGTACTGTTGTAATATATGTGGTAATCATAGTCAACTAAACTTGCATGGAATACGGTGCAATAAATCAGACAGCAAAGAACATGGCACCAATTTACCTCCGTCACTTATCGTGAAATTCCTGGATTTGATTATTTTCGGTTAGTTTTTTTATGCTTATGGTACAGAAATTGATATTGTTTTCATTAAAGGGATATGTACAGTACAGTACAGTACTGATATACCAGAGAGAGAGAGAGATTACGTCGTCACAGAAAAATATTTTGCTACAATAATGACGACACAAGAATTTTTTAATAAATCTGTGGGAGATGGTGAGGACTAACCACACAATGACGTCAACAATAAACTTACTATAGTATAATTTTTTTTTATCATAACTATGTGTACGTAAACACGAAAATACTAACATGACATTCCAACATAGCATTCTCTTTGGAGGTCGTGTCCCGTCGTTCTCAACGACCCACGTATTTTAGATTTGCTCTATACAATAGTAGCACTGTCCTAAAATAACGTACTTGTACAGTAAATATAGTTTCTAAATAATCTTCCATTCCCTCGAATTAGGGCCACCTTAACGTGGGGAGGTGGCTCTTGAACCCAAGGAATTTGTTTCTGTGTTCGAGTCCAAGAATCCCATATAACATTGTTTAATCTTTTGGATTAATTGTTGTGGAATTTTCCACTTTTGTAAAGGTTATATCCGAAGCTAGATAGTGTGAACTGTGGTAAGATCATCAACTGCCCGTTAATGTTCAGACCTGAGAGATAAATATGAAGATGTCATAAAGGCTAGTAGTATTATTAATGCAGTACCAATAAGTCAGTCTGTTATAAAAGGAACTTTGACAGATAAAGTAACTAAAAATTTCGATAGTTATGTACCGTGTGAATGGGTTCAAGATAACCATCAGAAAAAACACAGAGAAATAGTCCATCTATAACTCCCAAACCTCCTATGTGGCTAGTTGCTACAGCTGAGAAGGAAACTTACAGTTATTACAGTTTCTGTAAGTGCCTCCAGAAAAAGATGTCTAGATTTGGAAAAGGTATTGTGCTCATACATGTTAAATCAAAAACACAAACACAAATGCTATCTGTAATGAATCCTTCTAGGCATGATATGATTAAAGAAATCAGGGCCCTCCTGAATTTTAGTTATGGCTGAGGTGTCATTTATTACAAAGATTCATGAGAGTCCACAGAAAGTGAAGTCCTTGCAATGAGCCCATTGACAGTATGGAAAGTGAAAAAAACTTCCATTGGTAATGTGATAATTTTGACGTTTGAAGACGCTAGCGTTCCAGCCCATGTGATCTTGGAAAACGAAAGAGTGCTTGTAAGACCCTTCCTCCCAAAACCTATTCAATGTTTCAACAGTTTCAAGTTTGGTCATTCATCAATAGTGTGTAGGAATGCAAAAGTTTGTATGAATTGCTCTGCCCCTGACTTTGGTACTTGTTCTGAAACAACAAAGTGTAATAATTGTCAGCTTAACCAGAAGGTTAATGATAAAAATTGTGAAGCATGTTAATCTGAACTGTGAGCAGAGAATAAAGCTAATCCTGAACATATTAGCACAGGATATGCCAAGCAAGCATTGTGCTAATCAAAATGCTATGCAAGAGCTCTAAACCCACTACCCCTTACTATCACATGGGGACAGCTGGGGGCACCTTCTGCTGCAGTAGATGTATTGACCCCTGTGGTAGAGGCCCATCTATCTGGGTCAGGTGCTCAATCACTGAAGGGAAAAGCACACACACCAAAGCAGGCAAGCGGCCTGTGGTTGGAAATGAGTCTCCTCCAGATGATGAAGCTCTTCCATCATCTCTTCCATCTCCTACTTTTAAAGTAATAAATCTATTGATGGCAGAATCTCTCCCTGATCTAATGGAGTTAGAACAGCAAGAAATGCCAAGAGAGGAAGGAGTCCTTCAGGTTCTCTTCCATGTGCTCCAAATAAATTCGCCTCGGTATATAACAGCTACAGTGTGCTAAGCTCAAGTGAAGCAAGTACTTAATGGAACCTAAAAACCAAGGTAAAGAGATAGATCAAATTACAACTGTAGACATTCATCCTACTCCCAAAGAGAATCAAACTAGGAGAAATAAAGATCACAGAGTTAGTCATAAAAAACATCTATTTCCAGACCACCCAAAGAGGAAAAATAAAGGCTTTCAAATCTGCTTCATAATGGTTTTATTCAGCATCCTATCATGGAACTGTAAAGGATTGCATTCTCATGCTGAAAATCTCAAGGTCCTCCTAAGAGAAACTAATCCTGGTGTAATTTGCTTGCAGGAAACTCAATATAGGTCCAGACAAGTTCAATCCTAGACTTAATTATTAGATCTTCATGTCAACCCTCCAGTGAGTGATAGAGTACATGGAGGAGCCGCTATTATTGAGAGCAAATCCCTGGAATACTTGGCTGTATTCCTCAGTACAAATTTACAGGCTGTTGCTCTTAAGATCACATTAGACAAGCAGATTACTGTGTGTTCCATCTACTTGCCTCCTAGAACTAACTTCACAAACACTGATATCCAACTGCCCCATACATTGTTTTACTCTTTGTGATTTTAATGTCCATAATCCATTATGGGGAGGACTTACTTCAGATAATAAAGGTAAAATTATAGAAGACATGATTAATAATAATGATATTGTGCTTTTAAATGATTGGTACTATGACTTACCATAAATTATATTCTAATTCTTACTCTGCAATTGATCTGAGTATATGTTCCTCTGCAAATGAATTTTCAAATAGCAGTGATCACTACCCCATTCTTTTGAAATATGCCAGAAATATTCCTACAGAAATGCCATAGAAATGGAAGCTATTAGAAACTGATTTGGAGAAGTACAAGAAGGAAATTCAACTAGATCAACCATTTGAATCCTTCAACAACCACATAAAAACATATGATCATTGGACAAACACTATTTTAGCCAGTGCAGAATCCTCTATTCTGAAAACTACTGGCATGGGACAAAATTGTGCCACCTTAAGAAAAATTACTAGGAGATGCTACAAGAAGTACAAATCAAATAACACTCCCACTTCTAAAACAATATATCAGTGAGGCCATGGCAAAACAATGCCGATACTTTTGTTGTGCCAAGAAATACTTTTGGATTTATTATATAAATGGGATTAACTCTAAAACACCATCGAGGTTTGGTTGGAAAAAGGTATGAAAACTTGCAGTAAAATTTGTTCTACCCAAAACTCCCTCTTTAAGAGTAGGAAATAACCTCATTACAAACCCTTTAGGTGTAGCTGAATCATTGGGTCAACATTTCAATATTTCTAGCCCTAATAACCATTCAAGTGAATTCCAAAAAATCAGGAACACTCCGGCCAATCTGAATCTATCTGGTGATAACCATGAGGTATACAATATTAAGATTCTCTCTAAAGAACTATGTGAAGTGCTCTCTTCAACATATGATACTTCTGGTGAAGATACATTTTATATATAATGCTGAGTTACCTGAAGAGCCCAAAAGCTACCTTCTTAAGATCTTTAACAAAATTTGGGTGACTGGAATTATGCCGGGATCCTTGGAAATTTCCATCATAATCTCAGTTTAAAAACCAAATAAAGATCTCCAACAAACTACAAGTTATAGGCCTATAGCACTAACAAGATATGTTTGCAAGTTAATGGAAAAAATGATAAATTATCACTTGGTATGGCACTTACAATCAAATGAGCTTCTCTCTGCTTTCCATTTGAGCTTCGTAAAAATAGATCTACCCTTGACCCACTTATGAGAGTCTCCAACAAAATTCAGCATGGTTTTGATAGAATCAAATAAGCTTCTCGCTGCTTTCCAATTTGAGTTTCGTAAAAGTAGATCTACCCTCGACCGACATATGAGACTCTCCAACAAAATTCAGCAGGGTTTTGTCAATCAGCGTCAGACAATAGGAATCTCTTTGATTCGGGAAAAGCCTATGATACTACTTGACATAATGGAATTCTTAAACTACTACAGAAAATAGTTATTAAGGGCAACTTAACCCTATATTGCATGCTTTTTTATTTTTCAGTAGACAAATTTTTCAAAGTGATAAATATTAAATATATGATGGAAATGGCCTGCATATTCTAAGTTTATTTTACTATTTTGTTCTGGATACCAAATTTCACTATGTTGCTCGGGTGGGCCAGATTAGCATAGTGTAAAAATAAGTCGGCTCTATATTTATCTTTAAATAAGATAAAAGTGTCGTCGAGATAACGACAGTAAAATAACAGGTTAACTGAATTCTCTGCAAATAGCTATACTTTGAAAAAAAAATCCGCTTGAGTTTAAAGAAAGGATTTTATGTCAGGACTCAGACCTGTTTATTCACAAATATTCCTGTGGAAGAAACTATACAGATAATTTTAAATAAGATTTTTACTGATAATGACACATTATTTCAACGTTTTAATTACGTCAATTGCAAGAAACTTAACCTTGGCGGTGCAGGACGCTGCCTTTATTTTTAATGGTAAAGCTTATGTGCAGGCTGACGGGATGGCAATGGGAAGTCCCCTTGGCCCGGTGCTGGCTAATATTTTTATGTGTGAGTTAGAGGAGCGGCTTATCACCCGTTATTTTACTGTCGTTATGTCGACGACACTTTTATCTTATTTAAAGATAAATATAGAGCCGACTTATTTTTAATAATTCAGGATTTTACACGTCGATTTTCAGAAAGAAGACGTTCACAGGTTTGGGCACAAATTTCTATAGTCTCTGTAATTTCAATTTTAAGATAAAAACTCTTTTTACTCTTTTCCACAGGGCGTTTTCCCTTTCGTCTGGATGGTCTGAATTCCACAATGAGGTCACCTTTTTTAAAGATATTTTATCACGTGTTGTGTCTTTACTGTAAACTGTTATCCCAGTAGTTTATTTTATAAATGCCTTCACGAATTTATGAATATGAAGCTTTTACCTAGCAATGCTATTCAGACTGTACCGAGGATGCCGTTTTATGCCAGTGTTCCATTTTTAATCAGTTCGAAATTCTATGCCAAAATGCAACAGATTATTAGAACTTACTGTCCGGCCATAAAATGTCCGCTGATCCCAACAAACCCATTGACAATTGTGGATCTATTTTTAAATGTAAAGACAAGTTAAACCCTCTTATGGCATCTAATATTGTCTATTTGTATACTTGTCCTAGATGTGATCTAGGAAAATATATCGGAGCCTCAAGAAGACTTCTTAAGGTCCGAATAGATTGCCATAGGGGGGTGAGTTTCCGTACAGGAGTCAAATTATCATCTCCTGAATTTTCCAGCATCCGTGACCACACAAAGAAATGCAAACTCAATATAAAACTTTAAGATCCTTTCAAAAGCGTCTTCTCCGCAGCAGCTAGCGGTCTTCGAATCGCTCTTTATAAAGACGATTGTTCCGAAACTGAACAACCAAACTGCCTCCACCCCTCTGTATTTGGCGTAAACGACAGAGATGCCTTCGTGTTTTGTTTTTGTTTTTTAGTCACTCGTCTTCCTTCCTCTACTGGAAATGGTACTTGAGTTTCGTTGGTGTTCTTTTAATTTGCTTTATGTATTGTAATTGTATGTTTTTTAGATGTGTAATTATTTTAATTTTATTTTATTATTATAATTTTCAGCTTGAAAATTGGGCTGGTCCCTGAAACGTTGCTTTGAATAAACGCCCATATGAAACAGATGTCTCCATATGAACCCTTACCGCTATGCATCCCGTCTGAGGCTTCCCCTTTGGTTAATAATATATATATATATATATATATATATATATATATATATATATATATATATATTATATATATGTTTTTTTATAATATAAATACATATGGATAAGTATATATACAAAATTAATTATTTTGTGATTTTTCTCGAAGTAAATTCACCATAACTACTGGTAACATACTCAAAGTAGGTCTTGAGAAGATTCGACATTAATTCTGAGCCATTGACGAAAGACTTTATATGAAGTCGAAGCTATTCACAATAAACATGTTCAGGACACAGTACAAACACCCAAAACAGTTAGAAACAAAAAATGTACACTTGACAGGCTTTAGGAAGATAACAACAAACCTCTTTTGGGCTTACAAATATGATTATCCTTTTTCCATGCATATCCACTCCCTTCCTTGAAATTTAAACACTTTGCATATATATTTTGAAATTATAGGACAAAGTATATTCATCTACTGACTGATGTTGCTATTTTTACAATAGCTTTCTTTTTAGAATTTAGACTGTGATATTTCTTTTCAAAGCATTATTTGAATAAGCTATCTTTTTTTCCCAGCCCAGCTGATTTTATGATTGTTTTCACTAACATGTACAAAAATTCCAATGCTAGCCTGTGCATATATTTCACAAGTATTAAGTTTGGCCAATATGAAACTTACCGCAAGAATTATATTGAATTTGATAGACATGTCCTTTAGTGTTGTAGGGAGAGTTCTTTTTAACTAGATGTTCCATTGATTTATTGTATTTAAATGCTACATCAAGTTAAAAGTTCTCAAGATGAGAGATGTCTTTCACATTATTATTGTATGGTAGTACAAGCAGGTTTTTTGTGTTGTAAGTTTCACTTTGTTTTGACAGTCTTTTTTGCCCCGAATAATCCATTTACCAGTACACATTCAGGATATTGTTTTATTTGAATATATATTAGCCAAAACATTAGAAGTGACAAAAATAACGATCAAATCAAAAAAGAATCTTACAAAACAAAATACTTGCTCATACTACCATAAAATAATAATATGAAAGCTATCCCTATCTTTCTTTGAACTTGGGAGTTAATGTGGCATTAAAAAACAACAAAACAATGAAACACGTACCTTACATATAGCTCTTCTGACAATACTATAGGATGCGTGGTAACTTACATTGGTCAAACTGGTAAGATTATGGAAAAAAGGTAATAGAACAGCTTAAGAAATGTGTAAGAAATCTACAGGTGAATGGTGAAACTTTTTTTCGTGGTAATGGGAGCAATATTTATAGTAAAGTGTGCAATTGAAAAAGCTTATTGTAATAATGCACTAAAAAGTCATGATTTATGTATTACTTAAAACCACAGATGAAGATAACTGGGTGCAGGACCTTGCCCAGTTTCGATTTTATTTCTAGGTCATTGTAGAAGGACTAATACATAATTGAAGATATTCACAAAATATATGATAGGAGGTAGCACAAAAAAACATCCAGAACCTTGGAACTGTAATCATGATTCTTTTGTACCCTTACACTTAATAATAAAACAACAAATAAATCAATAATTTTTTATTTTTGCATTTGCGTTCATGGCTATGCACAAAGTCACTCCTATATCAAATACACAATGCAATCCAACAAAACACCACAAATACTTACCAAACTACTGAAGTTTGCAATCTGACAAGCTGCTTGTCATACTGGCTCAGAGCCCACAATTATTCAACTCGATAAGCAGCTTATCAAGTACTGAAAATAACATGAACAGTATAACATGTAACAGACTGTAATAATGAAAATAAACTTTACCGTACAAAGTTTGAACGCCAGAATGACCACCAGTCGAACTTCACTTCCCTTCTAAACTTTCAAGCCACGCCCCCTAGTTATTATTCTCGTTTCCACAAAAGAAAATAATTTTTATTGTAATTCACCTAGTTCAAACGAAATAAATTATATTTATCCTTTTTCCATGCTAACTACTGTCTTCCTTGGAATTACAAATTTGTACATATTTGTTTTGTAATTATGTAGCATCAAGAAGTATATATGCCTCTGTTATTGTTCATATTTTGACAATGACTTTCTTTTGTAAAACTAGAGACAATGATATTTCTTACAACAAGCTATCTTTTTCTTTCCATTGCCCACTTGACTGGATAATTGTTCCCACTAACACGAAGAAAAGTTTCTCTGTTCACCTGTAGATATCTCACACATTTCTTAAGCCGTTCTAGTTTTTTTTCGAGAGTCTTTCCAGTTTGACCAATACAAAAGTTATCGCACATCCTATAGTATTGTCAGGAAAGCTATATGTAGGTACTTTTTTCATTGTTTTATTGTTCTTTAATGCTACATTAACAAAGTTCATAGAAAGATGGGGAATATCTGTCATATTATTTTATGGTAGTATGAGGAAGTATTTTGTGTAGTGAGTATCTTTTTTGTTTCGATAGTCTTTTTTTGTCTCTAATAATGTATTGGCTAATAGAAATTCAAATAAGAAAATGTCCTGAATATGTACTGAACGATGCATTATTCGTGGCAAAAAAGACTGTATCAAAACAAAATGAAACTTACATCACAAAAACCTGCTTGTACTACC
>NC_061106.1:7083911-7135624 GCF_015104395.2 Macrobrachium nipponense | reverse complement strand
GCTTGTACTACCATTCAATAATATATGAAAGACAGACACACACACACACACATACAGATATATATATATATATATATATATATATATATATATATATATATAGTATGTGTATGTATGTATATATATGTATATAATTTAATGATAGGACTTTATTTTAACTTTGATATCCAGAAGAGATATTTATTCAGGAAAAGTTACAACCTTCTGGCTAGGGACTTGCAGAGACTATATGACAGGCAGAGGCTCTCAAAGATATTAAGGGCACAGCACTAGAACATAGTCTGAAAATGTTTATTGCTACCAAATGTAATGTACATCAGTGTTAGTCAGAAGGTAACAATAAACTAAATGTTAATTCAGCGTAGTACACAGGTGTCTGATACATGGGTCATGCAAGCCCTATTTTAATTAGTAAGTGCCTTACAATAAAATGGGCATCATGAAGCAAATTTATATTAGTAGGAAACTGAATCTCAATTTACACAAGTAGTTGTCTGTCTGCCATGTATTTAAAATTATTGATGACTTCACTTTTAAACTGGTATGTCCTTTTCAATGCTTAGCATCATCAGATCTAACAATCTCTCCAGCTTGCATTAACTCCTGAGCCTTGACTTGATGATCCTTAATTTGAAAATGATCGTTCTACTGCAGCAGTTGTCTTTTCAGCCTGGAATATGTGGCGTAGATCCACAGAAAATAGACAAAAGTTAGAAATACCTCCTCTAACTTTTTTTTTTAATTGTGACAAGCAGTGCCTTCACATCATTTCTTGAGCTCTCATAAGATGTGTGAAATACTCCCAGTTCTGCCTGCAGCTTTTGCTCTTGCTCAAAATCACAGTATTGGGAAATTGTTTGCAATGTTTCTTCGGTAGTCTCATTCCCTGTTGATTCCCTCCACAGTACTGGGTCTGTCACCTTGTATAATGACCCAAGGATTGAAGTTTTAGTGTTAGTAGTGTTGTATTCCAGGAATCGGTTTTGCAATTCCTGTTGCATTTAGTCTAGAAATGGGAAAAACAGGTTGGCTCTGTAATACACCTATAAAATTTCAAATGACTGGTCAGTATTTGAGGACTCTATACCTTACTGGCATCTTTCTTTTTCAAGCTTGACCTAAAATTGTAGTAGGATGTCAATTGCAGCTTCATCTGCCTTTTCCTCAGTCATATGTGTTTTACCTCGCTACGACTTCTCATTAAAAAAGATATGACATGAAAATATAAATCCCTTTTACACCATAGGAGAAACAGCCAGAAACACCTGGATGGTCGAATGTAAAATGTCATGTATTACTTTTGTAACAAATCCTTCTTCTTGCGATGCTCGATTATTAGTACTTGTTCCCATTTTTTTTCCATTTTTTGAATTGAAGAATTTTCTTTGTAAAATGAATTGACTTATAAATAAGATGAGGATACTTTTACACCCTGTCTCAAAGGGCCAGACTGGGGTTATCTCAGTGCACCCAGCACCTGTTATTGGTGATTTTTTCACATTCACATCACAAACTTTGTTTACAAGTGCATGTGGAATATGTAGTGTGGTGGAAACTTGGGCTACAGTACATATAGTAGTTATAGACTTGTGCTACAGTAAAAAAAAAAAAGTGCTTATTGCTAAATTTTATTTAATTTTTCTCTATTTTCTTTCTGTTTCTCTCCTCTTTCTTTACCTTTTTTTCTTATTTTCTTTTTTCTTTTTTATTCAGAGGGGCACTTTTTACTCACACAGGGTAAAGGGCAGGGGCTTGAGCACCTGCTGCCCTCCCTATGTGCACGTCCCTGCTTCGGGTATCCGTCGAATGATCAGAAACGTGGTTCAGCTGTATTTATATGCGTATAGGGAAAGGAATTAAAGCCTTTGTTGTTCTCATTTCGTGTGTTAGCTTTCTTCTTAAATCCTTTAATCACCTTGTTTCTCTGATGTAGCCACGCCCCCGTGACCTTGGCTTTTCTTTGACTGCGGTCCTGTTATTAATTTTATTAATGCACCTAACAATTGTGTAAGTGATGAAGTTATATGTAATATTACGTATATTTACATATAATATATATTATATAGGATTATATATATATATATTAGAATATTATATATATATAAAAATAAATATTATATATAAAATATAAATTATATTTATATAAATATATTTATATTTAGTATAGATATAATTATATATTATAATCATATAATTATTATATACATATATACATATTTAATATATACATATATATATATATATACATAATATATATATATATAATATATATGATATATATATATATATATAGTATATATATTATATCGTTATATATTATATAATATTTAATCGGTATATATATCAAATGCCAGTGCCTATGTCACCATTTCTCTGTAGTATAATTCGAATATTTGGGTTCAATCCTAGTAGATTCATATTTTGATCGTCGAGAGATTAAAAGATTATTCTATAATGGAATTTGCAGGCAAGGTGATCTATGCAATTTCATCTGATTTGATTATATCTCCCCCCATTGACTGATACATATGAGCCTCGAAGAAAGTAAGTGGTTTAAAACGCTCAATATGGTAAATGGATGGTTGATTAGAATTTCAAACTCCGCTCTTCAAAAATAGGGCTCCCAAGTATTGCGTGGATGATTTCTCTCTCTCTCTCTCTCTCTCTCTCTCTCTCTCTCTCTCTCTCTCTCTCTCGTTATTTTTGCAAATGTTTATTGTTATCTTAATTACCGGTTAATATATTTATATTCATAAAATAATCACCAATACTTAACACTTTTCGACCATATTGATTAGCCTGTTTCAGTTACTTCTAAGTTTTTTGTCCTTTATTGCTTTATTTGTTTGATGATTACTACGTTCATTTATTGCTTTAATTCATATACAATAATCTCCTTTTTTTTTTTGTCTTTTCAAGGTCACATTTTAGCAATGGACCTTGTTTCTTTATTTATTCTGTTTTTTTATATGTGGCGTGGTAGACGAATGTTTTGAAACAAAAATTGAGAAGTAGGATACGTAGCGGTATCAATACGAAGGATAATATAACCAAAACAATGAACGATGATGAATTAGAAAGAAGGGAATTGTTTAATGAAAGTATACAAGAAATTCATTCAGATGGCTTTAAGTTAATTATCCGTGTATATGCTGAAGGAAAACAAATGTACCTGGCAGTGGAGGAAGTGAAGGTAAAAAAATCTAAGCAAAGAAGGTAATTTTAGCTAAAGTAAGAAATCGGTGGCAAGATTTTAAACATTATTGGCGCCGTAGTGCTCCCTTGGGAATTCTGTGCATTCCACTATTCCACGTCTTCACTTAGGAAGAGAGATGAGTGAAGGCACTGTAAATTATAACGGAAATATAAGCTAGAGAAACGAGTCACTATAAATCATGAGATGAGATTATCCGAAAACAGATTGGTAAAAAAACTATGGATGTGAGAGTTCCGGATTATGGCACATCTAAAAGTGGTACGTAATTTATAGTATTAATTTCATTGAGGCTATTTTTCAGGACTTACTTGTCTGCACAAAATAGGAACTCTAATTTGTCATCATCAGCTTAACAACATTATGTACCTATTGGATGGCCACTGAGAGCCATAATCTGCTGATGAAGTTGTTCTAAGACAGCCTAAAGCAAGTGATTCAGCACATCCATTATTTTTTCACTCTTCAAGAAAAGAGCAACGTAAGAGTATGCTGAAATGGGTCAGTCGCTTACTCGTATTAATCAGTATATTGCACTCTCTACCTTTTACATGAAGCAATTAAAAAGTGATGAGATTTATAGTGTTAATTTATTTGGGCCCTAGATTAAAATACTATTACATGAAAAAACAAACCAGTACTTATAATATATATATGTGTGTGTGTATGTATGCTTACTCAGGTGGGTTAGCGCAGCTAGAACGCCGCAGATTCAGAAAAAAGCCATCGTAGCTTTTTAATTTTACAAATGATTTTCGTATCGTGGCCCAAGCACCCAATGGCTATTCTCTCTCTATTTTAGAATCCCTAACAGCTAAACTTCTTGTGACCTCTTTAAATAGTTAGACCACCTCCTCTGTCTTGTTTATAGCATAGTTGACGTCCTGCCTTCCAAGAAGGCGAATGTCCCTCAGTTTTTAGCTTCCTACAGATAGGTACAGCCAGCAACAAAACCGGCGTCGCCCCGCCAAACCTGGCTGTGAGAGATCATGCCCTGCTTGCCCTGAAAGGTGGCCTTTGTTCAAACAACCTGTACATAGGAAGAATGGTTCGGATGGGAGGAGGAGGGAAATTATGGTAATCAGGCAAGGAAATGCAATAATGAATGAAATATTTATGGACAAAGAGAAGAGAGAGAAAAAAGAGAAGAGAGAGAAAGAGTGAGTACGAGGAACGGTAATGAAAGAATTGCATACAGTTTATGGGGAGAGAGTGAGAGAGAGCTTTTATTCCTGTTTAGTTATTGATGGATATATTTGAGACCTTCTGCTTTAAGAATATGTTATCGTATATTTTTTGGTGAATAATTATTATGAAATCTTATCACGTCGTATTGTTTTAAATCGTTTTATTTTCTATATAAAAAACCTTAAATATTGTTAGAACTGACTATTCATATTGATATTATTCAGACGGAAATATCCTTCATTTTTATATCTTATAAGCATTTTCTCTCTCTCTCTCTCTCTCTCTCTCTCCTCTCTCTCTCTCTCTCTCTCTCTCTCTCTCTCTCTCTCTCCATCTGTCGTTCTGTCCTCTGTCTTATATCACCTGGATCCACTGTTTGAATAATGATAAACGTTTGATATGTTATTTCGATGTGAACAAGGATCACAAAACCGTAAATAGCTACTCTGCCAACTTGTGCTTGGCTGCATCTATTTTGTTCTACATTGACTGGACTATAATTACCTGTATTACCAATAATATACGAATCTAGTCACAAAGATGTTACACACCAGGTTTTATAGCCGTGGGTTGTATGAGTCATCAAAGCTTCAATTTTGCACGGGTATTATTTTATTAATCTATGCTAAGAACACATTACTTGATATTGCTAATCTAGTACTACAGGATTTGTATTTATTGCATAACTTAGTTGAGTTACCAGTATTTGATTGCGATGGGCCACTTGGCTCCGTCTCTCGCAACCATTTAGGGCATTTTTAGGCTAATTATAGAAAGTATTTTAAATAGCTATATTTCTTATATTATATTATATTTTTTATATTCTTTCGGAAAGGAAACTCTTGCTGGAAAAAAAAAATAAATTGTGTAATGAAATGAAATGACTGTGTGCATTTGTCACCCATATTTTTTTTAACTATTATCAAGCAAATGCAATCACATTTAATGTGTTTTAAATATGTCAATGATGACGATATTCCTAGAGGGCAATTTACCCAGTAGTAGTTTTCTCAATGGCAATAGTCTAGTGACGTTATATATTATATATTTATATATATATATGTATATATATATATATATATATATATATATATATATATATATATATATATATATATATAATATATATATATATATTTAATGTATGTATATATATATATATATATATATATATATATATATATATATATATATATATATATATATATATATATATATATATATATATGCAACATACAAGAGCCGACTACCTAAAGAAAATGGTCAAAACAATGAATGAAAAAGAGACCTGAAGGCAATATAATATAAAGAAAAAAAATCTGAAACAAATTTCCCCGACACGGACAACAAAAATGTTTTTCACTAGTATTCTTTTTAGAAATTCTAACAGAATAGCTAAAAGTAATAAAATCAAAACACCCCCCCTCCCCAAAAAAAAAGAAAAAAAAACAGATGGTAGATGCATAAAACGCCTCTCTACACAGACAAGCGAAACGAAATATGTTTGACTTCACCCGGTATTGAAAAGTCCTTGGTGTTCGTGTTTGGTCACCCGAGTCCAGAATCCTTGGATAAGAGAAAACGAAAACTTCTGTCTGTCTGCTTTTTGTTGAACTGTTTAGTTCTGTTCTCGCGATTATGCTCTGCCGTAATATTACGGCATGTTTGCTGGAGGTTCTATTAATATCTGCGGTTTGTCCTGGCAGCTGTGTGGGCTATTTGTGACAGCTGCTTTCCTGCTGGAATGTGGTAAGTGGATCGCTTTATTTGGTTGTGCACCATGTGTTGTGGTTTGGCTAAGTTATTCTCATGGTGGTGGATGGTGGTGAATGTATCTCGGAAAATCAGTTTAAACTTTGAGGTATAGTTATGTAAACTTAGATTATACTCTTATGTGATATGTGGTTTTAATGTTTCTTAAATGTTTAATGGGATGTATGTTTGCTGATGTGTAAAGGTTTATGTACTTATTGTTATTACTATTTTTTTTTCAAAGATTTGGTGGTCGTGTGATTAGTTAACCCTCTTACGCCGAAGCCCTAAAAATCAAAACCTCTCTTGTATGCCGGCGCCGGTTTGGAGTGAGCGCGGAACCGGAAAAAATCATTTTTTCAAAAAATCACAGCGCGCTTAGTTTTGAAGATTAAGAGTTCATTTTTGGCTCTTTTTTTTTTTTCATTGCCTGAAGTTTAGTATGCAATCATCAAAAATGAAAAATAATATCATTATCATATGTAAATAATGCGATATATGGTAGCGAAAAAAAAAAATTCATAGATAATTGTATTCAAATCACGCTGTGCAAAAAACCGGTCAAAGCTAACGAGTTACTTTTTTTTCGTTGTATTGTACACTAAATTGCAATCCTTTTGATATATAATACATAGTAAAACAATAAAAGCAACACCGGAAAAATACTATCACAAAATGATGTACGAATTCGTAACGCGCGGACGTAAAAAAATGTTATTTTTAAAAATTCACCGTAATTCTAAATAATGTTCTAGAGACTTCCAATTTGTTTCAAAATTAAGACAAAATGATTGAATATTACGATACTGTAAGAGTTTTAGATTAGAATTGCAGATTTCGACCATTTCGAACGAGTTAAATTTGACCGAATGTCGAAATTTTAATATATATATATTTTTTTATATGCACATATATTTCGAAGATGGAAAAAGCTACAACCTTCAATTATTTTTTATTGTATTTTTCATGAATCTTGCGCACATTTTTTGATATATACTAAAAAAGGATAAAATATGAAAAGGAGCAAATATTAGGATAATGCGATGTACGTATTTCGGAGACTTGCGGCCGCGAATCGGCGCGCGGAGTGAAGGTAAATATATTTTTCAAAAATTCACCATAAATCACAATATTGTTTTAGAGACTTCAAATTTGTTTCAAAATGAAGAATAATGACGGAATATTACTAGGCCGTAAGAGTTTTGTAGCTTACAATTGCGTTTTTCAACTATTTCGGTAGAGTCAAATTTGACCGAACGTGGTTTTTTTTCTATTTATCGTGATTTATATGCAAATATTTCGAAAAAGAGAAAGCTACAACCTTCAATCATTTTTAGTTGTATTTACATGAAACTGCGCACATTTTCATATATAAAACTTTATGTAACAGCTAATTTTAAATGGTGCAAACATTTCGACAATCGCACAAAAAAATTCTGATTTTTTCGGAAGAGTTACGCGCGAACGTAATTTTTTTTTTTTCATAAATTCACCATAAAAATAAAAATCGAAATATTGTGCTAGAGACTTCCAAGTCGTTGCAAACATGAAGGTAAATGATTGAATATTACTAGAATATAAGAGTTTTAGCTTACAATTGCGTTTTCGACCATTTCGGTAGAGTCAAAGTTGACCGAAAGTTGAAATTTTTGCACTTAACGTTATTTATATGATAATATTTCAAAACTGATAAAAGCTACAACCATGGGTTGTTTTTTGTTGTATTGTGCATGAAATTGCGCACATTTCCATATATAAAACTTTATGTAACGGCAAATTTGAAAAGGGTGCAAACATTAGGACAATCGCACGAAAAAATTTATCGGAAGAGTTATCGCACGAACGTAAGGAAAAAGTTTTTTCATAAATTCACCATAAATCGAAATATGTGCTAGAGGACGTCCAATTTGTTGCAAAATGAAGGCAAATGATTGAATATTACTATAATATAAGAATTTTAGCTTACAATTGCGTTTCTCGACCATTTCTGTAGAGTCAAAGTTGACCGAAGGTTGAAATTTTTGCACTCGTTATTTATATAAAATATTTCAAAACTGATAAAAGCTACAATCATGAGTATTTTTTTGTTGTATTTTATATGAAATTGCGCACATTTTCATATAATACTTCATATAAAGGATAATTTAAAATGGTGCAAAAATTATGTCAAAGTGACGAAATAATTTCCGAGATGTGTCACTGATACTTTTTAGTGCGATAAGAAAGAAATTCGCGCTTGCGCGCCTGCGTAGCGATTGTAAACAAAACAACGCCTTGATCCGTGAACTCCCAGCATCCCCCAAGGCGCGTGATACGAAAGTTTTTGGCTGGTAGGCCTATAAGTATTTTTCCGCGAATTTTTAAAAAAAACTTTTTGAGCCGACGTATGATACGTCCAATCGGCATACGGGAGACATTTTGACTCGACGTTTAATACGTCCAATCGGCGTAAGAGGGTTAAATAAAAGCACTATAATTGCATAATTTTGGGTTTGTTCCGACCCCGTATACTTACCCCGAACTACTTATAGGAGAATCCTGGATGTCAATCTGGTACCGACCAGAAAAAACTTGTTATTCTCTCCTGACCCCCAGCCAGGTATGCCCCAGGGTCAAAGCTCTCGACCTCTGACCTGCAGCTCATCGTCCGTTTACCAGCCCGTTTCCTTTCTCTTCCTTGTGTGTTAGTGTGTGCCACATGTGTGTAGTTTTTGGTGTTTCTTAATGAAGCTTCATCAAAACGGCATTGTCCAGGTCCGGAGGGCAGGACCTGTAGGTCTTTCCTTTTGCCTGTTAAGATTGATCCCCATACTTGTGTAATAAGTGTCAGGGTCGCCCTTGTTCGCGAGAAGATACATGTGGTGAGTGCGTCGTGTGGTCAGATCATCAATGAGATCTGGCCGCTAACAAGCTCAAAAAGAAGCCTCGTGCCCCTACCAAGAAGGTTTCCTCGGAGGATCCTCGGAGTAGGAGCTCGAGCCATGGCCCGGAAGGCCCTTTGCCGTTCTCTTCTCCCTCTTAGGGTTCCCTGGAAGGGCTTCAGGAGTGTTCCCTCGTCCCCGTGAGTCTGTTGCCGGGTCTCCGCAAATGGTGGGACCCGAGGAGTGTGTTTTGAGAGGGGTTCAGGCAGACAGTACTTTTTTACAGGAGTGCTGGGTGCGTAGTGGCATGCAGGGCGCACCTTCCATGGATGTGTTGGTTGCGGCGCTACGCACCGCCAAGAGCTCGCCGCCAGCCGTGGAGTGCACCGATCCGGAGTGGAGTACGCCGCTTGGTCCCACCCGGGATCCCCGTTGGACTCTCCTCCTCCTCCTCCGTGCTCCTAGCCACCTCCCCGGAAGTGGGGGATTGTCCAGGAAGATGTCAGGAGACGACAGATTCTTTGGGTGTCCCCCCCGGCCCCTGGTCGGGCACTCCCCATACGCCAGGTAGGTCCCCCCTAAGGGAGGAGTCGATCCCGTTGTGGGACCCCTCCTTTCCCCCCACTGGGACGGAGGCTCTCGCTGGCAGGGAGAGCTTCCAGGAGGTGTTCCTCCCCGGTCGCTCTTGCTCCGATCACCCCGCCCGCTCTTCCCGCTCACCCCGGGACAGGAGAGGTGGATCTTCAGAAGGGAGATCGTCGTCGGGCGGTTCAGCGTACTGGTATTCAAGGAGATGCTACCGTTCCAGGAGGAGATACTACGGGAGGAGTCGAGGGCATTCGTTGTCCTTCTCCCCGAATCGTAGGTCCAGATTTCGTCATCGTAGCCGGGACCGCAGGGGTCAGAGTAGGAGCTACCGTCACCGGGACGACTCGCAACGTAGATATCATCGCTTGCAGAGCTCCTGGTCCCCGCGATCGGTTCCCAAACACACCGCTCCCGTGAGGTCCCACTGAGTTGGGGGCCTCCCCCCCTCCCAGGGGTGTCCCCCTGCTGCTGCAGTGGATCCCTTGTCTGGTTCCGGTGGCCCCTGCTGCACCGGTCCCTGCTGACCGGGCTCCGTCTGGCTCAACACCTCCACGGAGTGTGCCGCTCCAGCGCCCCCCCCCCCCCCCCCCCCCCCCCCCCCCCCCCCCCCCCCCCCCCCCCCCCCCCCCCCCCCCCCCCCCCCCCCCCCCCCCCCCCCCAGCGGCCCCCCCCCCCCCCCCCCCCCCCACCCCCCCCCCCCCCCCCCCCCCACGGGGCGGGGGCCCCCCCCCCTCGTCAAGGAGGTGGCCCATGACGGCCCCTTCAGGGTTGGGGGAGGGCCCTTCGCCCTTGGGGTGCCTCAGTTACCATTAGAGGGTGCCAGTTCGGTTCGGCAACCCACTCCTCCCCCGTCCCCACATCCGGTGGAGGGGACGGTCGCAGCAAGAGAAGACCTAGAGGAGGACACCCTAGTGCTTAACAGTCTGCAGAACTCCCTGGAGGTCCAAGGGGCCATAGACGAGGGAGCGACATTCCGTAGGGTCCTCGGGATCATCCGAGCGCGAAACGGTTTGGCGGAACCTCCTGCCTCCCCCCCGACGCCAGGAGACTCTTGGTGGTAGATCGCCTTTTCGGAGGGAAGGTAGAGTCCAAACCTTCCCTATCCCTTCTCCAGGCCCTCTACTCAGCCGAGGCACTTGCACAAGTGGAGGAGGTGGTTGCAGGACCCAAGAATTCCCTGAGGGCCCTGGGATCCCTGAAGCTTCTTCCAGCGGCCAAAGCCAGGCAGAGGAAGTTGTATGCACTGGAGGGAATGAGTCTAGCTCCTAAGACGGTGGAAGGCCCCCTCACAGCCCTCTTGCCAGGCAGTTCGGGGGATAGGTTGTTGATGGGCCCCGTGACATTCTCCCAGCAGGAAGCCATGGCGATGGAATCCACGGCGTGGACCTCCATTCACGTTGCATTGTGGTTGGACCACTGGACGGGGGCGGTTACCTCCTTCACCAGAAATAACGATCTGCAGGATGAAAACGAGTTGGCCTCCTTCAAGGAGTTGGTTTTGTCAGGGGGCAAGTCCCTGGGATTCCTGACTACACAACTTTTGACCCAATGGACGAACTGGGTCCTGAGGCGTAGGGACGCAGTTCTCGCTTGACTCCCGAGGGGGTTTCCGGACAGGGAGGTGAGGGCGCTCCGGAACGCTCCAGTGTTGGGCGAATCCCTGTTTCCCAATCACCTGGTAGAGGAGGCCATTGAACGTTGGAGGAAGGCCAATCAGGACTCCGTCGTCTACTGGGCATCGTCCTCGGGCAGGCAACCACCTTCAAGGTGTAACTCGGAGATGCAGAAGGCAAGGACCCAGAGTGGGGGGTGGAGCCCCCGCAGGTATTTCAGAACCTTCTACAGGAGGCTGGGGCCATCAAAGGGCACATCCCTCTTCCAGGATCACTAAAGCCACCGCCTCCGTGTTTAGGGCGAGACCCGCTCCCTCTCGCAGGGGGAAGGGCAGGCCGCTTCCCCAGGAGGAAGTAGGAGGCGAGGCCTCCTACCAGACTTGATGCCTTGGGTGAGGGGGGGCTTCTCCAATCATTGACGGGACTGGGAGGATCTCGGGGCCGATCCCTGGACTGTCCAGGTCCTCAGGGACTGTTACCGAATCCCTTTCCTGGACGGGAAGCCTCCCCTGACAGAGGAACCAGACAGCGGGGCATTCAGCCCCCGGATCATCGGGCACATGGGGGGGTTCTTCGGCTGGAAGTCCTATCTTTGTTGGAGAAGGGAGCCCTCCGAGTGACCACCCACTTCCCGGGGTTCTTCAGCCGCCTATTCCTGGTGGTAAAGGTGTCATGGGGGATGGAGACCAGTAATCAACCTATCCAAGCTCAATACGTACGTCTTCAAGACTGACTTCAAGATGGAGACCCCTCACTCTGTTCTGGCAGCCCTGAGGGAAGGGGACTACATGCTCTCCCTCGACCTCAAGGACACGTACTTCCAGATTCCAGTACACACTCAATACGTACGTCCTAAAGACCAACTTCAAGATGGAGACCCCTCGCTCTGTTCTGGCAGCCCTGAGGGAAGGGGACTACATGCTCTCCCTCAACCTCAAGGACACGTACTTCCAGATTCCAGTACACCCTTCCAGCAGGAAGTACCTCCGCGTAAAGTGGGAGGGAGCCACGTACCAGTTCAGGACCCTCTGTTTTGGCCTGTCCATGGCACTGCAGGTTTTCACAAAGGTATTCTCCCTTGTGTCCGCCTGGGCCCACAGGAAGGGCATACACCTCCTGCGGTACCTGGACGATTGGCTACTCCTTTCCTCCTCAAAGGATCGATTAAGGGAGCAGAGGGACGAACTCCTGACCTTCTGCTCTCGTCTGGGAATCGGCCTGAACTGGGAGAAATCACACCTGGAACCCACCAACATGATGGTGTACTTGGGTATGGATCTGGATACAGTTCGGGCCAAGGCGTTCCCGTCGGAGGATCGAATTTACAACTTCAGAGACATAGCGACCCCCTTCCTGACAAGCACACCCAGACCAGCGCGAGTATGGCAGAGGCTGATAGGCCATCTCGTCTCCCTGGAGAAGTTAGTGCCCCAGGAAAGGCTGAAGATGAGGCCCATCCAGTGGAACTTGAAGGACAGATGGACCTTGGACGGAAAGAACCCATGGGAGTTGATAGAACCCTCTCAGTTGTGGTGGAGGCCTTTCGCTGGTGGTTGGATGATGCGAACCTCCAGCGGTGGTTCCTGTTGGCAGACGTCCCTCTGGAGATGCTCCTTTTCACAGATGCATCGAGGGCGGGCTGGTGAACCCACCTACACACACAGATGATTGGGGGGAGTGGTCAGAACGGGAGCGAGGACTCCATATCAACAACCTGGAGCTCCTGGCCATTCTCAAAGCTCTCCAATCCTTTCAAGACAGCCTGAGGAACTAAAGGGTGGCAGTCATGTGCGACAACGCCACTGTCGTTGCCTACATCAAGAAGCAGGGGAGTCTGAGATCGTGACCCCTGTGCGATCTGGCGGAGACCGTTCTGGAGGGGCAGAGAACGCTGGGACCTCCCTGTCGGTGAGGTTCATCCTGGGGTGAAGGAATGTGATCGCCGACGGACTCAGCAGGCGAGGGCAGGTCCTCGGGGCGGAATGGTCCCTACACCCGACAGTAGCGGGCAAGCTGATCGGCAGGTGGGGCTCGCCCTCCATGGATTTGTTCGCAACGAACTTAAACCGCAAGCTCCCAGTGTTCTGCTCCCAGGTCCCAGACCCGACAGTAGTGTGGGAAGACGCGTTTCAACACCCCTGGAATGGACTAGACCTCTACGCCTTTCTCCCCTTTGGGGTCCTCAGGCAGGTCCTCAATCGCCTCCGAACCTCCAAAGCAACGGTCATGCCCCTCATTGTCCCCAGGTGGCCCGACAGGGACTGGTTCTTGGACCTCCTGGAGATGTCCATTCAAGATCCCTGGGAACTCCCCCGAAGGCCGGACCTTCTAAGACACCCCCACTTCGAGAGGTTCCACGAGGGCCTGGACGCCCTCTGCCTTCATGGGTGGAGGCTATCCCGAGTGTCGGGAGGCCTTAGGAAGTCATCCTCAATGGTTTACCAAGCAAAGTGGAAGCTCTTCGGGGCATGGTGCAAGGGGGCAGAGCCTGGACCCCCTACGGGCCAAGATCCCCCATGTCGCTGAGTTTCTTGTTCATCTGAGGGATGAAAAGGGGCTCTCCATTGTGGTCATCAAAACAGTAAGGGTGGCCTTAAGCCAGGTCTTCTATCAGAGAGGGGTAGACCTGGGGAGTTCGAAGGACATCTCCCTACTCATTAGGGGATTCGAACAGGCTTGCCCCCCCAGGTCCATAGCGGTCCCTCGATGGGACGTGGCCAGAGTCCTGGATTCTCTGACTTTAGCATCTGCCAAGAGGGTGGGGGAGCTTCATGGGCTCTCCTACCAGGTATCCTATTCAAGGGGGTGGAGTGAACTAACCTTCAAATTCGTGCCATCCTTTGTAGCCAAAACCCAGAACCCGTCAGTAGTAGACGAGCGGTTCATGGAGTTCTCCATTCCAGCCCTTCCTAAGTCCGAAGATCCCAAGGACCTGCTCCTCTGCCCGGTCAGGGCAGTGAGAAAATATCTCGGCAGGACGGAAGGGATCCACCCCGGTATTTAAAATCTTTTAGCCTCGACCGGGCAGCAGAAGAGGGTGGTGGCGAAGAACACCATCTCCTTCTGGTTAAGAGAGACAATCAGGAGGGCCTACGAGGGAGCGGGGCTGGTCCCCCACAAGGCGCGAAGCCCTACGACATCAGGGGTATAGACACCTCCTTGTCGTTCTCCAAGAATACGGCTGTCGCCCAAATCCTGAGGGCGGGGGTGTGGAAGCGTCAGTCCACCTTTACAGCCCTTTACCTCAAAGATTGTACGAGGAGGTCCCTTGACGCCTTTGAGATAGGGCCGGTCGTGGCAGGCCAACAGAGGGTCTAGCCTAGCCTTAGGGGGGTTGTACGTCGTTGTATGTGTGTGTGTGTATATGTGATTCCCATCCTCTATAACCTACCCTACTCCTTTTCCACCCCCCCTCTTCCACACTGGGCCTTCGACGTAATCGGCAGAATTCCTCAAATCTTCAGGTGAGTCTGTGGGAGGAGTATTCGACTTACACACCTTTGTTTTACACTCATGAGTTATTCCCTCCATTGCCCACCAGTTGGGATTGCATCTGGACGGCAAGGGGACCCCTACCTCCACCCTAATTTGGCAGAGCGGGTCTCCCTCCCCCTTCCGGCCTGAAGGGGGGTGACCTCCTCCTGTTAAGGGGACTTCGTTCCCTAGATACTCCCGCCTCCTAAGGATTAAGTCTCCTATAAGTAGTTTGGGGTAAGTATACAGCGTCGGAACAAATCACAAATTACAAATTTTAAGTAATTTGTATTTTTCCTAGCATCCGTCCCCACGTAACTGAGGGCAGGAGCTCTAGGGGCATGGAAAGGACTGCAGGTCAGAGGTTCTGAGCTTCGACCCTGGGGCATACCTGGCTGGGGGTCAGGAGGGAATACCAGTTTTTTCTGGTCGGTACCAGATTGACATCCAGGATTCTCATTTAAGTAGTTCAGGGTAAGTATAGCTAGGAAAAATACAAATTACTTAAAATTTGTGATTTTTAAAACAAAACTTAATATATTTTGGTTATCTATGAAATAATTCCAATAAACTAGATATGTTCAATTCATATGCTTGCTATTTTGCATTTTAGTTCTCTAGAGAATCATTTTAAATTAACATTTAATTTGAGTAGTGTATCAGTGAATTTGCCTTACTGTTACTTCATTTCGATAGCTTTTAAGTTTTATTTATTGAGTTTAGGCCATTTAGTTAAAATTTTATTTTTGCTGGGATTTTCTAAGGCTTAGTGGTTAAACAATGTAAGTTAAAAATCAAATTTTCAAGGGGTATAGGTGAACTTTTGCTTCAAGCGGATTTTGGCGTTTTACTTTGAATTGGGTAGATGAATATTATTAACGAGTGCCAAACATTTCAAGCATGAGAGGAGTTTGCTAAAAAAAGAATTGACAGTTGACAAGATATTTTTGCGGTTCTTGTGAATGAACTTTTTCATAAATATTTTTTTTTCTTGCTTGCTTGCTTGCTTGCTTGAGGTGATTTTGTGCTTCTTTTGATTGCAGTTATGCTAGCTCAGATTACTCTCTTGATATATTTTGCGTTCAAGAATTAGAGTTAGTATGTTTTTGGCTTGTGTGCTTGAGAGTTTGGGTTGGGCTTTGCTTGTGTACTTAAAATTCATGGGATGAAGTGGTTTTGATTGTTTTGAGCTAAGTAGTTTTGCTTATTTGCTTGTATTGCCTGGGGTAAAGTTTTGAGGCGGGATAAAGTGGTTTTGCTTTTTTTGAAGTGGGGGGGGGTGTGGGTGATGTGGTTTGTGCTTGCTTGTAGTGAGGGCGTGAAGTGGATTTGCTTGATTACTTGCTTGTAGTGAGGGCATGAAGAGGATTTGCTTGGCTGCTTGCTTGTAGTGAGGGTGTGAAGTAGATTTGGCGTGAAGAGGATTTGCAGAATTGCTTGCTAGTAGTGAGGGTATGAAGTGGATTTGATTGATTGCTTGCTTGTAGTGAGGGTGTGAAGTGGATTTGCTTGATTGCTTGCTTGTAGTGAGAGTGTGAATTGGATTTGATTAATTGCTTGCTTGTAGTGAAGGTGTGAATTGGACTTGATTGATTGCTTGCTTGTAGTGAGGGCATGAAGTGGATTTACTTGATTGCTTGCTTGTAGTGTGAGGGTGTGAAGTGGATTTGCTTGATTGCTTGTAGTGAGAGCGTGAAGATAATTTGCTTGCTTGGTTGTTTGTAGTTAGGGCATAAATTGGATTTGTTTGCTTGTTTGTAGTGAAGGCACAAATTGAATTTGCTTGCTTGTAGTGAGGGCACAAAGTGGATTTGCTTGTTTGCTTGTAGTGAGGGCTTGGAGTGATTTGCTTGCTTGAGAGGTTTAGGGTATGATTGTTTTTTTGTCCTGGATATGTCCTGCTTGTAGACTTTTTATGCTTGAGATTGCGTGCTTGAGTTATATTAGCTTGTATGCTTTCGTTTTGAGTTTACTTATTTGTTTTATAAACTTAAAAAGATCCACCTTTGTCGGGGTAGCCGCTGCCGCTCTAGCAAAGGTGTCCATGGTAGACCAAGTCTACCTTGGACAACCTTCCCTTTTCTTTTACAGGGCTTCCATATTCTTTTAGGTTTGTCCTCCATTATATATTTCCTTAACTACTCCCAAATATTAATTACTGTATTTCAGTTCTCTCGTTGATCTGTTAGGTAATCCTTCTGTTATAGTTTGTCTCCAGTGTTAGTTTTTTTTTTTTTTTTGAGCATTAATAAATGGAACTTTTCCAGGCATTACCATTTCATTTGTAGTTTTTTACTAAGTTTATGCCAGTGAATGTAGCATTTCCAGACCTTACCAATGCTCTGAACTTGGTTTTATTTATTTATTATTTTTTTTTTAATTCGGAAAGTTCTCAGTCTTTTCTAACTCCATTTAGGATTTTATACAACAAGGGTTGTTTTGGTTAGTACAAAAAGTTCTATTAGTCTTCAAATTACCCAAGTGTATTTAGTGACTTGAATGTATTAAGTGTACTCTACAACCTTCCTCTTTTCATAAACTCTAGAGGTTTAGTTCAGAATCTAAAGATTAGTACACGAGGACTTTAGGAGGGGTGCGAGGCAATGATTTTAATTTAAAATTTGACTGACGGGTTCATGCTGAGTGACAGATCTTGATTTAATGAAGTTCATGACTTGCCTGCTACCGGTTTATGTTTTAATTCGATGTTTGTTTCAAATATATCTTATTGTGGGCTTTTAGCTCGTGGTAATCAGATGTGCGGTAGTGCTGTTAGGGCACTTCAAAGATGCCGTGTAGACATTACTAAATCTTTCTCATAAAGTCGCTTCATCCCTTAGCTGCACCCACAACTTTTAACCACCTACGTGTCTTGACCATAGTTGTTGAAGGAAACTGAAATGATCGGTAAAGTATCTTCTATCGTATTGTTTATGAATTGGGGGTGTATTTGCCATAACTTTGTTCCATTCTTAGCGAACTATTTTTGAGCTGTGGATAAAAATGATAGTATCCCTGTAAATGCTATGAGTTACAACCTATATCTTTATGAGGCTGGCTTGCTGTTTGACAACTGTTCTGGACCACTCCTATGTACATTTGATCGGACGTTTGGACACCGAACTAATCCTTCTTCAGTCTGAAGACCACCTTAGAACAGCAATGCTAGACCTTTCGATTGAACAGAAACTGATGCTGTGAAGAGAGCTTAACCTGAAGTGTTCATGACTCCGGGAAACCAGCTAATCTAACAAAGAAACCACGATTAGAGCCAGGTTAGTTTCTGTCACCAAGGAAATTCCACGGTAGTTTAAAACTCGAGCAGCTGGTGTAGTACTTGGTCATATGAGCGTCAAGATAACTGTCAGGTTTGCTTCCACAGGCCACAGCCCGTTTTAGTGACCTACTAAGTTCTATGGACTTGTTGCGATTGAATCAGTTTGTCGGCTTGCTGGAAGGCCCGAATTTTCTCAGGTTAAAGCAGAGTTTCGTCTCGACTGCAGCAGTGACGGCTGTGAAATTTCGTAGGGCGGTTGGCTGTCAAGATATTTGACAGCTGTCAGGTACTTTCCGGTGGTGGGGAGATTAACCGTAGGTTCTTTCAAAGTCTGTAAGTCTAAGGTAATAAATTTGATTCATTAAATCCTCCACCTTTGTTTTTCCGTGAATGTGTTATGATAGTATTAAGGCATTTTAAATTTGTAAAATTGTAGAAAATTTGCTGAAAATTTGCAGGAATGGAATTGAATTCATGAATGTCACTGCAAATGACAGATTATATTACAGATTGACTTCTCATTTTGTTCATGAACCTTACCTGCCAGATATATATATAGCTGTATTCTCCGAAGTCCGACAGAATTTCAAAACTCCTGGCACACGCAGTGGTCGGCCAGGTGGTAGTACCCATTCCCGCCGCTGGGAGGCGGGCGTCAGGAACCATTCCCATTTTCTGTCAGATATTTTCTGTCGCCGGTGCAGCCAACAAGTGTTTTCTGCACCTCCGTCATTGGATTTTGGAACTCTTTTGGTCACTTGAGTATCCCGATTGATTTTTTGGTTATTTGATTTGGATCGTTGGTTAGGCATACGCTAATTGTGGATTGGTTTTGAATTTGGCTTGATTTTTCCTTAAACTTGAGATGTCTGGATCTAGTTGGACTAGCGCCAGAGTATGTGGTGTGGAAGAATGCAAGGTGAGGCTACCGAAATCTTCGGTAGACCCTCATACAGTGTGCGCGAATTGTCAGAAACATGTTTGTGTGTTTGATGATCGCTGCAATGAATGTGAGAGTATGTCTGATTCTGCGTGGAAGGCGTATGAATCATATGTGTCTAAAATAGAAAAAGATAGGGTAAGAAGGAGTGTAACGCCAGTTACACATCCAGTGGAATTTATCCCTCCTAAACCTGTGATGCCTTCGGGCCCTACATTAGTGTCTGTGGAGGGTAATACCCTATCAATGATTCTTGAATCTTTGCGTAGCCTGGAATCAAAAGTGCAAGCATTAGAAGGTGTTAATAGTGCAGTGGTGTGTAGTGATAATGCTCGAGTGTTGCGGAAGGGGGTCGGACAACTGATCTGACGTTCCTTCGGCAAGACCTGGGGGCGCTTACCAGGCTTCCAAAGTTCGTAAACGGATCTTGAAAGAGTGCTTTTCGTCATCAGAATCGTCCTCCCCGCGCAGCGGTTGGAGCTTTCGGAAGCGATCGCGCTCTTTGAAGAGGACAAAGACGATAGATGTCGCACAAGCGGCCGCCGCCTTTGATTCCTCAGAGGAGGACGCTGCACATCCCTTAGCCCCTTCTGTTTTGCGGTTGTCTCCAGAACAATTCGAAGACTCTCCACCGAAAAAGAGAGCAAAGGTGCAAGGTGTCGCACAGGCGACCGGCACCTTTGGTCTAAAGGAGAAAGACGCTTCACGTCCTTTCTCTTCTTCTGTGTTGCGATCGTCGCCGGAGAGGATGTCTTTTGACGACAATGCTTTTGAGCGCCCTGGTTGCGCTAAGGATATACCTGTGGCGGTCCAGGTGAGAAGGAGGAGGGCTTCCCCTCGCCCCTCGTCTTCTCACAGGATCAGCCCTAAATCGAAGAAGATTGAGAATTTTCAACATCAAATTGCCTTATTAGTTGCAGAGAAAGAGGATAATTCACGTCACAGGAGGAAGGATGATAAACTGCCAGTCAAGAGATCCAGGCAGTCTCCTTCTCATCGCCTCGCTTTTTCTCCTGTTACCTCGCCTTCCAGATTTCGTGCACGAAGGTCTGCAGAGCAACGACGTTAGGCGGCAGCGAGACTTGACGCCAGGCTGACGTTCGACTGGGCGCTCGGCTCGACGCCGGGCGGGACGCTCGGCTGATGCCAAGCATGACGCTCGGCAGGACTCTCGGCTGGACGCTCGGCTTGACGCCAGGCATGGCGCGCAGCTGGACGCACGACGTAGTGTTTCTTCAGACATTCGCCGAGATTCGGAGGATAGTAATGAATCTCAAGAAGAAAACTTGTCGGAGGAATTAACTGAAGAACAATCATCAGCAGTATCTTCAGATTACCAGGTTTTGGTTGCTTCGAACCTCCTTTGAAGAGAAGTTTAAACCTGAAGCCCCGCAGTCGCCTCCTTCACAATTGCTATCGTCTAAGGCTATCAAGACTCCAGGATTGTTGAAGATGGCTACTTCATTATCAACAAAAAGGGCTTTTAAGAAAATGCAGAATTGGATGGAGTCAAGAAAAGCCCGAAACAAGAACGCTTTCGCCCTAACCCCTTCAAGACTGACAGGGAAGGCAGGTCTTTGGTATGAGACAGGGGAGGAGATAGGTTTTAGAGCCCCCTCATCGTCCCAAGGTGACTTCGCTACCTTGGTAGATGCACCGAAGAGATCCCTTTTGTCGACGACGAAAGTGCCCTGGGACCCTTTCTGAGATGGACCATCATATGAAGGGACTCTTCCGTACAATAGAAGTTTTCAACTTTTTGGATTGGTGTTTAGGGTCTTAGATACCGGTCGCGTAGTCCTGATTCGCTTAGCCTCGAGGAGCTGTCCAGCGTGCTTGCATGCATGGACAAGGCCGTCAGGGATGGTTCGGAGGAGTTGGCTTCGCACTTCTGCACTTTGATTTTGAAGAAGAGAGCGGCCTATTGTGGTTTACTGCAAAGGCGGTCTCTATCTCTCAAAAGGCAGAATTGTTGTATGCGCCTCTTTCGAGCCATCTTTTTCCTCAGGCTATGGTCAAAGATCTGGCTGTCAGTCTACAAGAGAAGGCTACCCAAGACCTCCTAGCTCAGTCTGCAAAACGTACGGTTGTTTCTTCTACGTCGGCACGGGCGCAATCGTTCAAGAAGCAGAAGCCCTTTCGAGGTGGAGTTTCCTCGAGAACATCTTCTCGAGGAAGTACACGTTCCAGAGGCAGAGTCTCGGCTAAGATCAGAGGAAAGAAATGAACCAGATATCCTTCAGCCACCAGTAGGAGCCAGGCTTCGACTATTCTCAAAAGCTTGGATAGAAAGGAAGGCGGACAGCTGGTCGCTCAACGTCATCAAGCGGGGGTACAAGAATCCTTTCTTGAAACCTCCCCCACTGTGCAAGACACCCAAGGATTTATCCCCTATTTACCATCAGGAGAAGCAACAAATCCTTTTCGATCTGCTCGAGCAGATGTTGGAAAAGAGAGCGGTGGAACAGGTCATAGACCTGGAATCTCCAGGCTTCTACAACAGGATATTCCTGGTGCCGAAACAGTCAGGAGGTTGGCGACCAGTCTTGGATGTGAGCAGTCTGAATCGGTTCGTACAGAAGCAGAAATTCAAGATGGAGACACCTCAGTCAGTTTCTTGGACCTTAAGACCCAAACGATGGATGGTTTTCATTAGACCTTCAAGACGCGTATTTCCACGTCCCCATCCATCCACAGTCGATGAAGTATCTTCGGTTTGTCCTAAAAGAGACAGTTTATCAATTCAGGGCGCTTTGCTTCGGATTGAGCACTGCCCCTATGATCTTCACGACTTTAATGAAGAACGTGGCAGGTGGCTTCATCTTGCAAATATCAGAGTCTCTATGTACCTGGACGACTGGCTCATTCGTGCCTCCACTCAAACGCGGTGTCTGAAGGATCTCAAACAACTTTATCGTTGGTGAAGTCCCTGGGACTACTGGTGAATTTCGAAAAGTCACATCTGATTCCAACCCAATCCATCTTGTATCTGGGGATTCAGATGGATTCAGTGGCTTTTCGAGCTTTTCCGTCCCAGGGACGTCAGCAGCAATGTTTAGACAAAGTGACAGCCTTCCTAAGGATTCAAGAGAGGTAAAACATCACTTAAAATGGTGGCTAGATCCAGTGAAGTTGTCGGAGGGCGTGTCTCTCAAGCTTCAGAGCCCCGACCTAGTGTTGTTCTCCGACGCGTCCACCACTGGGTGGGGAGCAAACATTAGGGGGGGAAGAAGTGTCAGGCACCTGGAGAGGGGAACAGGTGTCCTGGGACATAAACCTAAAGGAAATGGCAGCCATCTTTTTAGCTCTCCAGTTTTTCCAAGAAAAAGTCTCTCATCGAATAGTCCAAGTCAACTCAGACAACACCACAGCTCTGGCGTACTTGAAGAAGCAGGAGGAACACAGTTCTCGTCCCTTTTTGCACTGGCAAAGGAGATCTTACTGTGGGCAAGGGCACTGGACGTCACGGTCCTTACAAGGTTGTAGCAGGAGTAGAGAACGTCCGGGCAGATCTCCTCAGCAGACGAGGTCAAACTTCTGCCAACCGAGTGGACTCTGCATCAGGAGGTATGCCAAGAGCTGTGGGGGTTATGGGGACGTCCGCTAGTGGACATCTTTGCGACGTCCAGAACGAAGAGGCTTCCACTGTACTGCTCCCCAGTACTCAATCCAGCGGCAGTGGCGATAGACGCACTTCTCTGGGACTGGACGGGGATGGACCTGTAGCCTTTCCCCCGTTCAAGATCCTAGGGGAAGTCATGAGAAAGTTTGCGGCGTCGGAAGGGACGAGAATGACTTTGATCGCCCCGTTCTGGCCAGCGAGAGACTGGTTCACAGAGGTCATGGCCTTCGTAGTAGACTTCCCGAGGACGCTTCCAGTAAGGACAGATCTACTCAGACAGCCCCACTTCGAGAGGTACCACAGAAATTTCTCCGCTCTGAGTCTGACTGCATTCAGACTATCCAAAAGTTGGCCAGAGCGAGAGGCTTTTCTAGGTCAGTGGCGAAAGCTATCGCCAGTGCAAGGAAGAGCTTCATCCAATGCAGTCGTACCAATCGAAGTGGGCAGTCTTCAGGAGTTGGTGCAAGAAGAACGGCATTTCCTCCACCACGACCTCTGTGAGCCAGATTGCTAACTTCCTTTTATATCTGAGAAGGGATCTAAAACTTGCAGTCTCTACAATCAAGGGGTATAGGAGTGTGCTTTCAGTTGTCTTTAGGCACAGAGGCCTGGATTTGGCGGACAACAGAGACCTTCACGATCTCTTGAGATCTTTTGAAACAACGAAGGTTCAACAACCCCAGGTTGCCGTCTTGGAACTTGGATGTAGTTCTGAAGTTTCTCATGTCCAGTCCATTCGAACCTATGCATACGGCTTCCCTGAAGGATGTTACTAGAAAAGCTATCTTCCTGACTGCTCTGGTCGACGGGCGAAGAGAGAGTCAGCGAGGTACAAGCGATTAGCAAATACGTGGGCTTTAAAGGTTATAACGCGGTTTGTTCCTTGAGCCCAACGTTCCTGGCAAAAAATGAAAATCCGTCCAACCCTTGGCCTAGGACCTTCGAAATTAAAGGGATGGCCGAAATCATTGGGCGCGAGCCAGAGAGAGTTCTGTGCCCTGTCAGGGCTCTAAAATTCTACCTACAGAAGACTAAGGATTGTAGAGGTCTTTCGGATAACTTGTGGTGTTCGGTAAGGAAGCCAAATTTTACCAATGTCGAAGAATGCTTTGGCTTTTTTCTTGAGGGACACCATCAAGGAAGCGCATTCATCCTGTCAAGACAGTGATATGAAAATGTTGAAGGTGAATGCGCATGAAGTGAGGGCTATTTCTACGTCGGTAGCCTTCCAAAAGAACATGGCACTTAATGACATCTTGAATGCCACATTTTGGCGTAGTAATTCAGTGTTTTGCCTCTCACTACCTTCGGGAGGTGAGGACTACATACGAGAACTGTTGCTCTTTGGGCCCATATGTCGCAGCAGACACTATATTAGGTACAGAGAGTAGCACTCTTCCTATCATTTAGGAAATAATATGTTAGTTTGGACTTTTTAATTTTATTTCTTTTTATTTTTTATTTTTAGTTTATTATGCTTATTTAGGTGTTTAGTTTATTGTGGTCTTGGGTCGGCCGCCTTAGGCGGACTTCCCTCCATTAGCCTTGGTTATACGAAGTTTAACCAGATAGGCTAGGTCAGGTGGTAATGTTTTTACTTCGCCCTCATAATAGGGTAAAATGTTTTTGTCACATTGTGGTCATGTACCTGTTGACAAATCATCTGGAGCGCACCAGCTATATAGGTCACGTCCTTGCTGACACCTCCAGTGAAGCATTAACAGCATTCGGTGTCTAATCAACACCTATATGATCTGTCACATTGTGGTCACGCTCCCCGTGACAGTTCATTAGAGCGCACCAGCTACACAGGTCACGTCCTTGCTGGCACCTCTAGGAATGCATTACCCAAAAAATTGGAGGTCTATAATGTAGGATCTAGTTGTTTTGTGGTCACGCCCCCGTTGACAGATCCTCTAGAACTCAACAGCATCGCAGGTCACTACCTTGCTGGAGTCTCTAGTAAAGCAGAAGCAGACTTGGGTGACGGTACTCACGAAGTCAGCTATGCTAACAGGTAAGGAACCAAGATATCAATCATGTAAATGGAATTGTTTCCCAAAATCCGAGTCTGTCTCCCCCTTCCTCCAAAGGTGGGATTCAGCTATATATATATCTGGCAGGTAAGGTTCATGAACAAAATGATATTGTTATGATACAATAAAGTTTGTTCATACTTACCTGGCAGATATATATAATCAAAGTGCCCACCCACCTCCCCTCAGGAGACAGTGGCACTAGAAATATCTGACAGAAAATGGGAATGGTTCCTGACGCCCGCCTCCCAGCGGCGGGAATGGGTACTACCACTGCGTGTGCCGGGAGTTTTGAAATTCTGTCGGACTTCGGAGAATACAGCTATATATATATCTGCCAGGTAAGTATGAACAAACTTTATTGTATCATAACAATATCATTTTTACATATAAATCCCTAACCAGCTTCCTGTTCATCGCAGTGCATATCATTGCAGAGGGATTTTGTTTAACCAGCAGTGAGCACCCTCCCTCTGCTCATTGGCACTGCTCACCAAACCAGTGAGATTTGTGGGTATATGGTCTCCTCTGTTCCACGAAGTCTTGCATCGCTCCAACGCTGAAGATTATCGGTCAACACTTCTCAGAATTCCTTGAAACAGGTTTCCATTTATAGTTCGTCTTCCGGAGGATCCCTCAAATGAACATTGACAATTTCACCTTTCACAAAATCGTTTTATAGATTATCTTCTAATAGCTTCTTTCTCATTTTGCTTGATCTTCTTTTGTATCTTAAGAAATCAAGAGTTTTTCTTTTTCTATCGATGTTTTTGCTATCCATCAGTTTTGACTTTTCTGGGGTTTATCTCGCTTTCATCCAGCTCCTCTCATTTCCGCTTCTAGGTCTCCTTCGTGTATCCAGTCTTCCTTTATTTCTTGTCTCCTTGTGTCTCCTCTCTGCAGACCTTCGTGCATCCCTTTTCCGGTTTCTCTGAGCCCTTCTGTCAGCCCTCCCCCTCCTCTTCAGTATCTACAAGTAATTCCATCTGAATTTCTTCTCAGTACCTATAGGAGCGTTCTTTATTACCCCACGCCTTCCTGGAGCCTCTTGTCCTCTGTATTTTCTAAGTGAGCAATTATGCCGTTTTTGGCATTCTCAGGATTCTTTAACTCCTCCAGAAGTATTCCGTGCTGCACCTGCAAAACTAGCCTATCTCTTCCATCTGCTTCTGAAATTTTTCTTGACACGCTCTCTCTCTCTCTCTCTCTCTCTCTCTCTCTCTCTCTCTCTCTCTCTCTCTCTCTCTCTCTCTCTCTCATTGCGCTTTTGTCGGCAATGATGCCTCACTGCTGGGGTGTCATCACGAGTCCAAATCATTGCAGAGAGGTTTTGTTTAGCCAGCAATGAGCGCCTTCCCTCTGCTCATTGGCACTCCTCACCAAAAAAATACCGTAGTTCTTGGATTTTTGTATCGCTTTAACTCTGAATTTATATATATTCAGATTTTCTGAATATATATATATATATATATATATATATATATATATATATATATATATATATATATATATATATGCATAACTTCAGGAAAGCCGAAGACACATGAAGAGTTAAAAGGGTTTATTCGCTAAGAAACGTTTCGCACAAGGAACTTTGTGCATCATCAGTCTGTTAAAAATAAAAGTACATTTTAAATTAATAAAAGCAAAATACAAATAAAATTACAATCTAAAATTTTAAATTAACTTTAAAAATTATAATTTAAGAATTAGCATAATTCAAAGTTAAAAGTGAAATAAGAACATTAAAAGTGAAATACGAACATTAAAAGTGAAATAAGAACATTAAAAGTGAAATAAGAACATTAAAACACGACTACTAAAACACCAACCATTTTAGGTTACAATAAGGACTCTGAGTATTTAACAACACTCGAGTCATTATTTATCAAAAGACTTGTTCCCTCATTGAATAGCGGTAATTCATCGTCTCCGCTATACCTGGCATAGTCTTCTTTCTGACCTCAATTTCATTTCTAGTCATTCTCTCTCCTCCTTTCTAAGCGAATGGTTGGTGTTTTAGTAGTCGTGTTTTAATGTTCTTATTTCACTTTTAATGTTCTTATTTCACTTTTAATGTTCGTATTTCACTTTTAATGTTCTTATTTCACTTTTAACTTTGAATTATGCTAATTCTTAAATTATAATTTTTAAATTTAAAATTTTAGATTGTAATTTTTATTTGTATTTTTGCTTTTATTAATTTAAAATGTACTTTTATTTTTAACAGACTGATGATGCACAAAGTTCCTTGTGCGAAACGTTTTCTTAGCGAATAAACCCTTTTAACTCTTTATATATATATGTATGTATGTATTCAGAATTTAGAATTTCTTGACATTGTGTTAGTGTTACATGCTTTTCAACTTCTTTTTGAACAGTAACTTGTTTGTGGACGGTACTCTGACAGCTTGGCCTATGTTGTTTTCACATTTTGGAGGGTTCCAGACGTTTGTTTCCTCCAAAAACTTTGTTTTATTCCATCTGTTTGATGGCAGACTCTCTGGTGGAGGGTGCGTAAAAGGGCTTGAAGCGGAAGGTTGGTTTGAGAATCTGCCGGAGGCTTCGACTCGTCTCTTCTCGATTTCGAAGCAGGGTTGCCATTTTGAGGAATTTCGTCTATTAGTGTGGCTTTCTGGTGACATCTGGCAACCCTCCGTGGCTTTTCCGACCACAGGCCACGGCACTGAAGAAAAAATTCTTCAATTTGCCTTTTTATGTTTTATTATGAAAATAAAGATATAAAACATATCCTGCTTATTTATACAATTGAATTTTATTGAAATCCTTTATTTTTCTTCCTCAAAAATACTTTATATTAAGCCAGTGACGTGTAGTTTTCTAACATCACGGAAAATAATTCTACATCGGAAAATACGCATTCTAACCATTAAATCATAAATAAAGTAAAAAAATCAGATGAACTGCCTATGGCAACACTGCTGAAAGCCAATGTTGTGAAGAAAAAACGGCATCACTGTTTCGAAGTCTTCCTCTTTCCTTGGAGACAGTGTGTTCGTTCATTCGTCCTCTTCCATGTGTGTCTTAAAGGGCGCTTTCCCGTTGGGATTCTAGAGGACTGGGAAAGCCTTTCATCCTCTTGAATTCCGGCACTTTAAGTTCACACTGGAATCTACACTTTTCCTTCGTGAGGTCTTCCACTTCCTTCAGCAGGCGCTAGAACCTGAGCTTGAGGTCTTTTCTCTCGGATTCGCACTGCCTCGGTCGCGTCATTTTGTTCCTGGATGAGCCTCGCCATCTGCGATGCTTATTCAGTCCTGAGCAGGGTTCCTGTTTTGAGGAATATCGTCTACTAGTGTGACTTTCTGGTGACATCTGGCAACCCTCTGTGGCTTTTCCGACCACAGGCCAAGGCACTGAAGAATAAAATTCTTCACTTTGCCTTTTTATGTTTTATTATGAAAATAAAGTTATAAAACATATCCTGCTTATTTATAGAAATTAATTTTATTGAAATCCTTTAGTTTTATTCGTCAAACATACTTTATGTTAAGCTAGTGACGTGTATTTTTTTTTACGTCACGGAAAATAATTCTACTTCAGAAAATACGCACCATTAAATTTTCCTCATTCTAACCATTAAATCATAAATAACGTAAAAAAATCAGAGGAGCTGCTTATGGTAACACTGCTAAAAGCCAATGTTGTGAAGATAAAACGGCATCGCTGGTCCTGAGCTGTTGGCTTTCTCCTTCAGTCGTAGGAGTTTCTCAGACCTCTAATGCTGGCAGTTTGCCTCTTCCAACTCCGCAGTCAGATGTCTTTCTTCTCATATAGTGCATCATTTTTCTGCCCAATTTCCTTTGCGTTGTACTTCATCTGCTGATTTTCATCTGTGATCTTAAGGATCTTGTTTTCCAGCTGTTGTTTCTCCCTCTTTATCGTTCTCCTTCTTCAGAAACAACGTTTCAGCTTCGAGCGAGTGGGCCCTCTCTCTCCAGGCCTGCTGTTGCAACACCTCATGAATGATCTGTCCAACGCCTTCATAGTAGTCGACCTCTGCTGCGACTGACGGTTTATTATGTCAAGTTCACCTGCTGTTCTCTCTTGAACAGGAAGGTGTCTCGCAAGGCCGCGATTCTCTCGACCAGATCCTTTTCCTTGGGCTTTTCAGCTCCATCATCAGAGATCTACATCCCCACCAGTGAATGGGCCGCTACAGCAAACAAGATAACTATTTCAGCGTCAGGCTTCTCTCAGTAAATCGCTGGACATCTGGACAACAACGTCCGAACAACAGCTGCTGCCGAGGCCAGACAAGGCCATATTTTCTTCAAACTGGAACCCATATCTTACAGAGGCCATACCCAGTTCTTACACACACTCCTCTCTCTCGCGATTCTTCATTGAGTTTCTATATATCACGAGAGATATTTCGATTTATCAGAATACATCAGGAAGTATTTTGAAAGATTTGGATAATGTCTTGGGTCTCTTTGTGTTATAAATTGCTGAATTCAATCTCAGTCTCTCTCTCTCTCTCTCTCTCTCTCTTTCTTTCTTTCTTTCTTTCTTTCTTTCTCTCTTTCTTTTCCCCGAAAGTCGGAAATTCTTCATTTGTTCCTTCATTTACATTTTAAGCTTTGCAGTGACAAGCGTAATCTTAGAGTATTAAGGAATAGAGAAAGAGTGATAGATTATTTTCGCGTAGGAAAACAGTGTATTGTTATATATGTGAAATCACTCCGTTTGAACCTGGAAATCTAATGTTTTGACCATAAGTGCTTTTTCGTGTCTAATGCTTTCAATTTAGGCATTGTTTAATATTTATGTCCACATATATATATATATATATATATATATATATACATAATAAAAGGAGCCCATAAAACACCAAAATGTATCTACCTGAAAGAGGGAGACAGCAGTCTTTGAAAATATAGTATTTCTCTCTATATAGTGTGTTTTAATGGGCTCCTTTTATTACATGGAATTCTGTTATAACGGAACATTTTTACCAGTCGTGTGTATATATATATATATATATATATATATATCTATATATATATATATATAATATATATATATATATATATATGTATACACACATATACATACATATACATACACATATACATTCACACCCACAATTATCAGAGAGAGAGAGAATACACACAGCTATCAGAGAGAGAGAGAGAGAGAGAGAGAGAGAGAGAGAGAGTTTGCGGTATTTTTCTTTTGAGTTTATCATAATACACAAAGTAGACTATGCCTAAGATTAGAAGAGAATTGATTTAATTTGTAATATTTTTCTATATTTTTCTAAGTCCAGAAAAGGGATGAGTTTGTCATATTATTCTATGTCGTGTAATACTTATAGCAGAAAATATTCAAGTACAAATAAGGGTTGAGTTTGTGATATTTGTTAAACATATAAACAAATTATATACCATTTGTCAGTATTACTAAATTATAATGAAAGTCTATTTCAGAATCTTACCATCTCTCTTTTGTCCTTGTACAGTTACATCTTTTCTAAAGAAACAGGAAAAAATCTGAATATATTTTGTAACTCATAACACTTCACTATACCCCTAATGGCTTGCAGCAATATGTGTGATCCACAGTTTGGCTTTTTATCTATTCTGCAGTAGATGTCTCGCTCTTTGTTCTTGCCAGGAAATCTTACACACAAAATTCACAAAAATCATTTTTTGTGAATTTTGTGAATCTCACATGTCACATATATTAACAACAGGCTACCTGCACTGACCTGCAGACATTTTTAAGGCATATTTGAACCTATGGGGCTACTCCCAGATCTTATAAGAGAAATTATTTGTTTAATTACAGTATAAATGTAATTACAATCTGCATGAATTCATATTCATACAGTTGTGATTCAGGGGAGAGGACACTATGTACTTTACAGAACCAAATCAAAGTATTCGAACCATGACATAAAGGCTATTTGAACATCAAGAGCAATTATTACTATGAGGGACATATATAAAGCAATGTAACAATCCACAGTTATACTGACCTATAATTCAACGTACTTATTTACAGTGCACAGTCTAAGGTTGGCTATCTGGTAAGAATAACTTGACTTCCATAAATAATCAAGACTTGAGCTGTGGAGAGGGACAGATGAAAACAATAAATATTCCTGAAGGTTGCCAAGTTAGGCTACTATTGCTAAGCTAAGGTTACGCTATTGTAGGCTACCTTTGATTATTTGATGATCAACCCTGCTAGACTATCTAGTTGGTAAAGTTTACTTGCAGACCAGCAAGTTTAAGTTCACTTGTGGACCAGCTAGTTGGTTAAATTTACTTGTAGACGAGCTAGTTGGTAAAGTTTACTTTTAAAGCTATAATGTAGTATGAATTTGAAGTAACGGCACCAATATTCTGGGAGAACTGGGCAAATATCGAATGCATTATTCGTACATATGAGAGATTTAGATCATCCTATTAACTGGAGTCAAGCAAGATCCTTAATCCCATGTAATGACACAGTTAAAAGAAATATCAGTGAATATTGTTTCATCAAGTCAGATAATGGAAATGTTCTAAATATAAGTCTTGGTTTATTTAAACTTGATGCCTTCTTAATAAAAAAAGTTGTAGATAAATATAAACAACAAAAGTAATATATTCAGTTTTTACATGTTTTGGACTATTCGGATACTTTGTAGTTTCTGTTAGGATTAAATCTGTTTTAGGTTTGTGACCATGTGATATCCGATAATCATGGATTATCTCTTTAATTTTTACCTTTTTGACAATTATTCTTGACCTTGTTGTTTACCTGATAACTTTCTCTCCATCTGTATTTCATTCGTTCCTTGACAATGTCTTAGTAAAGACAAAAGCGGTTGAATTTCTGACTATCATTTTCCTGTGGTATTCGCTTATATATATATATATATATATATATATATATATATATATATATATATATATATATATATATATATATATATATATATAGCTCCTCGGTGGACGAGTGGTTTTCGCGCTCGGCTGCCAATCTGGTGGTCCGATGTTCAAATTCCGGCTTGGCCAACACGGAATCAGAGGAATTTTATTTCTGGTGATAGAAATTTATTTCTCGATATAGTGTGGTTCGGATCCCACAATAAGCTGTAGGTCCCGTTGCTGGGTGACCAATTGGTTCCTAGCCACGTAAAAATATCTAATCCTTCGGGCCAGCCCTAGGAGAGCTGTTAATCAGCTCAGTGGTCTGGTTAAACTAAGATATACTTAACTTTGTTTAACTTATGTATATATATATATATATATATATATATAATATATATATATATATATATATATATATATATAATGTATATATATATATATATATATATATATATATATATATATATATATATATATATATATATATATATATATTTTATATATAAATATTGTATATATATATATATATATATATATATATATATATATAATATATATATATATATATATATATATATATATATTATCGCAGTGACCATGGCCTGAATGGGTGTGACATGAAAATTGAAGGAATAGCTCTACTTTGTGTCAGAGGATGATGCAACTGACTACGGGTGGCCGAACCATGTGAACAAGAAAGGTTAAGTTCTAATGAAATCAAGGTAATCCTAAAGTAAAATAAGGGTTGAATGTAAACTTAAGTGTCCAAATATCATATAATTCACTAGAGCTATCAGTAGAATAAAATATACTAGAACTATCAACAGAGTTCTGTGGCACTACAAGACTTTACGTTACTTGTTAGAATATCAACACAAAGGAAATCCTGTTTTTACCCTAAGAGTTAACCTTAGAATTAGCTCTAGCTATTTTAGTTATTACATCATACCTGTTGTGGTACTCATTAGTGTTTGTAACTCTGTAGGCTATGTTAAAAAGAGTTACAAACACTAATGAGTTCCAAAACAGGTATGATATAATAACTGAAATAGCTAGAGCTAATTCTAAAGTTAACTCTTAGGGTAAAAACAGGATTTCCTTCCATGGGTCTGACACAGAACAGCTAGACACAAAATAACACTAGAATAATAGTGTATGTGATTACTTACGGAATGCTTTGTTTGCAATTGTTTCCGTTTAGCACTGTTGAATGACGCACAGGTAGACACAACAGCACTGCTGGCACTTATACAAAATATTCAGAGTTGTAGTGATTGAGACTATAGATATTGCAAAAAATTTATTTTACCTTTGAGGTGCAAGCGAAAGCAAAACTTCATTAAATTAAAGCATTAGATTTAGGTTTCAAGCAAAAATATTACTCAACAGCTTGACGCCAAGAACACAACTAGAATCGCCTATTAAAATGTGACTATAACCCTAGAAGGAGAGATTTATGCCACTACACTAGGTCACGGTTTCACAGGAATGGGTATTTGGGGAAAACAAATTCAAAAGGGTGTTTTGAAGATATAGGAATGGGAATGGAGAAGTTGATTAGGATTGGGAGCTGGGATTGCAGACACTGGTTTAAATTGAAAATACAGTTCTCTCGCCACGTTAGGTGATACTTCAGTGGATTTCATGTTCGTTGTAGTGTGAGCCAGTGGGAATGATGGTCGAGAAAGCTTGTATTTTCTTGCTGGCAGTGAAGGGAGCAAGTAGGGGGCGACTGGATTGGCGCAGGACCAATGGTAGGAGCTTTTGGCTGTGGTGGTGAGCTTGGGATTCGTCTGGAGTATGAGTCCGTTAGGGAAGGGCTTGCAGGCTTCCAGTGTAATCCAAGGCACTAGGCCGGACGAACCTCTCTGAACTCAAAAGGTGGACAACTGAGTGCAGGTGTTAGCTAAGGACGTAAGCCTAGCATGACTAGAGCCGCCTTCCTACTTTACTCCTTCCTCCAGTATGGCTTCCTACTGTATTGGTTTTAAGGGCTATCCTTGGCCATTATATCCCTGTATGCAGTCACCATCTTGGATGTTTTTTAATTGTTTCTTCTTTAAAGAAGGACCCTCCCTATCCCCTAGGGGAATGCTGGAAGAGAACATTTCGACAGAAACTAGTGTCTCTAAAAGAACAGCATTAGAAGGGCCGTCACTGAGGAGAGAGAGGTGTTAATGAAGGTACCGCGCCCCTAGGGAAATTGACACAATAGCGGGAGTAGAGGTATGAGGATTAAGGCTTGTCCCCTCTTCCCAAGAATGTTGTGACCAAATGCAGGTGGGTAGATGCAGGTGGCCCAATAGTTTGGGTGGCGTAAAGCACTAATGGAGTATGTTAAAGGTGATTATATGGAATTGGACATGAAATTAAACAATAGGCTTAGGGATAGGCATCGCCAGTGATCATCTGAAGGACTTGTTAATGGCGATGCAGATGTTCTCAAAGGGAATTCAATCTGTGTCTGGATGTCGTGCTATTGTATTCAGTGTCTTGAAAGGAAATTTGAAGGGTATGAAGGGTATGTTAAATTAAATGAAGGTAAGTTGGGCTTATTTTCTCACTAAGCTGATTTATGATGATATCAAGGGGTCTTAGGGGAGGTGTCTGGGAGCGTCTGATTTATTTGACAGCGAGACGAATTGGCCTCATTTTCCCTGGCACTCTTCGCGCTGCTCCTATCTGAAAGAAGAAATAGCTCCGGGGAAATCACCCGAATTTTCTGTACGGGAAAACAACTCACACATTTTGCTTTCTATTATGTTACACGTTCTTTTGGTTGGAGAAATTTCAGTGAAGTTAAAAAATGCAACGTCACTGATTGACGCATGCGAGATATATATATATATATATATATATATATATATATATATATATATATATATATATATATATATATATATATATATATATATATATATATATATATATATATATATATATATATATATATATATATATATATATATATATGTATATATATATATATATATATATATATATATATATATATATATATATATATATATATATATGTATGTATGTATGTATGTATGTATGTATGTATGTATATCACACAAGCGTGCGGACACACACACACACACACAGTCACTACCCAACTTACGGAACGAGTTATGTTCCGGACGGCCGTTCGTATTTTGAATTATTCATAAGTTGGTTTCTAATGTAATTTTAAAGGTACCCTGCTCTTCACTCCTATTTAAGTATGATATAAGGTGTGTCATTCGATCTTGTATGTCCTGCTATCCTTATAATTTTGTCCCAAAACATTTTTTCTTCATACACATATCGTTTACACTACGAGATGTACTTTCGGTGGAGTATATGATGCCTTGCTTAATGTGTGAGTTTCTCTATAGGTAACTTATACTAGGCTATGAGTTCTATGCCTGTCCCAATTGTGTTAGGTGCCATTGATGATGCAAATGCTGTATAGGGAAAATCCATACAACTTGTTTTGCACCTACCTCTGAGAGTTGCAGGCGTTTGCTAGCTTGACAGCGACGGCCTTTGAGATCTCTCTCTCTCTCTCTCTCTCTCTCTCTCTCAGAGCCAGTTTCCGGAAATCAAAACCTATCTTACAAAAATAGTTGTATTCTGTGAAGCTAAATATAACACTTTAAAAACATATAAATAAAAAAAAGTTAAAAGAACAAAAGGTCTGTAAATGACAATGGAATATTTTCCCAACAAAACATCTTAGCAAAGACCAATATTATAATTGGGATTTCAACCCGCTAGTGCTGATTAGTCGCCAGTGTAATTGTGTCCTTAGTCACAGTTCCTGTAAATGACCACTTCCCCGTAATGGCTGCATCACTTGCATGTCTGCGCAGTTGCATGACCATCCCAGTCTAGCCATGGCTATTCATTGAAACCCCTCATTACAACAACATATAAAATTCCGTGATACTATCACAACACCACTTAAACATGTTAAAGCACCGATAATAAAAATGACATGAAGGACAAATCACTACAATGTTGGGAAAGTTTGTCCCTGGATTTCACCTGGGAAGGATCTCAACCAAATTGATCAGAATATGAATGAATGTTGCACAGGCCTAATTTATCCCAGGTGAAATCCAGCGAGAAACTGTCACAAAATCGTTGCTTAGCTGCCCTCACATGCAATTGCCTATCAGTTGGTCGGAAGAACTTTAGGTAATTCCATCAGTTCAAACGTTTTGGTTAGTGGACTGACTACATCCACAAACTGTCGTCAACACCAAAGTATATACCGTGGTCAACATGAAAGTTTTAACGTCAGTTTCGATGAACTGGCAGAAGATATGGCAGATAAACCTGATGGTGAATACCTAGACCAAGGTTATTGTATTCTGTGTGTGTGTGTGTGTGTGAGAGAGAGAGAGAGAGAGAGAGAATGTGTGTTAGGAAGAAGAAAAAGGGAGAGTTGGAGAGAGTATCGGTTATCAAAGAGTTTTACCGGGCATGGTTGGTTAGATACTATATGTGTGTGTGTTGATAAATTTTCTCTATACATACATGTACAATATATATATATATATATAAATATACGATATATATATATATATATATATATATATATATCATAACGATAATATATATTATATATATATATAGTAATATTATATTCTATACATAATTTTTTTCTTCTTTCCTACTTCATAGCTGCAAAGCCATTGGATCCATAAAGAAAATCATTATGAATAATCAATGAATAGGAAGATAATTATGGTTTAGAAAAATTGAGGTCCAGCCCCAGCAATTACAATTTTGTTACAAATAAAAACTTTAGCTAGCTGGTGTCGACACCAGAAAGGCCATCAACGCTAACAAAAATTATATACTTAAAAATAAAACAAAGTTAATACTGTAAATTTGATTAAAGATTTAGGTTGCAAATAACACCAGCTTTGTCAATAAATTTAAAGATGACTGGCAGTATTTTCTACTTCAACCCCAATGATCGCTGCAAGGATGAACCTGCCATCCCCACCTCGAGCATCAGAGAGGTATTGATTTCTGAAATCTCCAAGGCTGGGCATTCGACCAGCAAATGTTTCGCATTCAAAGGGACCAAACAATCATCACAAGAAGGTTGGACATCACCCGTTATCAAGAAACTATGTATTAGATGGGCGTGTCTCCCATCCCTGAGGCATGTTGGTATATTTCCAAAGGGTAGTCACGCCACAAATCTCTCTCATATTTTGGGACCCGTAGAATTCCATTGATGTTGCTAAATATCGTAAGTGTTTTGTGTTATGCAATGATGATAATCCTGATGTTGGAGAAGGCAATTCCCGGAATCAGTTTCGTAGCTGTTATCTTTGTTAGTTCATTTGCTATCTCATTTCTGGTAATGTTGACGACGGCTGATATTCAACAAATGTTGATCAAGACACTTCGACATTTATGAATGAAAAGCCATAGTGAAATCTATAAAGTCAATGGATTAATAGTATTAAGAACAATTAAGAGCTTGCAAGACACCCTTAGCATCACAGAATATGGTAAAACTAATGGTATCTAAAATTGAAGTTTTTCCAGTGCAGTTAGAAGGCCATATAATTCGTCTGTAAAATTTGATGCAGCCCTAAAAAGTGCACCTATCTTGTTAGAAATAGGGCATTGAACTCCAAATCCAAAGCCAGCATCAGACTTGGAGCCGTCTGGAAAAATCCATGTTGAGTCCTTGTGTTTTAAAACTTCAGGTAGCTTCCAGGGTGGCGTGACTGAAACCCTAAAATATAAAACTTTATTTATATTCATAATAACAGTATTAGAAATATTCTTTATCGTAAAACAAAAAGGCTGATGATAATTATCATGCCCCTGATAGTCTAAGACAGTTGTCTTGCTGCTACTTCATAGGCAAGAGAATCAGGTAGCCTCTGTAATATACATCAACAGCGGCTCATCGCCGATAAGCTAGAGAGATCAAGAGGCAGCGCAGCTCTCTTGCATCAACTAAAAGTTTCGGAATTGGTGAGGAATAAAAAGTGCTAGTAGGTATTCTGATTTAAGCATGATGGATGAAGTCTAACAACTTTAGGATAGAAGATGTAGCAGATGAATAGATCTCGCATCCATGCAAAATCTTTGGAAACATTAATGCTTACACAATTAGGATAGCGTTTGATTATCTGCTCCCCATGTGGAATGAGAAAAAACTTTTAAATGTTCATAGACTGTGGACAACCATTCTTTAAAAGCTTCATTTAAGGAACTGAAGTTAGCCTGCTGTCAATAGTTAATCCCAGGAAAATAACTTCCTCTATGCATGAAATCGACTTGTCCTTCAAGTACACATCAGGATGCGCTCTACAAATTCTACACAAGTGAACAGCCACAGTTTCGTTAGAAGATATCCTTAAGTCATTCATCTCTACCCATTTTAATGTTTTCTTAATTGTCATTTGGATGTTGTGCTCAGCTGTTTCCATGCAAGAAGCTGCAAAAGAGACTGACAAGTCATCCACAAATAAAGTGTATATAATGCCATAAAAGGTAACCCCCACTGATAGCTATAGCAAACCAGGTTCACACTCAATACACTCCCTTAAAAACTCCTCCTTGAAGTTCTTTTTGAGGTAGATATTGTCGACCCTAACCAGAAAGAATCGATGAGCTAAAAGTACTTGAATAAACATAGGCAGGTTTCCTCTCGGGTCCAGGGCAAAAACAATTTAAATGATTCCCTATCTCCTGCCAGTATCATGTGCTTTGTCGGTGTCAAAACAGGCAGACAAGCGATGCTGTTAGGGTGCAAATGCTTCACATGTCAAATTTTCGAGACGGAGTAAAACATCAGCCGTGGAGTTTTTTAGTCAAAATCCACACTGAGTAGGTGTCAAGTTGCCATTTTTTCTAAATACCAGTCTTGTCTAACATTCACCATTGTTCCCATCAACCTGCAAAGACAAGATGCCAAAGCATTTTGATAACTGGAAGTCATAAACTTTTTCTTTATAAGTTTTAAAAATGATAATTTAAATTATCGTTCCCAAGTGCTGGGATAATCACTATCATGCCATATTTTTTTTGTATTGCTAATGAAAAGAAGTTGTATTTTTAGATACATGAGTAAGCATAGCATATGGAATATCATCAGGGCCCCTTGCTGAATCATTGCATGTCCTAAGGGCTGCAGCAGATTCCCTTTCAGTAAGAGGAGGATTATAGAATTTATTCTTGTTAATCTTAATATTTGAAATATTTTGTCCCTGTCTTTGTTGATATTGATAACAAGGTGAGTTTTCACAATCCTTAGATACATTGGTGAAAAGCTCAGAAAAAGCATTACTAATTTCAGATGAATCAGTTACATACTGTTCATAACTTTTTAAACTGGGGCAGTCTAAGGGAGAACTTGCCTGTAACTTTTGTCAACATTTTCCACACAGCAGAACGTGGAGTTCTGCTGTTAATGTACGACCATGATTGTCAAAGAGCATGTTTCAATGCTTGATGAAACTGTGCTTGGCATTTCCCATAAAACATTGTAGTCCCCTTGGTTTTTCTATGGCATTGGGACAATGCCCTTCTTGTAGCCCAATATAGTATTCTTAGTTCTTATGGCCACCAAAGAACTGTTCGCCAATTGAATAGCATTATGGAGGGTGACACAAAGTAAATAAATTGCACCATCCACACTACCCTACCCATTGGTATCTCCCTCTATCTCACCGAGATCCTTGGACTTTGACCAATCTGCCATTTCTCAACACCACCTTGGTGATCTCTGTATGGTTGGGCCGTAATTAGTTTTTATAATAGGTGAATGTGTTGTGGCTTGGACCAGCTTTCTACGATATACAGTAAAGCAGTCTGCCACAGAGTTATTTAGTATTCACAGTCGTGAATAGCAGTTGGTATGCGGAACATATTCAGCTCTCTCTCTCTCTCTCTCTCCTCTCTCTCCTCTCTCTCTCTCCTCTCTCTCTCTCTCTGCGTTTGCCGGGCTAGTAGAGGACTCGAGTTGACTTCTCGCTTCCGTTCATGGGTTGGGTTGCTTGAAGGTTTAGCGTAAAACACATCGAAGTGTAAAAGTTACATATATTCTCCTAACTATTTACAAGTGGAGGCACATCTTAGAGACAGGAGCTCTTCTGAAGGCTTCTTGAGTAGATGAGAGATAGGAGTAGAATGTAACAGAGTTCTCAATTTGATCTTAGGAAAAAGTGGGAGTGTACAAACTAACATACATACATGACTTTTGGGGTCATGAGAAAGAATAATAGATTCAAGGCTTGATCTAGACTCTCATGGGAGTTCGGTCGGTCGCGTCGACCCACGGAACTGATGAGATGTTTGTTTATAAGAAACTTGATGAATCTGTATTTGCACACATCTTGAGTGGACTAGATAATTTTGGGAATTTTTTCCTCATTGACCTATTAGACAGAGCATAACGATATTTTTATAAAGGAAATGAGATGCATTTCCATTTTGTATGTAATACTATACCATATTGCTCGGCCACTATGGAATGAAAATAACCTAAGAATATGAGTGAAGATACTGAGAGCTAATACACACGCTGAAATGTATACTAAAAGATAATGCATGTTATGAAATGTGCTGCAGCAGTAAAAGAAGATACACATTTTCAAATCATGAAGCAACTTACAAAATAGATTGGTTAATTAGAAATACTAATGCATTTCTAGTAGTTGTACATGACTATTAATACATGTGTAGGTAGAATTATATATCCATATATGATAATATATACAAGAACAAAATTCAATGGTACCCTTGTCAGAAATAAGAGGTATACTGGCGTATGCATGGTTGAATATGAGATTCACAGTTACACATGTATGTGGTTTCAGGTGCGTATCGACGCACAGCTAGAGCTTGTTTGGATTCACAGAAATTGTTTTGAAATGCAATGGTGTGTGGGATACCTATGAATTAGCACAAACTACATCAAAAACGTGTCCTAGCGGGCACACCGTAGATTGCTTCATGTGGCGACATTTTGATAGAGTGGTGATAATTGTGATTGAGGGTGCTGGATACAGCAGGGATGGTTATGTCCCAATTGGGATCCCTACCTCCGAGGGTAACCCGTAGGATGTCTAACACCTTTTGATTCACACGTTCTACCAAACCATTGGATTCAGGGTGATAAATCATAGTATTGATTTTCTTTATGCCTAAGAATACACACAAGGAATTAAGAAAGAGATTGTTGAATTCTCCGCCAGAGTCGGAGACGATTGTGTGCGGAATTCCGAGTCTACGAATATAACATTCATAGAACGTTCTTGCACATTCGATAGCGGTTTTGTTCTTTAAAGGTATTAATTCTGTGTATCTGGTTAAGGCGTCAATTAACACTTAAGAGTGCCAGTTCCCTCTGTCAGACTCATGAAAACCTGTTAATAAATCTAAGTGTACCCGTTCAAAGGGTTTGTTTGGCACGAGGTAAGTTCCGAGATTGACCAGTGTCTTAGTGTGGCCTTTGTGTTTGTGGCAAATGTTGCAATTTTTTATATATTTCCTCATATCTGTAGTCATTGTAGACCAGGAGAATAGCGACTTGGCTTTTTGTGATATGATAGAAAACCCAGGATGACCGTGTAAGGGATTGGATTGCAGCCAGTTTAGGACAGTCGTTATGAGAGAGATTGGTACTGCTACCTGGTCGTTAGTCGACTGCAGTGTACTTCGGGTTTTCCTAGTCACAGATCTACACAGAATATTATCCTTGATTATGAAATTTTGTTGCGAATATCTTGCGTATTCCTTTTCTTTCGGATTTCCGATCAAAGCATTTATTATTTTACTTAACTGAGGGTCTTTCTGTTGTTCAGTCTGTACCAGTTCTGCACTCCACCCCATGTCTTTGACGTTCTCGATCGTTTGGGTCAATGACTTCTCATTTTCAAACGCCATTTTAACGGTTTGTACAGTGTGGCAATATCTTCTAATTCATCTAATGGTTTGGTATATGTTCGTGCTGGGTTGCGTGATAACGCGTCAGCGATGATATTTGCTTTCCCAGGTAGATATCCTAATTTCGTGCTGAAGTCCTGAATGATCATATGCCATCTCGAAAATTATGAACTTGAAATGCACTAATGAATTAACAATAGCTAGCCCTTCTTTGTCTATTACCGCGTATTTACTTCCAGAGGGCTTCAATTTATCATATTGTTGAAGTAGTACCCCTCCTACCCCCTGATCTAAGGCATCAGTTGCAATAAACAGTGCTCAATTTTTCTTTTAATGTATTGAACGCTGATTGATGTCTTTCATCCCATATGAAATCTGCGCCTTTCTTAGTGAAGTCAGTTAAAGGAGCGGCAATCAGTGAGTAGATATGCATGTACTGGCGGTAATACCTGGACATGCCCAAAAACTGTTGTGTGCCCTTAACGTTAGTGGGTACAGGGAAGTTGCTGATGGCTGAAAATTTATCATGGAGTACTTTAAGACTTTGACGGGATACCGTAAAGCCCAATTAGACTAGTTCTTGTTTAAAGAACTCGCATGTAGAAATTTTTACTCTTAAATTATCCTGTCTTAATCTTGTTAAGGTGATAGGAGCACAGCGTAAACCAAAAGGCATACGTAAAAATTCATAATGTCCCCTTGTCATGCTAAGAGCGGTGTAAGGTGTGTTTTCTGTATCTAAGGGTATCTGGTGAAAGCCTTTAAGTAAGTCCAATGAAGTGAAATATTTATTCTGACCCAACAGGGATAAGATGTCATCGGTACATGGCACCAGGAAACGATCGGGAATCGTTTCCTCATTTAGGCGATGGAAGTCTACACATATTCACCAAGTCCAATCCTTTATTGGCCTCCTTCGGCTAACATTTTATCTACTTCTTCATTGATTTCGTTCTGAAATTTCATAGGAAGGCGATACAAGGGTACATAGATAAGGGAGGAAGAGGACGCATGAGAGAGAGTGAGAACAGAAACAAACCCCATAGTAGAAGAAACGTCCTACAAGTGGTTTTGAGGAGTAACCCACCCTTCAAGTTTCAAAACTAAGGCATTCCTTCCTGCAGTACGAAGATAAGAAGCCGTTCGAAGTTTCTACTGTCCCCTTTTGTGAAGCCCTCGCTTCGAGCACAGATTTCAACAGCTGCAAAAAAGGCCAGCAAGTATTTCATTACCACACTGTTTCCCCCTTTTCACATATTGTCAGATTTAATTTTCTTAGGTAAATAGGAGAAGCCATTCTACATTTATCTTTGTTAATTAGCTTGTAAATAAACTTTTGTTCTGTTTTGAGTTTCTTTCTATATTCGTATCCTGAGTTTCAATTGTTGGTGTTGAATCCTTTTTGTTTATTATAATAAATAACCTGAGCAGATCTCTGTCCATAACAAAGAAACATGATGAATCTGTATTTGCACACATCCTGAGTGGACTAGATAATTTTGGGAGTTTTTTCCTCATTGACCTATTAGACAGAGCATAATGATATTTTTATAACTGAAATGAGATGCATTTCCATTTTGTATGTAATACTATTACAAAGGTCATCAGTATGACAGAGTCTAAAACAGTCACAATTAGTTATAGATAAATCTATGCAAGACTTGGTTCCAAATTGTTGGTGATAGTGAGTAGCTTCACCGGTGTTGAGCAATGCTATATTTTCATTCTTGATAAGAGAAGCTATCTAATTGCTTTTGAAGTTTGCCAAGATGTTACCCCACATAGGATGCCTGTTGTTGAAGTCCCTTACCAAAAGAAATGGTTCAGGGAGTTGACTGATCAATCTCACTATATCTTAATACGTTATATGCTCATTTGGTGATAGGTACAGAGACCATGCAGTGGATGGGTAATGCTTATTAAGGTGTATCTAACCCCACAGGAATTTAGTGATATACCTAACATAAATAAGACATCTTCCATGACTACCTGTCTCAGGATGAAATATAGCCTGATGACTTACATATTCTCTTGGACATGGGGAATTTTCCCCTAACATAGTCTCGTGTAAACAAACAGCTGCAGAAGAAATGTCATTTATGGGTATTTTCATTTCCTCATATTTTGTGTGTCGTCCCTGAGTATTACATTGAAGGAAAGCAGAGAAAACTACTAACTATTGGTGCGTTGATCTTTTCAAAATTCTATGTTTTTTGCTTTTTAATTTTAGAGAAGAAGGTAATATTACCTCCTCAACATTTTATCATATGGGAAATCCTTCCCTCTACGATCTCCTTCTTGTGGCTTTTTTTTATTTTGTTTCTACATGGCTCTTTAAAATGAACCCAATCAAGTTTTGAGTGGGGTCCCTATCAATTTTCTGGTGGGGCATGTATTTCCACCACAGCAACCCCTGAGGTGATGGAGACAGTTGAACCTCCAAAAAGGTTAAAGCACTGGCATTCACAGGTGCCACTGTTGCCCAGTGAGGCATGAGCACCGACAGGTACCAGTGCTACCTCAAGAGAGGCACGAGTACCTACAGGTGCTGACGTTGCTCCCACAGAAATAAAATCATTTATATGAGAGTCTTTGTTGCTGGCTCTCAATTTCCTAACTTTGGTAAATCTTCATCAGTGAGGCCAGGTAATGGAGATAAAGAATCAATGCAGAGATTTGTAATTTACATCTAGGCTCCTCTACAACAGATTCATTAATCGAGTTCTTTTGTTTTTGATATTGTTAAAATTCAGGATGTTATGGGATAAATTCCCTTGATGCTTAATCTTTCGTGATTCCCTAAATTCAGTAAGAATAGCCACGACGCTTGAAAAGGATACGTGGGTGTATTTTAATTTCATTACTCGTGATCTTGCTTTGGCAAGGCTTACTCAGTTCAAAACCCATACAGCTTGAATATCTTGCTCCATAATAAAAAGATAATGTTTATTTGACGAAATTTGTTGTTTACCTCTGCAATGAATTCTGACAGGCTCTTTTGTACTTGGCCCATGCTCAGCATCACCTCAATTAACACACAAGGGTTTTATCCCTTGTGCTTTGCGTTTACAGGGTGCTAAAACGTGGCAAAATTAATGAGTGAAAACGTGCCCTTGGTCTAGGTATATATTGCCTTTCTCTGACTGAGTACCAGATAATATTGACAACGTTGGGAAGTTTCAACGTAGCAAGTGTTAAAATAAGTTCAGTATACGAATTAGGATACCACTAATATTCTTATTCATTCTTTCATTTACTACACCTTCTACTTTCGGCTCTTATTATAATTTTTCAGCATTAAGAGCGACGTCCTTTATGTGATTCAAATTAAAATATGGTTTAACCTCTCTTATCATTCTTTCATTCTTTACTACCCCTTCTACATTCGGCTCTTATTATAATTTTTCAGCATTAAGAGCGACGTCCTTTATGTGATTCAAATTAAAATATGGTTTAACCTCTCTTATCATTCTTTCATTCTTTACTACCCCTTCTACATTCGGCTCTTATTATAATTTTTCAGCAGTAAGAACAACGCCCTTTATGTGATTCAAGTTAAAATATGGTTTAACCCAAAAAGTCACAGTCTTTATGGGATTCTTTTTGGATCAGAATTCTACCAGTACACTTAACAATATTTCTATATTGAATAGTGATGTCAGCATTACTTTTAATTTCCATAGTCAAGGATCTATCAAAATTATCATTAATATTCTCCTCAGAGATATCAATATTTTCCCTACACCCTATGATTTTTGGGGAGTGAGGGTTGAAAGGGTGCAATGTCTTAATAAAGGAGTGGGAGTCAGAAGGAAGAGGTCTAAGAAATGCAGGGATCGTCATTACTGAAATACGAATTAATGTGCTGGGGGCAAGTTAGTAGATCCAGGAGTCGGGGTTGGTCATTGTTTATGATTGTATTCATCAGAAAGAGGGGGAGTTAACTGAGTGATTGAATTATTAAAACTTATGGTGTCATCACTGCTTGGCTATTGGTGTCAAAAAGGAAATAAAAACCATTAACAAAAATCAGTGAAAAGATTAAGAAAATATAAAAAAAAACAGCACAGGTCTAGCCTCTGCAACAGGAGTAGTTAACTGTTTGAGAATAATAAGAAAGTGCCATATTTGCTCAGGGAAGGTTACATTCTCCACCGTTGGCACAGTGAGACCTGGCTTTCCAGTGGTCCACTTCATACCCTACTGATAAGGGATAGTACCAAATGAAGATATAGGGGCACAGGTGTAAGTTAAACCTACCTATTTGGACTGAATCCATACTATATATATATATATATATATATATATATATATATATATATATATATATATATATACATATATGGAATCGTCCTAACTTCGTCTGTTATGATGGGTTTCCTGCCAAAAACCAAGAGTCCTGCCACAAGGACCAGCATCTCCTGGATTCCTTGAGGTAACCCTTGAGAATAGTCGCACTAAAGAAGTCCAAACCCTTTTAAGGTGGCTAACATCCCCCAGAACTCTCACATAGCATCAAATGTAACCCCTTCACAAAATTATCCCTTTTCCCATTCATCTAAACAGCGAATTTGGATGAAAAGGGAACATTTCCCCGCTAAAAATCCAAAGAAAAGTAGACAAACATAATGGCACAGGACTTCACACAGGTTGGAAGAAATTTTGCAGTATGATGAAAGAAATGTATAAAATTCCCAATGTTCAGTTGAACCCATTCCAGATATGGAAGGTATAATAGTTAATTCAATCTCTATAGCGGGTCGGAAAGCCCCCACCTCATTACGGTGTTGGGATCAGAGGGATATATATATTGTTCAGGATTTTAAGCCAGAAAGAGGGAAAGGTAAGACCTCTTTATAACCAGACTCATTCATCCTTGCCTATATGCAAATTGCCTCTGTGGACTGAAAGCCTCCATTCTCTTGAAAAACCCTCTTTACTCCCTTTGTCTGCTCTGGATTTACTTTCCACAGGGGGCTTTGGATGAGGGTGGGGCCTACCCAGGCAAGATTTTAAGAGCGGGGCCACAGCAACTCTCTCTCAGAACCTCTCAGAACTTCCTCAGACTCTCTCAAGCCCTGCAGACTCCTCTTCACCCTTTCTGCACCCCTGCCTCCTCTGGGGGATCCCACAAGTATTCTTATACCTCCATAGTGAACAGAAATATCAGCAGATAAGAAGACAACTAAACCCAGGATTTCCAGGTACTGAGAGATGTAATTATCAGTGCAATTAGGGAATTGTTTTGCCTCATTTCTGTATTTTATTTCCACTCTTCCAAGGTGACTTTTCCCCCTTCTTTGTTCAGCTTCTCACTCCCCCAATTTCGGTTCAGTGATGTGATTAATTCCCTTGTGATGCTAGTAAACATCCCCTAGTTAATTCAAGCAATGTAATAGTCCTTTCGGTGTAAACTCCCAGTCATTTCATGCCCCTTGAGTGGGTTGTAATATTTTTTTGCTAAGAGCAAGTAGTGTGTAATGTTCCCCACGTGTTCCTTGTCTTAGTACTGATGCTAGAATGCAATCTCTTTGCAGACAAATACCGTGCCTGATTGTGGGAGAAATTGGGAACTGTTACGGACACCGGGGTCCGCTACAGGTTCTTAATTATAATAAACAAAAAGGATTCAACACCAGCATTTGAAACTGGGGATACAAATATAGAAAGAAACGCAAACAGAACATAAGTTTATTTACAAGCTTACTAACAAAGATAAACGCAGAATGGTTTCTCCTATTTACATAACAAAAGTAAAATCTTACAATATGTGAACTGGGGAAACGGTGCCATAATGAAATACTTGCTGGTCAGTTTTGCAGCTGTTGAAAATCAATGCTCGAAGCGACGGCTTCACAAAGGAAAACTGTAGACCTTCAGACATCTTCTTGACTCCGTACTGCAGAAAGCAATGTCTATTCTTGATACTCGAAGGGCGGGTTCCTCCTCAAAGCCACTTGTAGGACGTTTCTTTTATGAAAGGTTGCCCTCAGTCGGGATCTCTCTCTTCCCGACCATGGACGACTTAACATCTATCTCTCTCCCCGACTATGAACGACTTAACTCGTTTCCGATCACTCTCTCGTGCATCTTCCTCCTCTCTTTTATATTCTTTTATCTCTGAAGATCTCTCTGATGATCTGATCTCTTCTACTTCCTGAGGGCCTATATATATGATGATCTGGGGGAGGGGCTGAAAAGGGTGGAGCCTACCAGCGAACGTCGTCTGTGACAGGAACTTTTTAGAAGGATCTAGACGATTACATCATAATCGTCTAGATCCATTCACGCGTTGTTTCTAGTGATGTGACGGCACGTGCAGAGTTCTAATAACACACCTTGGAGATTCTCGAACAATCATGAGAACAGGCACCTCCAACACATGCGCGAATGCCTCCTCGCTGCTGACCTTCTCGAAGAAGATGCATTTTCCTTTCCTTTAATATATGATACCTTGTTATAAAGCGGTTACCATGATACGTTCCCCAAAAGAAAAAAAAAATGAAATCAACTGATTTTATTTTTTTTAAGAAAAAAAAAAAAAAAAAAGTCAAACAGCATAAAACTTTAACTCAGTTAAACAAGCAGACTTCATTCATTCACCAAACCATGCAAACACAGAAAGCGGTCATGAGGATACTCATTATGAAAAAGCTATAGAGAGGCTATCAGCTATAACATTATCCTTTCCTCTTAATTTTTCCTTTTGTGAACTCTGATCAAAAACTTCGAAATTCTTAAGTAATTCTGAGTTTTTCTCAAAACTAACTCCTCTCTGTGACACCGTTACTATGAATACGGGTGGTGGTCACGTCACGGGGCGTTCTTTTTATAATTCTGAAGCAAGTTTACATGCATCCATTTTGCTCTTCTCTTACCCATATCGATTAAATAATTTAGATTTCCCTTCTTCTCTGAAACTGAAAAGGGACCTTCAAACTTATAAGATAAGGAGGGACCTTCTTTCTGGACTAGTACTAAAACTTTATCTCCCACATTGAAACTTCTCTCTTTCGCTTTAAGATCATGTTTCTGTTTAGTCTCCCCTTGACTTCCACTCTCGTTCTCCTTCGCTGGTTGCCAAGCTTTTCTTAAATTACTTTTATAACACTCTAGATTAGTTATTTAGTTCTCACTACCTTCTTTAAGGATTGTTACATTTTAACATTTCCAAAGGACCTTTAGCGGTGTGACCGAAAACAAAAGGTAACTTTTCTTCCCAGTCATATTCAAAGTTACTACACAGTTTTTGTAAACAACTCTTTTAACGTTTGGTGAAACCACTCCACAATGCCTTGTGATTCGAGGTGATAAGGTGTGGAAGTTACGAGTTTAATGCCTAACTCTTTCATTTATCCTTGAAATATTTGGATACAAAATTACTACCATTATCAATCTGTATGGTACGAGGCAGGCCAAACTTAGAAAAATGATCTAACAATCGTTTAACTACAATCCTTGCGTTGCAGCTTCTTACGAGTATCACCTCTGGATAGCGAGTTAGTCTATCAATGATTGTTAATAGATATATACTCCCTCCCTTACTTGTAGGCAACGGTGTGACCATATCGATAACTACATTCTCAAAAGGTTTGCCTACTGAAGGAATATTACACAACGGAGCTCTGGGAATTTCTTGATTCGGTGTCCCGGCAATTTGGCATTCATGACAGCTTATTGAAACATACCTCTTCACGTCACTTCTCATTTTAGGACAAAAGTACGCCCTACTAATACACCTGAAAGTTTTATTTACTCCCAAATGTCCTTGCTCATCGTGCAGTAACTTCAAAACTAGTTCACGAAGCTTCCTAGGAACCACTGATTGTTTGGTGATTTCCTCTTTGCTACCTGACTTAGGACAAACATAATGACACAAAACTTCGTCTTTCACACAAAACGTTTCTTTTACACACATTATCAAGATCATCATCGAGCTCACATTAAAAAATTCAGGTTAGCGTTTCATCCTCTCTCTGAAATTTGACTAGCTCATCCTTATTCAAAAGGTTAGTGCCTAATTCATCACAGTAACTATTACTTGATTCCACTACATCAACTACATTACTCTCAACAGCTACACCTTCCCCTTGGCTATCAATGTCAACACCGATAGAGTCAGGTGTCTCAGCCACACTCATGCCAAGATCAACCTCTCCAACTCTATCACACTTGTTCGAATCCACGAACTCACACTCGTTCGAATCCACGAACTCTCACTCGTTTGAAGCCACTAACAAACTATGACCGTAGTCTATGTCTGTATCTAAACCTGACCTAGTTACTACCATTTCAGGCACTGGAATCTCATTTACAACAGGATTCACATTCTTGGATAAAGCTAAGTCATTACTGACAATAATGTCAACACCATCCACTGGGCAAGCTGTCAACAACTGCTAGTTTCACTTCTCCTGACACTACCTGACTTTCTAAGTTTAACTTCAACAAAGGACAAAGGACACAAGTGTTCGGAAATCCACCTAACATGACTTTTTCTTCCATATTGATTTCTGGCCTGTTTGGTACCCTCTCTCTCCTAATTAGTGAGACAGCAGCTCCTGTGTCTCGAAGCAAGACTACTTCTCTCGAATCTCTTCCTCCAAGAGAGGAAACTACACCTTCTGACAGAAATTCACCAAAAAACTTCCTAGTTTCTCTCATCACATCATTCCTACCTGACGAAAGGTTAACTAGAGACACTGGTTTCTTAACGTCCTTCCTTTCTACTGCACAATTTCTCGCTAAATGCCCTTTCCCATTACATTGGAAACAAGTTAATTCTGAACCACTAGATGCCACTTTATTCTTACAAACCTTAGACGTATGACCAGGTTTTCCGCATGCATAACAGTAATAGTCACTTTTATTCGCATTGCTATTACTAGAACTGAAACCTTTACTGCTTTGTACTTTACCAGATGAAGGATCATCTCGCTTCTTACTAACACTCAAATTATGAGTCAAACTATATTCGTCTGCTAACCTAGTTGCTCCTGCAAAACATACTTCTCGCCTATCTTCTATATAAAGCTTAATCTCAGGGGATACGTTATCTTTGAAGTTTTCTAACAACACTTAAGTTCTTCAAACCACGTTACGCCTTGGGTACTTACCTGTAAGCGCTAAGAACAGTTTCTTTCACTATATCATAATCCTCACATTCCTCCTTAGACATGCAACTATACACAGTAAGTGCCCTACAGAGTCCACATTTCTTTTGGAGAATATACTCTTTCCATTAACTTCTTAAAACACATGAAATATTTCGTTACAACTTCCTCATCAAACTAATTTCAGCACTGCACTCATACCTAAACCATCAGCTTCATTTTCATTCTCGCCTGTCTGACTGCTAAGAGTACTTTGCCTTAACCGAGTGATTTCCAACTCATGCTTACGTTCTTTCTCTCTTTCTTCCTGCTGCATTGCCAACATTTCTCTCTCCTGCTCTTGCTGCATTTTCATTACTTCTCTCTCTTGCTGCATTTTCATTGCTTCTCTCTCTTGCTGCATTTTCATTGCTTCTCTCTCTTGCTGCATTTTCATTACTTCTCTCTCAGCCGCTCTTTCATCTCTCTCATACTTTTCTCTTTCTTTCCTTTCAACATACTGATGGAGATCATTCCCCTCCAGACCCAGAAACTTACCAGACTCAATAAACTCTTTCACCATCTCACTCATTCTGGTTCTTTCTATATTTTCCCTGTTTCGATCTGTTACTGTGCCGAATATACTGGCCAAGGTCGCCAAAAATGTTACGGACATCGAGGTCCGCTACAGGTTCTTAATTATAATAAACAAAAAGGATTCAACACCAACAGTTGAAACTGGGGATACGAATATAGCAAGAAACTCAAGCAGGACAGAAGTTAATTTACAAGCTTACTAACAAAGATAAATGCAGAATGGTTTCTCCTATTTACATAACAAAAGTAAAATCTTAAAATATGTGAACTGGGGAACCGGTGCCTTAATGAAATACTTGCTGGTCAGATTTGCAGCTGTCGAAAATCAATGCTCAAAGCGACAGCTCCAAAAAAGAGAACTGTAGACCTTAAGACGTCTTCTTGACTCCGTACTGCAGAAAGCAATGTCTATTCTTGATACTCGAAGGGCGGGTTCCTCCTCAAAGCCACTTGTAGGACGTTTTTTTTTTATGAAAAGTTGCCCTCTGTCAGGATCTCTCTCTTCCCGACTATGGACGACTTAACTTCTATCTCTCTCCCCGACTATGGACGACTTAACTCGTTTCCGATCACACACTCTCGTAAATCATCTTCCTCTCTTTATTCTCTTATCTCTGATGATTTCTCTGATGATCTTATCTCTTCTATTTCCTCAGGGCA
>NC_061106.1:7068911-7076411 GCF_015104395.2 Macrobrachium nipponense | reverse complement strand
TATGTGTGTGTGTGTGTGTGTGTGTGTGTGTGTGTGAGTATGTATACATGTATCAGCAGATTTCTCATTTTTACTTTGTGTTATATATAATTATAGTTCACGGGCGTTTCTTTTTCTATGTATGAGGGGATCATCGGTTCCCTGATACTATTCAGTTACACTCCAATGCATCAGGGTCAGCCCTCACGTTGAGCAATTTAAAATGCAGTAGAAATCCATTACTCTACGTCAACATTTTATCCTCTTTGCCTAAATATATCCATCTATAGTGATGATAGGAGTTTAGGTAAGACTCTCTAGGAATCGCATTTTTTTCGTGGCTTCTCTGAGAATTCCCTACTTGCATTACAGCATTTGTAGACACAAAGAGCTGTCTGAGGAATCCTCCTAGGAAAAGGGAGATGATTCGGGGGTTTGCCTACGTCAACATGCTAGTTACATACGTAAATTTGTGGCAAGAGAAAAAAATGATCGATTTAATTAATCCTTGTTCTGACAATTCATCTAAGCAGTCTGGCTACACGATAAAGTGTCTGAAATTTATCCAAAATTCTTCTCATGCACTGCCGGTAAAAGTAACTGATCACGTTTTTATATGCAATAAGTTATTGTTTAGGGACCAAGCGATTCAGTTAATTTCCTTCTGTCCATTGTGGACCTTTAATTTAATTATCTTATGTTAGTAGAGTCATTGTGAAGTACATTAAACGAATATTAAACATTATTAACAAGATAGGAAAATATTCTTTTAATATACGTAACCCAGAATAAATGACAATGTTCTGATATTAGATTTTATCCCTATAAAAGTTAAGTGCAAAAAAATGCTCTTAGTAAGATTTCATTCGAATACCAGACCTTACTTTACCTTACAGACCTTACATCTTGTTCGGGTTGCCCCAGGTCCCTCAGTGTAAGGCACCTCTAATGTCTACCAGAAAATTGCTAATGCATCTTCAGGTATATTTTGCATCTTCCAAACTTGGATGGTCTAGGATGGAGCTTAGATATTTGTCGAGCTTATTCTTAAACAAATCTACGCTCACTCCTGATATATTCCTCAGATGAGCTGGCAACGGATTGAATAGACGCTGGATTGCCGATACTGGTGCGTAGTGGATTAATGTCCTCTGTGCTTTACTTAGTTTTCTTGGTATAGTGTTGGGCACTATTAATCTACCTCTCCTTGCTCTTTCTGATATTTTTAGCTCCATGATGTTTTCGGCAATTCCTTCTATCTCTTTCCATGCCTGTATTATCATGTAGCGTTCTCTTCTCCTTTCTAGACTATATAATTTTAAAATTTGTAGTCTTTCCCAGTAGTCAGATCCTTAACTTCTATTCTAGCTGTAAAGGTACCTTTGTAAACACTATTTGTTCAATATCTTTTTGGTAGTGTGGGTACCATATCATATTGCAATATTCAAGTGGACTACGTACATATAAAGCATAATCATGTGTTCAGCTTTTCTTGTTTTTAAGTGCCGTAACAGCATTCCCATTTTTGCTTTACATTTTGCCAGTAGAATTGCTATTTAATCATTGCAAAATGCGTTCCTATTCAACATCTCACCAAGGTCTTTAACTGCTTCGTTATTAGTGATTGTCTCGTTATTAGGTCCCCTATATGCATATAGCTTTCCTTCTTTGTCTCCATAATTTATTGATTCAAATTTATCAGAGTTAATACCATCCTATTTACCTCTGCCCATTCATATACTTTGTTAAGGTCTCTTTGTAGAGTTCCTATCTTCATCACAAGTAATATCTCTAGTTATTCTCGAGTCATCGGCGAAACTACTCGCTACCGAGTCCTTAACATTACTGTCTATGTCTGCAATCATAATAACAAACAGCAATGAAGCTAGCACCACACCTTGTGTCACACCGGATATTACCTTAGCTTTATCCGATTTCTCAACGTTTGCACTAACTATCTGTTTTCTGTTGTGTAAAAATTCTTTTATCCATCTTCCTATTTTATCCATTATATTATGTTTTCTAATTTTCTTTGCTAATATATTATGGTCTACCGTGTCAAAAGCTTTTGCAAAGTCTAGGTAAACCACATCTGTTTCTTTTCCATTAATCATATTTTTATATATGTTCCTACGGTGGACGAACATTTGGGTATGTGTACTTTTTCCGGGTACAAAACCATGTTGTCCTATATTAAATGATTTTTTATTAAATGTTTCATAATATTGTCCTTCAATACCCTTTCAGGCTTTCATATTATGTGATGTTAGACTCACAGGCCTATAATTATTCGCCTCTAGTCTTAATCGACTTTTGAAAGTATAGGTAATATATGCTAATTTATGCTCCATCATAAATCTTGCCTGTATCTACACTTTGCGTTAATAATATTGCAAGCGGCTGTGCGATAGAATGAACTACTTTCTTTAACAAAATGGCAGGGACACCATCTCGTCCAGCTGCTGATCCATTTTTAATTTCATTAATAGCCTGCACAATATCGGCTTCATTAATATCTATGTCTGATAAGTATTCACTATTTTCATCCCTTATTTCTGTATCATTATCTTCATTATCAATTCTAGGGGTAAATCCTCTCTTATATCTTTCTGCTAACATGTTGCATATTTCCTTTTTTTCAATCATTAATCTCCCTTCATTTCTTAGAGGACCTATTTCTATTCTTTTTATATTCATCTTTTTTTGCATATGAGTACAATAGTTTGTGGTTTTGCTTGATATTTACTATGTTTTTTCTTCCAAGTCCCGTTTTTCATTTTCTTTTGAATGTATAATCTTTGGTTCTGCATTTTCTATCTTGCATTTTAGTTCCATCACTTTCCATGCATTCCTTTCTTTTGCAAGACCTTTTTTCCACTTAATGATTTTTTTGGAACAAAGATCCTTCTGTCTCTTGGTATGCATGACTGATGTTTACCTTTTCTTCTTTGGTATATATTTTAATTACTATTGTTAACTTTTCTAATTTAATTTTTATATAATATATCTGTATTTACCTGTATATCATCACCTATAAATATGTTATCCCATTACTCTACTCTTCATTTATTTCTGACCATTTTATATTCTTAATATAGAAATTGTATTTTCCAGATCCTTCCCACTTTTTCATCTCTTGCTTATCTCTGTTTTCGCTTGCTTTGGAACGGACTGTTAATTCTATGACATTATGGTCTGAAATACTCGCATGATAAACTATTATTTCTTTAACATAATTCACCTCGTTCACAAATACTAGGTCTAAAGTATTTTCCTTTCTTGTTGGCAGGTGATTTATTTGCTGAATGTTGTGTTGTAGTAGCATATCCAATAGCTTTTCGAATTGCCTCTTATCTTCTGCACTACTATTACTCTCTTTTTTATATGTATAAATACAACCACAATCTCCTATTCGTTCTTTCTAATCTACGAAAGGAAAGTTAAAGTCTCCGGATAGGATTATAGTCCAGTCTTTGTGATTTTTACATATATCATCCAATTTTTCTATTATTGTGTCAAACTCTTTAGTATTAGGGGGTCTATATATTACAATGTTCATTAGTTTTTCAAATTCAAATTCTACCGATATGAATTCACATTCTGAGTTACTATATTTCTCATATATTTTTCCTTGATTTATGTGTCTCCCATATATTGCTGTTCCCCCATGATTCCTACTTTATCTATCTGATCTATAAGTTTGGAACCCCTTTATCTGATCATCATTACCAGTCTCTTGGGAATACCAGGTGGTTTCACTTATGTTTATTATATCTTTTTTTCAATTTGGGTTAGTTCTTCTGAGAACTCTATTTTTCTTTTTGAGTTACTCATAACTAAACTCTGCGCATTCATCACTATGATGGTTTGTGTGTTATCCCCATTATTTAATAAGGGTAATAATAAGGATTTTCCCATGTTTCTTTCCTTTTCCAATATATTTGATCTTCCTTCTTCATATTTATTCATTTTGTGTATGAATCTATAATTATCTACGTATCTGCACTACCCCCTGGGCATCGTATATACAGTGCTTGTTCCTTGCACTGTATCTGGGCACTGATGCTTGCATTCTCGATGCTGACATTCCATAGCACAGTGATGGCTTGTTATTTTCCTTCACCTCATGTTCTTTGTTCCCTTCTTTATTTGTTTCTTTTTTATTTTGGATTTTATTTAATTGATTTTGATTCATGGCTACAGGGTGCATATATTTAAATTTTTTGTTGAACTTACATCTTTTTCCTTCTTCTAAGTTTTTACATGTTTTTGGATGTAGATCTCTGCATTCATCCTCATAGCCCTCTAGGTATGCACATTTGCCATAAATCTCATAATTGCGACATACCTTGGGATGTTTGTAGTAACATCTTTCACCGAATCTGCAATTCCCTCTTTTCAAAAGGGTGCATACTGTGTCTTTCTTTTCTATTTTCTTGCTCATTCCCATCGGTATGAAGATCTGGATAAAGCCTCTTCAGGATTTTATTTTGTGTTGTCATTTATTTCATCGTATGTATACTGCTGTATTGCCTCATATGTAGTCTCTATGAGAATCTCTGCATCCGTACTCTTGTCCTGATTTTTGTTTTCATTATTTTTTTTCTATCATTACAGTTTTTTCTTCTTTTCCGTTTTCCTCTTCTTCCTCTTCCTCATCTTCTTCATCCTCTACTATTTGCACATTAAGTCTCGATTCAATAACATTATCTATCCATGATAGACATGTGAACTAAAAACCACAAGTGCGAAACAGTAGCCAACATTTGACCTGCTGGTGCCAGTTTCCTTTCAGAAACGCCTGCGTGCAAATACCGAGAGATGCCTGTTAGTTCTCATGATGTTTCGATAGATTTTATTATTGTAGGCGTGGCTAGGGAAGATTTGGAATTTTCAGATGAACATATTGGCTTATCTTATATTCTTTATTTATTTCTCTTCTTGTTGAATGACAACAGAATTGTTTTAATTCAATGGAGAAATAATAATTCTAATGACAATGATTCCAATTCACATATGGGCTGTTGAATACCTATAAAGTTCAGTGTGGCCCATGCATGGGAGATATATCATTTCTTCACGGGCTGTTTTCCAACAGAAATATTAATTTTTGTAAGGGTTGTCGAGTTTCTCTTTTCTCTGTCACATATGTACAGCATTAGTGCGATAGTGTTCAAGTGTGTGTGTGTGTGTCTATGTGGAAAATAGCACATGGAAAAATGATCTTACTCCCATACAAATGCCACATTGAACTTTCTAGGTATTTAACAGCCCATACGTGAGTTGTTATTAGAAGTATTATCTCTCCAATAAATCAAAACAGTTTCGTTGTCATTCAACAACGACAATAGAAATGTTATATACCAAATATAAATAAAGAATATAAAATATGCCCATATGTTCTTCTGAAAATTCCAAATCTTCAAGTTACGCCTACAATAATAAAATCTAACCAGCCATCATAAGAAATAACGGGCATCTCACGATATTTGCACGTAGGCGTTTCTGACAGGAAATAGGCACCTGCTGGACAAATATTGATTGTGAAACATTAATTATTGTCTTTTATATATATATATATATATATATATATATATATATATATATATATATATATATATATATATATTAATATATATATATATAATATAATGTGTGTGTGTGTGTGCACGGGCTCTCTCTCTCTCTCTCTCTCTCTCTCTCTCTCTCTCTCTCTCTCTCTCTCTCTCTCTCTCTTCCTCCAAATATTTTGAGATCTGAAGATTCCACAATTGCAATAAGGAAACTGTTCCACATTTCAGTTGGAGCCAAGATAAAACTCCGAGCAAACTGTATATTATTAAACCTGATAGTAAAAAAGGACCTTGTTTGCAGCAGCAGCCTGTCTAGTATTGTGAGCTAAAGCAGCTAGTTCAAGCAAAGAAGAGTGCAGAGGACATATGTCGTTGTAGCACATTTTATGGTAAAAGGATATTGAATTCACGTTATGCAATAAGTCAACATTTAAGAGTTGGCCAAATAAACTTGACTGATGACAAAATTGTGTCCAAGAGTTTGAGATAAGATTCAGCATCAGAAGGCTCAAAGCCTACAACATTCATGAATACATGCTAGATTTCTATACAAGAAATCTTGAACCACAGACCTAAGGCAAACAGTGACAGAGCAACAATAAATGTAGTATCATTGTCACATGTAATCAGTTTATTTTTCAGACCTTGCTTATGTGTCACTACTATAGATAATTAATATCAAAGGTTAAAGAACACTGCCTGGAGGAGCCCTGAAATTAAGTTACGAAGGTACTATATTGCCCATCAACACAGTCACTTAAGGTTTTGCCTATTAAAAGTCCATTTGGAACATTAATCAAAGCTATACATCTTCCCAATAACTCTAGCTTGAAGATGTATGCTTCATAGTTCACACAGCAAAGGCTGGACTAAAATCTAAACTGTGTGCCTCTGCAGCCTCACCAAAATACCTCAAAAGACAGTAGATATTAACAAGAATCTATCACAAGTCTCAGGGCCTTTTCAAAATCCAACTGTAATGTGGGTAGCCAGTTATTATCTTCAAGCATCCTACAACGGAACTTAGAGATCAGCTTCTCAAAAACCTAAAATAATAGGGAAAACTGAAATTTACCATATTTTTGAAGAGAATGAGGACTGGACTCAGTCTCTTAGGTAATGCAGCAATGTTTTCCTTCCTCCACCAAACAAATTAAAAACTTCCTATGCTTTTTGCCATAACTATCAAGGTCCAGAAGCAAATTTTTTCGCTTCTCTAGACCTAAAGGCCATTGAACATAACTTAGGCTCTGGAAAGCATGACTGAGGCACAACAACAAGGACTCACATTTGGCAATGTTTGCTCACAAATACTTGAGCCAAGAGTTCTGCCTTCCGTTTATGGCAATATACAGCTGTTCCATGAGGTTCTGCGAGGGGAGGAATTCTTGAATCAACTCCTAGAGTATGATTTGAGGGTAGACACCAATCGTGGTTATCACCACTGGAGAGCAATATCTCATTCAGACACTCATTACTAGCTCTTTTAGAGCTTTCATAGATATTCTGAGCTTGACATCTAAGCTAAGTGAAATCATTCCACAAAAAAATCTGATCAATTTGTTACTCCTAATTGATAAGCTCTTTGTTTTCATTGTAAGCAAGCATACATACAGCATTACCATTGCTTATCTTTAAGAGGAAACCTGAGGACTTTAGAAAGGAATCCTCCTCTTCCTAGTAGTTTTAAGGCGATCATTTAAATACTCAATAGTATTCAGACTTATCCACCTGAGCTCAATAAGATGACTGTAAATACTATCGGAATTCACCAGGGATTTCAAGTATGCCTCGAAGTACACCGTAAGATTATTGAAATTTAACTTGTAAATCATTATTCATATAGTTATTGGATGGGAAAAATATTCTGATAAACTTGTAGGATACCAGTCACTATACTGGCAACTCTGTAAACTAAATTTTTGGTTTGTAGAAGTGGGAAAAAATG
>NC_061106.1:7053765-7056265 GCF_015104395.2 Macrobrachium nipponense | reverse complement strand
TCACGGTGCCTATGAAAGTGACGCACCTTTGGATTTTCCTCTTAGTGTAAATTGCTCCAAAAACCATGTATTTGGCCCCAATTGATGACCTCCGAGATCCGGTCCAGAAGGCACACTATACTGGTGATGCTACAGCCTGAGTAGATGCTTAATTAAAGGTCCATCTCACAAAATAACTCTACCATAAATTATAAAGCCGGCGAAGAGCAGCGCTGAATACGGACATGTTACAGGTTATGGCTTTTCTCACTCTAAGCATACCTCTACTGCCAATAAAAATTCATGCGAGCAGCAGTCCGATAACAAGGTAGTTTCTTCTCTTAAAATGCCGTGACTGAAGCAATTAATAATTAACAAAAACTGATGATTAACATAACATATAAACAGTTCACCCTTTAAACTACCACTACTCAAAGAGATAAAATTAAAATAAAATTAACTATACTAACGAAAATAATTTTTTTCCCACTTCTACAAACCAAAAATTTAGTTTACAAAGTTGCCAGTATAGTGACTGGTATCCTACCAGTTTATCAGAATATTTTTCCCATCCGGATTCTCTTATGATTAAACCTTTATCATGTAAATCATTATTCATATAGTTATTCCGACAAGTTAAATTTCAATAATCTTACGGTGTACTTCGAGGCATACTTGAGCTCAGGTGGAGAAGTCTGAATACTATTGAGTATTTAAATGATCGCCTTAAAACTACTAGGAAGAGGAGAATTCCTTCTAAAGTCCTCAGGTTTCCTCTTAAAGATAAGCAATGGTATTGCTGTATGTATGCTTGCTTACAATGAAAACAAAGAGCTTATTAATTAGGAGTAACAAATTGATCAGATTTTTTTGTGGAATGATTTCACTTAGCTTAGATGTCAAGCTCAGAATATCTATGAAAGCTCTAAGAGAGCTAGTAATGAGTGTCTGAATGAGATCTTGCTCTCCAGTGGTGATAACCACGATTGGGGGTCTACCCTCAAGTCATACTCTAGGAGTTGATTCAAGCATTCCTCACCTCGCAGAACCTCATGGAGATGCTGTATATTGCCATAAACGGATGGCAGAACTCTTGGCTCAAGTATTTGTGAGCAAACATTGCCAAATGTGAGTCCTTGTTGTTGGCTCCGTCATGCTTTCCAGAGCCTAAGTTATGTTCGATGGCCTTTAGGTCTAGAGAAGCGAAAAAATTTGCTTCTGGGCCTTGATAGTTATGGCAGCATAGAAGTTTTTAATTTGTTTGGAGGAAGGAAAACATTGCTGCATTACCTAAGAGACTGAGTCAGTCCTCATTCTCTTCAAAATATGGGTAAATTTCAGTTTTCCCTATTTATTTAAGGTTTTTGAGAAGCTGATCTCTAAGTTCCGTTGTAGGATGCTTGAAAATAATAACTGGCTACCCACATTAAAGTTGGATTTTGAAAAGGCCTTGAGACTTGTGATAGATTCTTGTTAATATCTACTGTCTTTTGAGGTATTTTGGTGAGGCTGCAGAGGCACAGTTTAGATTTTAGTCCAGCCTTTGCTGTGTGAACTATGAAGCATACATCTTCAAGCTAGAGTTATTGGGAAGATGTATAGCTTTGATTAATGTTCCAAATGGACTTTTAATAGGCAAAACCTTAAGTGACTGTGTTGATGGGCAATATAGTACCTTCGTAACTTAATTTCAGGGCTCCTCCAGGCAGTGTTCTTTAACCTTTGCTATTAATTATCTATAGTAGTGACACGTAGGCAAGGTCTGGAACACAAACTGATTACATGTGACAATGATACTACATTTATTGTTGCTCTGTCACTGCTTGCCTTAGGTTTGCGGTTCCAGTTTTCTTGTATAGAAATCTAGCATGTATTCATGTATGTTGTAGGCTTTGAGCCTTCTGATGCTGAATCTTATCTCAAACTCTTGGACAGAATTTTGTCATCAGTCAAGTTTATTTGGCCAAATCTTAATGTAGACTTATTGCATAACGTGAATTCATTATCCTTTTACCATAAAATGTGCTACAACGACATATGTCCTCTGCACTCTTCCTTGCTTGAACTAGCTGCTTTAGCTCACAATACTAGGCAGGCTGCTGCTTCAAACAATGTCCTTATTTACTATCAATTTAATACTATACAGTTTGCTTGGAGTTTTACCTTGGCTCCAACTAAAATGTGGAACAGTTTCCTTATTGCAATTGTGGAATCTTCAGATCTCAAAATACTTAAGAGAGAGAGAGAGAGAGAGAGAGAGAAGAGAGAGAGAGAGAGAGAGAGAGAGAGAGAGAGAGAGAGGAATCGCACATACATACATACATACATACATACATACATACATACATACATACATACATACAGACAATAATTAATGTTTCGCCATCAATATTTGTCCAGCAGGGGCCTATTTCCTGTCAGAAACGGCTACGTGCAAATATCGTGAGATGCCCGTTATTTCTTATGATGGCTGGTTAGATTTTATTATTGTAGGCGTAACTAAGAAGATTTGGAATTTTCA
>NC_061106.1:7043765-7048765 GCF_015104395.2 Macrobrachium nipponense | reverse complement strand
GTGGGCAGGACATATAATGGAAAATGTCAAATAATAGCTGGACGAAAAAAGAATAACAGAATGGACTGACTAACTAAGAAAATTTGCAGGCATAGAATGGCATAGGAAGACCATAAGCAGAATGGTGCAGAAGGAGATGTCTGAGGCCTTTGTCCTGCAGTAGACTAGAAACGGCTGATGTGATGATGAGATGATGATGATGATTATATATATATAAATATATATATATATATATATATATATATATATATATATATATATATATGTGTGTGTGTGTGTGTGTGTGTGTGTGTGTGTATACTAAAAAGAACCTGATGAGATTGGTGGTAGTTAGTTTATATTTTTTATTTTGGAGGGGTTGGTGCATATTATTGTTTTTCTTTGCCTTGCCCTGTCCGTTTGGGTTTAACTGTAGTTATTTATATGTTGTTTTTTCTCACTTTCCTCTGTTCGCAGATGGGTGGTTGCAAATGCGGTATGAAAGGTTTATTTGGAACCCTCGTAATTGTGTGTATGTGTGTAGGTTTTTGTTCCGGACATAAAACCAAATGCTAAGAAACTTTCGTGCCGTAGAGGGTGGCGGTTGGTCTAGTGGTGGGGGCGACGGCATTGGCCGTAGCAGCGATTGTGGGTGGCAATTATGACCCTGACGAAGGTTGAGGCATTGGAAGCTGAAGTAGCTAACAGGGGAGAGTTTTGTTAAAGTTAAGTGGAAGTAATATAGTTACGTTGGTTGTTTGGTGATCTAAGGAAAACGTACATGTGTTACAAGTCGCTGTTTAAGAGGTTAATGGTGATCTAGATTTGACAATAGCTCTGTTCACAGTTGATAAGACAGTTGTGAATACTGAGAAAGAGACCAAACCGTTGCCAACAGAGATCAAATAACATGTAAAAGTGGTAATAGCAGTGCCAGAAGGACGTATTTCTTTAGACTTTTTTTTACCTTAGGGGGTGTAGCATCGGTTTTGATGAATGGGGTCTAACATTATTTTTACTGGCAGTGATTTATATAGGTACTATGGGATACTAAAAGTATATTTTTCAGATAGGGGGTTAATAGTGGAAATGCCTACCAGTTAGAATGATCCATTTTGTAGTTATTTAATACGACCTTTTCCTAGTGCACATAATAATAGTGTAGTGATGTTAGAGGGACTAGCAACTATGTATATAATAGGAGTAAGTTTTAAATCATTATTTATTGATTATAAGGACAGAATGAACTTTAGTTCTTAATAAATATATTTGCGACAAAAATGGAGTTTGTTATGAGGGATATTATCTTTAGGGTAAGGGGGCGAGTTTCAATTGACATAATTTACTGTTGAGAAAAAACCCAGAACTCACTTACCTTCCTGGACATTATAAATATATACATATATATATATATATATATATATATACATATATATATATATATATATATATATATATAGATGATATATAGATAGATATAGATATAGATATATATAAAGCTGCAAATGAGGGATACAGTTCTCAGTTCACATTTGTTAGGTCTGTGGTCTCCACCCCGCTACCACCAATCAGCATATCCGGCTATAAATTGAATTCAGCCCCTAGATGACCAATTCCATAAATGGAACTGAAATACAGGACCCTTCGTTTTGAAATAATACTGGCTCAGGGAAAGTGATCTACATCAAAAGATTCTTCATGTAAATGTAAAGGTGGGAACCTTCATTATAAAAGATAACACACGTAAAAAAAGAATTCTATTAGAACTTACAAGACATAGGTCCACATGGAAGATCACTGTATCACTGCTTGCGAAAATAATCAAATCATCATCATTTCTCTCTCTGCATCTGTGGGTGTCTGCTTTGATATTTTTTCGTAATTTTCAACTTGAATTTGTTGATAAGGAAATGATAAATAGCCTATAAAATAAGTAAATATGGATGGCTAACCAAACAATGTCCGTGGCAAACTTCGCGAAGGCTCTCGTAATCAACCCATTAACTCATCCCTACTGGGCCATCAGAGATGCACAAACAAGAACAACAACAGCAGAGGATTTGCTTTCTCCACAATACCATATCGCATAAAGGCACAGCTGGATTACAGTGAAATCTCTCCACCCCTCTGCCCGAAAGAATGTATGGAGCATTCAATCATTCGGATTGGGCAAAGGGAAATGAAAATCCCAAAAGCCCTTATTGGTTTTGTTGGACTGGAAAGCAGTTGGGGCTGGGGGACAAAGTCCGAAGGATGTAGCCGATTTAATATCTCCCATTTAATAAACCGTATTAAACTGATGAAGGCATCCGCCTACCATGGCTATAAATCGGTGGATGGGGAGCATCACAACGATAATCGGCTAATATATTTCATCAATGATTTCTAAGTAGCTACGATACAAGTATGTTAGGAAGTACATATATATAAATATATATATATATATATATATATATATATATATATAATATATATATATGTGTGTGTGTGTGTGTGTGTGTGTGTGTGTATGTGTGGGTGTGTGCGCGTGTGGGTGTGTGTGTATATATATATATATATATATATATATATATATATATATATATCTATATATATATATATATATATATATATATATATATGATGTATGTATAATGTTAAGGCCTGCTCGTTCCCTCCTTGAAATGTAGTCTAATACTCTTAAAAATGGCCTTGACTGGAGGGACGAGTTTTATCAAACAAAAAACAAAAAAATCTATGGCATAAGCCGAGATTACTGAAAAACGAGGAATTTACATGAACTCTGGACTTAAGTTTTACAGGAACTATATTTACTTTTAAGTTATGGTAGGTCCAGGAACTAATGAGTGGGTTGATTGTATATCTAACAGTAACACGTGGCTGGGAAATGAACCAGACACCTGAGTTCAGAATTTGCACAAACGGGTTATTTCAATGCAAGCCTTATTCCAAAGGGTTCCTGTCCATGGTAATCGCATTTAGTTGATGCAAGAGAGCTGCGCTGCCTCTTGATCTCTCTAGCTTATCGGCGATGAGCCGCTGTTGATGTATATTACAGAGGCTACCCGATTCTCTTGCCTATGAAGTAGCAGCAAGACAACTGTCTTAGACTATCAGGGGCATGATAATTATCATCAGCCTTTTGTTTTACGATAAAGAATATTTCTAATACTGTTATTATGAATATAAATAAAGTTTTTATATTTTAGGGTTTCAGTCACGCCACCTTGGAAGCTACCTGAAGTTTTAAAACACAAGGACTCAACATGGATTTTTCCAGACGGCTCCAAGTCTGATGCTGGCTTTGGATTTGGAGTTCAATGCCCTATTTCTAACAAGATAGGTGCACTTTTTAGGGCTGCATCAAATTTTACAGACGAATTATATGGCCTTCTAACTGCACTGGAAAAACTTCAATTTTAGATACCATTAGTTTTACCATATTCTGTGATGCTAAGGGTGTCTTGCAAGCTCTTAATTGTTCTTAATACTATTAATCCATTGACTTTATAGATTTCACTATGGCTTTTCATTCATAAATTCCGACGACTATTGATCACATTTGTTGAATATCAGCCGTTGTTCAACATTAACCAGAAATGAGATAGCAAATGACTAACAAAGATAACAGCTACAGAACTGATTCGGGGAATTGCCTTCTCCAACATCAGGATTATCATCATTGCATAACACAAAAACACTTACGATATTTAGCAACATCAATGGAACTCTACGGGTCCCAAAATATGATAGAAGATTTCTGGCGTGACTACCCTTTGGAAATATAACCAACCTTGCCTCAGAGATGGGAGACACGCCAATCTAATACATAGTTTCTTGATAACGGGTGATGTCCAACCCTTCTTGTGATGATTGTTTGGTCCCTTTGAATGCGAAACATTTGCTGGTCGAATGCCAGCCTTGGAGATTTCAGAAATCAATACCTCTCTGATGCTCGAGGTGGGGATGGCAGGTTCATCCTTGCAGCGATCATTGGGGTTGAAGTGGAAAATACTGCCAGTCATCTTTTAATTTATTGACAAAGCTGGTGTTCTTTGCAACTTCAATCTTTAATCAAATTTATAGTATTAACTTTGTTTTATTTTTAGGTATATAATTTTTGTCAATTCTTCATATCAACCTATGTTAGCGTTGATGACCTTTCTGGTGTCGACAACAGCTAGCTTAAGTTAATATTCGTAACAAAATTTTTATTTTTGGGGCTGGACCTCAATTTTTCTAAACCATAACTATCTTCCTTTTCATTGATTATTCATAATGATTTTCTTTATGGATCCAATGGCTTTGCAGCTATGAAGTAGACTAGGTATTTTAATTTAAAAAAAAAATTTATATATGTATATATATATATATATATATTATATATATATATATAATATATATATATATATATATATATATTATATACATATAGTATCTAACCAACCATGCCCGGTAAAACTGTTTGATAACCGATACTCTCTCCAACTCTCCCTTTTTCTTCTTCCTCACACACACTCTCTCTCTCTCTCTCTCTCTCTCTCTCTCTCTCTCTCTCTCTCTCACAGAATTCAATAACCTTGGTCTAGGTATTCACCATCCGGTTTATCTGCCATATCTTCTGCCAGTTCATCGAAACTGACGTTAAAACTTTCATGTTGACCACAGTATATACTTTGGTGTTGACGACAGTTTGTGGATCTACGTAGTCTGTCCACTAACCAAAACGTTTGAACTGATGGAATTACCTAAAGTTCTTCCGACCAACTGATAGGCAATTGCATGTGAGGGCAGCTAAACAACGATTTTGTGACAGTTTCTCGCTGGATTTCACCTGGGATAATTAGGCCTGTGCAACATCATTCATATTCTGATCAATTAGGTTGAGATCCTTCCCAGGTGAAATCCAGGGATAAACTTTCCCAACATTGTAGTGATTTGTCCTTCAGTCACTTTTATTATCGGTGCTTTTAACATGTTTAAGTAGTGTTGTGATAGTATCACGGAATTTTATATGTTGT
>NC_061106.1:7011265-7038765 GCF_015104395.2 Macrobrachium nipponense | reverse complement strand
TGAATTTTGTGTGCAAGATTTCCTGGCAAGAACAAAGAGCGAGACATCTACCTAACTTGGGTTAGAAACTGCAGAATAGATAAAAAGCCAAACTGTGGATCACATATTGCTGCAATCCATTAGGGTTATAAGTGAAGTGTTATGAGTTACAAAATATATTCAGATTTTTTTCCTGTTTGTTTAGAAAAGATGTAACTGTACAGGACAAAAGAGAGATGGTAAGATTCTGAAATAGACTTTCATTATAATTTAGTAATACTGACAAATGGTATATAATTTGTTTATATGTTTAACAAATACACATACTCAACCCTTATTTGTACTTGAATATTTTCTGCTATGTATTACACGACATAGAATAAATGACAAACTCATCCCTTTTTCTGGACTTTTAGAAAAATATTACAAATTAAATCAATTCTCTTCTAATCTTAGGCATAGTCTACTTTGTGTATTATGATAAACTCAAAAGAAAAATACCGCAAACTCTCTCTCTCTCTCTTCTGATAGCTGTGTGTATTCTCTCTCTCTGATAATTGTGGGTGTGATGTATATGTGTATGTATATGTGTATATATGTTATAAATATTTTATAAATATATATATATATATATATATATATTATATATATTATATATATATATATATATATATATATATATATACACGACTGGTAAAAATGTTTCCGTTATAACAGAATTCCATGTATTAAAGGAGCCCTATTACCACCAAAATATAGAGAGAAATACTATATTTCAAAGACTGCTGTCTCCTTCTCAGGTAGATACATTTTGGTGTTTTTATGGGCTCTTTTTATTATATATATATATATATATATATATATATATATATATATATATATATATATATACATATATATATGGACAGAATATTAAACAAAGCCTTAATTGAAAGCATTAGACACGAAAAAGCTCTTATGTAAAAACATTAGATTTCCAGGTTTAAACGGAGTGATTTCACTTATATAACATTACACTGTTTTCCTACGCTAAAATAATCTATCACTCTTTCTCTATTCCTTAATACTCTAAGATTACGCTTGTCACTGCAAAGCTTTAAATGTAAATGAAGGAACAAATGAAGAATTTCCGACTTTCGGGAAAGAAAGAAAGAAAGAAAGAAAGAAAAGAAAAAAAGAAAGAAAGAAAGAAAAGAAAGAAAGAAAGAAAAAGAAAGAAAACAAAGAAAGAAAGAAAGAGAAAGAAAGAAAGAAAGATTTCAGCAATTTATAACACAAAGAGACCCAAGACATTATCCAAATCTTTCAAAATACTCCTGATGTATTCTGATAAATCGAAATATCTCTCGTGATATATAGAAACTCAATGAAGAATCGCGAGAGAGAGGAGTGTGTGTAAGAACTGGGTATGGCCTCTGTAAGATATGGGTTTCCAGTATGAAGAAAATTTAGGCCTTTGTCTGGCCTCGGCAGCAGCTGTTGTTCGGACGCTGTTGTCCAGATGTCCAGCGATTTAGTGAGAGAAGCCTGGCGCTGAAATAGTTTATCTTGTTTGCTGTAGCGGCCCATTCACTGGTGGGGATGTAGATCTCTGATGATGGAGCTGAAGAACCCAAGGAAAAGGATCTGGTCGAGAGAATCGCGGCCTTACGAGACACCTTCCAGTTCAAAGAGAGAACAGCATTTGAACTTGACATAATAAATCGTCAGTCGCAGCAGAGGTCGACTACTATGAAGGCGTTGGACAGATCATTCATGAGGTGTTGCAACAGCAGGCGTGGCGAGAGAGGGCCCACTCGCTCGAAGCTGAAACGTTGTTTCTGAAGAAGGAGAACGATAAAGAAGGAGAAACAGCAGTTGGAAAACAAGATCCTCAAGATCGCAGATGAAGTACAACGCAAAGGAAATTGGCAGAAAAACGATGCACTATATGAGAAGATAGACATCTCACTGCGGAGTTGGAAGAGGCAAACTGCCAGCATTAGAGGTCTGACAAACTCCTACGACTGAAGGAGAAAGCCAACAGCTCAGGACCAGCGATGCCGTTTTTTCTTCACAACATTGGCCTTTAGCAGTGTTACCATAAGCAGCTCTTCTGATTTTTTTTACGTTATTTATGATTTAATGGTTAGAATGAGGAAAATTTAATGGTGCGTATTTTCCGATGTAGAATTATTTTCCATGACGTAAAAAAAAACTACAGGTCACAGCTTAACATAAAGTATGTTTGACGAAGAAAACTAAAGGATTTCAATAAAATTAATTTCTATATAAGCAGGATATGTTTTATAACTTTATTTTTCATAATAAAACACAAATAAAAAAGCAAAGTGAAGAATTTTATTCTTCAGTGCCGTGGACCGTGGTCGGAAAAGCCACGGAGGGTTGCCAGATGTCACCAGAAAGTCACACTAGTAGACGAAATTCCTCAAAACGGCAACCCTGCTCAGGACTGAATAAGCATCGCAGATGGCGAGGCTCATCCAGGAACAAATGACGCGGCCGAGGCAGTGCGAATCCGAGAGGAAAGACCTCAAGCTCAGGTTCTAGCGCTGCCTTGAAGGAAGTGGAAGACCTCACGAAGGAAAAGTGTCGACTCCAGTGTGAACTTAAGGTGCCGGAATTCAAGAGGATGAAAGGCTTTCCCAGTCCTCAAGAATCCCAACGGGAAAGCACCCTTTAAGACACACATGGAAGAGGATGAACGAACGAACACACTGTCTCCAAGGAAGGAGTGGAAGACTTCAAAAACAGTGATGCCGTTTTTTCTTCACAACATTGGCTTTTCAGCAGTGTTACCATAGGCAGTTCATCTGATTTTTTTTTACTTTATTTATGATTTAATGGTTAGAATGCGTATTTTCCGATGTAGAACTATTTTCCGTGATGTTAGAAAACTACACGTCACTAGCTTAACCCTTAAACGCCGACTGGACGTATTTTACGTCGACATTTTTTGTCTCTCGGGTGCCGACTGGACGTATTTTTACGTCGACATACAAAAGTTTTTTTAAAAAAAAAATTCGCGGAAAAATATTTTTAGGCCTACCAGCCGAAAACCTCTTGAATCACGCGCCTTGGGGGATGCTGGGAGTTCACGATCAAGGTGTTGTTTTTTTGTTTACAATCGTTACGCAGGCGCGCAAGCGCGAATTTCTTTCTTGCCGCACTAAAAAAGTATCTGTGACATCTCAGAAATTATTTTGTCACTTTGACATAATTTTTTTACCATTATAATTAGCCGTTACATGGAGTATTATATATGAAAATGTGCGCATTTTTATGTACGAATACAAACAATAAAAATACTCATGATTGTAGCTTTTATCAGTATTGAGTATTCTCATATAAATAACGATAAGTGCCAAAATTTCAACCTTTGGTCAACTTTGACTCTAACGAAATGGTCGAAAAAACGCAATTGTAAGCTAAAACTCTTATATTTTAGTAATATACAATCATTTACCTTAATTTGCAACTAATTGGAAGTCTCTAGCACAATATTTCGATTTATGGTGAATTTATGAAAAAACTTTTTCCTTACGTCCGCGCGGTAACTCTTCCGAAAAAAATCATACATGCGATTGTGGTAATGTTTGCACCATTTTAAATTAGCTGTTACATAAAGTTTTATATATAAAAATGTGCGCAATTTCATGCACAATACAACTAAAAACAACCCATGGTTGTAGCTTTTATCAATTTTGAAATATTTTTTCATATAAAAAATGTCAAGTGACAAATTTTCAACCTTCGGTCAACTTTGACTCTACCGAAATGGTCAAAAAACGCAATTGTAAGCTAAAACGCTTATATTTTAGTAATATTCAAGCATTCACCTTCATTTTGCAACAAATTATGGAAGTCTCTAGCACAATATTTCGATTTATGGTGAATTTATGAAAAAAATAACATTTTCTTTACGTCTGCGCGGTAACTCTTCCGAAAAATCATACGTGCGATTGTGGTAATGTTTGCACCATTTTAAATTAGCCGTTACATAATGTTTTATATAGAAAATGTGCGCAATTTCATGTATATACAACAAAAAATAGTTGAAGGTTGTAGCTTTTCTCATTTTTGAAATATTTGCATATAAATCACGATAAATAGAACCACGTTCGGTCAAATTTGACTCTACCGAAATGGTCGAAAAACGCAATTGTAAGATAAAACTCTTACAGTCTAGTAATATTCAGTCATTTATCTTCATTGTGAAACAAATTCGAAGCCTCTAGCACAATATTTAAATTTATGGTGAATTTTTAAAAAAAAAACCCTTTCCTTCCCTCCGCGCGCAGGATTCTCCGCCACAAATCTCCGAAATGCGTGAGTCCCATTCTCGGAATATTTGCTCCGTTCATATTAGGCATTTTCATAGAGTTTTATATATGAAAATGCGCAATTTCCTGTAAAATAAAACGAAAAATATTTAAAAGTTTTGGAGCTTTTCTTATTTTTCCGAAATAATTGCATATAAAAAATATATATAAAAAAATTCGACATTCGGTCAACTTTAACTCGCCAGATATGGTCGAAAACTGCATTTGTAAGCTATATTCTTACAGTATAGTAATTTATTCAATCATTTGTCTTCATTTTGAAAGAAATTGGAAGTCTCTAGGACAATATTTAGATTTATGGTGAATTTTTGAAAAAAATATTTGTTTACGTACGCGCGTTACGATTCATGCTTTATTTTGTGATAATATTTTCTCTGTGTTTTGATTTTATCGTGTTACAATTTGTTATATACCAAAATGATCGCAATTTAGTGTCATTACAACGAAAAAAAAGTAACTTGTTACCTTTAACCGTTTTGCGCACAGCGCGATTTAAATACAATTATATATGAAGTTTCGTTTTGTTTTTTTGCTCTATCATATATCGCATTATTTATATATGATAATGTTATTTTTTTTCATTTCTGATGGTTGCATACTAAACTTCAGGCAATGACAAAAAAGGAGCCAAAAATGAACTCTTAATCTTGAAAACTAAGCGCGCACAGGAGGACATTTTTTTTTTTACCGCTTCGGCGTTTAAGGGTTAATATAAAGTATTTTTGACGAAGAAAAATTAAGGATTTCAATAAAATTCAATTGTATAAATAAGTAGGATATGTTTTATATCTATTTTAATAATAAAAATAAAAATAAAAAGGCAAAGCAAAGTTAAGAATTTTTTTCTTCAGTGCTGTGGCCTGTGGTCCGAAAAGCCACGGAGGGTTGCCAGATGTCCCCCGAAGCCACACTAATAGACGAAATTTCTCAAAACGGCAGCCTGCATTCAAATCGAAAAGAGACGAGTCGAAGCCTCCGGCAGATTCTCAAACCAACCTTCCGTTCAAGCTCTTTTACTCACCCTCCACAAGAGAGTCTGCCATCAAACAGATGGAATCAAAACAAAGTTTTTTTGGAGGAAACAAATGTCTGGACCCCTCCAAAATGTGAAAACAACATAGGCCAAGCTGTCAGAGGACCGTCCACAAACAAGTTACTGTTCAAAAAGAGTTGAAAAGCATGTAACACTAACACAATGTCAAGAAATTCTAAATTCTGAAAACATATATATATATATATATATATATATATATATATATATATATATATATTCAGAAAATCTGAATATATATAAATTCAGAGTTAAAGCGATACAAAAATCCAAGAACTACAGTATTTTTTGGTGAGGAGTGCCAATGAGCAGAGGGAAGGCGCTCATTGCTGGCTAAACAAAACCTCTCTGCAATGATTTGGACCCGTGATGACACCCCAGCAGTGAGGCATCATTGCCGACAAAAGCGCAATGAGAGAGAGAGAGAGAGAGAGAGAGAGAGAGAGAGAGAGAGAGAGAGAGCGATTGATTTATTCATTCTTACTGGCGTCGCAACGACGAGGTTACTGACGCCGTATCATTAAAAGGAATTGCAAAGGAAAAAGTCAATTAAATGCTATAAATATGTTTATATAAAATCTGTCAGAGAACTACAGAGAACCCAAAAAACACACGAAATACCTATCTCACCTACACACCTATTTCAGAGTTCAGTCAAAAATAAAAATAGATATTAAAAGTACTAAAACATTATATATGGTAAAAGATATATCAATTGGAGGTAAATTTTCTTTGGACTAAAAAGGTAAAAATTCCCTGATACTAAAAAGACTTCTTAAAAGGCAAATGATATACACTGGCACATACTAACACATACACAAACTCAAAACATCTTTACCAAACTAACCTAAATTTTTTAAAGAAGACCTGCTTCTCGAAGGTAACGAAAAGCTTATCCTCATTAAAATCTCTGCCTATAATGGCATCCAGTTAAGATCCATTCTTCCAACTACGTTAAGATAACGGTTCCTTGCTGATATTAAGCTGGGGCATTCTACTATTAAATGTTTTACTGTGAGGGGAACAAGACAATCCTTACAAAATGGTTCAGGGTCATTGTTCATTAAAACCCATGAGTAATCCGTGTGTGGCCGATCCGTAACCTACATAATACAGTCTCTTTCCGACAGTCTTCTAACATATAAAGCCAGGGGTTGATTACATCAGTGAGTTCTCTCATTTTATTATTACTCTCTATTGTCCAATAGAATTGCCAAACTGATTCTACAGTCTTTTTAATTTCAGGAATGTAGTCTGAACAGGGAATTGCTATACTTCTTGGATTTTTTGATGTACCTAACTTAGCCAATTCATCAGCTCGTTCATTTCCAACAATACCAACATGTGAAGGAACCCAGCAGAGGTTAACTGCCTTCTGTTTTTGTTTTAATAAAAACAACCACTCTGTTATTTCCAGTATTTTCTACAGGGTGTACTGGATTAAATAAGATGCCAAAGCTTCCAAGGCACTCTTGGAATCACTAAAAACGGTAAAATTATCTCCTAAAGTTACACTTTTCTTTAGGGCTGTTAAAATTGCTAAAAAGTCAGCAGTAAAAATAGAAGCACAACTTGGTAATGCACCACTAACGCCTACTGTCAGGGTATACCACTCCAAACCCAACGCCTGCACTGGATTTGGAGCCATCGGTAAAGAATTGCCTTGAGTTATCATGTTTTTCAGCATGGCAAAGGATTTCTGCTTAAGAGTATCACCTGAACAGTCTGCCTTGCAACCAGAAAACCATTTACAATATTTCACAGAGGGCAACTTCCATGGAGGGAATCTTGAAAATTTTGCTGGAATTACTTTTCCTTTTATTACATTGAGCTCCTCTAATGCACATTTTAACCCTGTATCCAAAGGCTTGGATATGAAGGATATTTTTCATAAATACAAAAATTGCCTTTAAAAACAGTATTGTAAGCTAAGGACTCAGGAGTTCTCTGTATGCGGTACCAATATTTCAACAGGGTAAATTTTCTTATCAAATCTAAGGGCAGTTCACCTGCATCCACTAATAACTAGATATTGGAGAGGATCTAAAGGCTCCTGTTGCAATTCTAATTCCCCCATGAGAACTGCATTCAAAGTATCCAATCTCCTTGTCGTAGCTGATGAGTAGATTTCTGACCCATATGCCAATTTTGAAGCAACTATTGCTTTATAAACATGTAACAAGTGCTTTCTATCAGCCCCCCAATTTGTATGACCTAAGACTTTTAAAACATCTAAGGCCTTCATGCATTTGACTTTGAGGCTCCTGAGATGAGCTTCCCATGTCAACCTGCTGTCAAAGATGAGGCCTAAAACTTTGTTTCCTGTACGCATGCGAGTCTCTGTCCATTTAAAAACAGATCTGGGTCTGGATGAACCCTCTGATAGCGGCAAAAATGCATAACAACTGTTTTGGCAGAGGAAAATTTAAAACCATGCTCAGCTGCCCAACTGTTAACTTTATTTATTACCAACTGGAGTTTTCGCTCTGCAACAGACATTTTAGATGCATCACACGAAATAGATAAATCATCAACGAACATTGTTGACATTACATCTTTTGGAATTTTTGAGGCTATCCCATTTATGGCTAAGGCAAACAGAGTGACACTTAACACACTTCCCTGTGGTACTCCTTCCTCTTGTTCTTTCAAATTAGACAGAGTACTACCTACTCTGACTTTAAAATAACGGTTTTTAAAAAGACTTTAATAAAAAGTGGTAGTTCTCCACGCAGACCAATTTCATGCAAGACTTTCATAATTCCATGCCTCCGGGTAGTATCATAAGCCTTTTCTAGGTCAAAGAAAACCGCCACATAATGCTGCTTGGAAGCAAATGCCTGACAAATTGCATTCTCCAAACGTATCAATACATCTGTGCAAGAATGCATACGGCGAAAGCCACACTGAGATGATGATATAATCTTCTTTGATTCTAAAAACATACCAACCTAAAATTTACCATTTTTTCCATAAGTTTACAAAACAGAAGTTAAAAGCTATTGGTCTATAGCTTGTAGGGATATGAATCTCTTTCCCTGGCTTGACAAAGGGTAAAACTGTTGCTATTTCCCCAAACACTAGGGTAACCACTCTCCTTAAAAATTCTATTAATAATACTTAAATAAAAATTTAGTTTCCTTTGAAGTATTCTTGATCATTTCATATAAAATTTCATCAGGTCCAGGTGCAGTGTTTTTACTGTTACCAAGAGCAGAAAAATAAAAATTCTCCATGGTAAAAGGCATATTATATGATTCAGATTTAAAAGAGGTAAAATCAAGTGTTTCAGACTCTGCTAACACTCTCTCCCTAGAATGGAGAATTTTCATCCCTACTTGATATCATTGCAAAAATGTTCGGCAAAAACATTGCTTACAGCCTTTGAGTCTGTTATAAAGTCACCGTTGACTTTTAAAACTGGAAGGGGACTAGGATTGTACTTTCCTGCTATTTTCTTAATAACTGTCCAGATCTTGGTCATAGGTGTTTTCCAGGTAATTGTTGACATAAAAAGTACCCATGATTCTCGTCTCGCATGTTTTATTTGCCATCTGAATTTGGCTCGAGCCTTTTTAAAGGAGATCAAGTAGCATTCACAGCGATGTCTTCTGTACCTAGTAAAAGCTGCTCTCATGGCTTTATGTCTTATTTTGCATTGAACATTCCACCATGGAACAGGCTTCCGATGCAATTTTCCACTGGTTTTTGGGATTGCCTTTTCTGCTGCAACATAAAAATCATTGTTAAATAGAACACTGCTTCTCCTATTGTTAGCATATCTTTGCATCTAGTTCAGTATAACGGAGTTCCTCGAAAAGGGGCCAATTTGCTTATTGGTACACCACCTAGGCATTCTGTATACTGGCTCATATTTCTCAGTTCTGATGACAATTGGAAAATGATCACTGCCGTATAGATCTTCCAATACCTCCCAGTTGAAGTCAATGAATGTATCAGAACTGGTGATAGATAAGTCAATACATGAAAATGCACCAGTCTGAATGTGAAAATGGGTGGGTTTTTCAGTATTCAAAAGGGTCATATCTGAATTTTCTATTTGATGATAAGAGGAAGGTTTTCCTCTTTGATTTGTTAAATGTCACCCCAAAGTTCATGTCGACCATTAAAGTCTCCCAATATCAGAAATGGTCGGGGTGGGGTAGCTGTTCATACAAGTGTGTTAACTGTCGTTCAAGTATTGGGTTATTAGGAGGGAGATACAATGAACAAATTGTGTAAGTCTTTTAAGTGAATTTTCACAGCTACAGCTTGTAATTGAGTTTGCAACTGTATTTTTGAGTGAGCAATATCTCGTCTTACAAGAAGAGCGCTTCCACCCGAATTTCCCTGTATAGGGAATTGGGAGCGGAATGCAAAAAACTCTTTAGGAGTAAGGATTTTGCTGTTGCTTAGCATAGTCTCTTGTAGTGCTAAGCATACTGGATTATAAGTATTAATCAACATAGTAGCTCTTCATATTTGGAGCGAAGTCCCTGGCAGTTCCATTGTAGTATAGCAGAGAAAGTACCTATTTTCTAGAGGATGATCCCCTGTCCAAGATCGTTTTGTTATGTTTTTTCTTCGAAGATGGCATCTGAGTTTTGTGACGGACTTTTGGTACAGTTCCAAATGTCGAAGGAGTACTTAGAGGGTCATTTGAATGTACCAAGTGATCACTTATGTTGGTATTTGAAACAGCAGTATCTTTAGTATTATCTTCGACCCTTGTAGTATCTGGTTTATCATTTTCACCTAGTCTAATTTTATTTTATAAACTAAGCTGAACTGAGTTCAACATTTTTTTTGTTTGCCTTAGGTTCTACATTTGTTGCTGCTGTGTTGTAATGATAAGTTAGTGGGATATGACTCATTATATTTTTTTTCCATTAATTCGATGTTCTATGGAGGGTCAGCTGAACCACAGGATGGTGAAGGTTTACTCATTTTTTGTTTTGAATTCAACTTTTTCTACGGATGTATCTCCTTTCTCAAGGTGCTTGACTTTGATTCAGACATTGTTACAGACTCTTTCACGTAAAGTCCTCTTGTTGACAATTTTCCCAGCATCCATTTTTTCTTCTTTATCTTCATTACACTTTTTGAGATTCAATTTCTTTTGTCTTTCCTCATTTTCCTTTTACTGCATCTACAAATGACTTCTGGGTGTTGAATTTCTGCAAAGTCTTTGTCTTGCTTCTTTAAAGGTAATACGCTCTTGAGTCTTGATACAGTGTTTCTTTTTCAATGAGATACTTGATACATGATTTATGTGCTGCATTATGGTTCTCCCCCACAATTAGGGCAGCATGGAGTAAGTTCACAATTCCCATGCTCTTTTCTGCCACAGTTAAAGCATATGGCTGGTTCATTCCTTTATTTTTTCCTGCATGTTGTTATAAAATGGCCAAACATTTGGCAATGGAAACATCTTCTGGGAGCGGGAACATACTGTCTAACTGGCAGGTGAAGCCATGCAGCTTTCAGAAATTTAGGGAGTCTCAAACAATCAAGGTGAGTATCAGAGTAGGTGTTGGATGTAATATTCCCAATACTTTTTTCATGATTCGTCTCACATCAACCACCTTTTGATCAGCAAAGTTCTTTTCGGAGAGTGTCCTCAGAATAATGTAGGAGTTCAGTACTATACACTACTCCTTTAGACTGATTCATTGTTTTGTGAGGAGTGCATTTAGCTGGGCTTCCTTCTACAGCACAATAGACAGTAATTTTCTACTTTCATCTGGTGATGAAACTTCCACAAGCAAGCTTCCTTCACCTTGAGAGCTATCTTTGGTTCTGTGCCAATGCATTTTACAATATCTCTATGGACATCAAATATATTCAGTTCTTTTATGCTTTTGTCGAGATCAAGAGAAAGGTATTATTATAAGTCTCAGGTTCTTGAGATCAAGTAAAAACAAATTCCAATATCAGGATTAGCATTCTTATTTCTATTATTAAATCTGCTAATCTTTCCTCTGTTCTGAACTACATAAGGGCTTGTAGTAACAATCAAAGAATCTTTATGTTTTCATTGAAGGAGGTTGGGGATGGCAAAGGGAGGTCCTTATCCAAGCCTAAGGTTGTCAACGGTGCCAAAGAGTCAGGGGGATCCAGGGACAATGTTACTAGACTATTATCCATGTTAGTTTGAAGGGAAAAAAAAGGGGGGGGGGGGGGGGCGGGGGGGGGGGGGGGGGGGGGGGGAATACACACACACACACACACACACAACAACTGCTTGGGAAGACCAACAAGGTATCGCGGACTAGACAGGGTCCGACATTCTCCACCAATGGCACATGTAGAAGTTGCTTCCCCACGTCTGCCCCATACCCTAGCCCTTTACGGGATAGCACCAATATGCTTGCAGTGGCCCAGGTATAAGCCAATCTGCCTGCTGGAGTTCTACCCCCTCCCCCCACTAATGGGACAGACTCCCCACTCCAAACATATTGGTGGGCTTCCGGACAAAAGCCAGGAGTCCCATCCCCAAAACCAGCCCCCCCTGGATTCCGATGGGCTGATGCCTGGAGATGGTTCCGCCCTTAAGATAGCAATGGGAAAATCCCATCACCATCTCTTGGGTCCGTAGTTGGGTGGCGACTCACCACCGCAACTCCTACAATTAGCTTCCAATGCAAACCCCCTCCAAACCGAAAGTGAAATGTCCACGCAAGTTAATGCCAAAAGTTTTGTAGGCATTCCGTCAGGATCCGGCCTTTGCAAACTTGAAGGCAGAATCCCTTACCCCCTCACCACGTGAAGGAACCTACTCGAGGGGAGAGAGAGAGAGAGAGAGGAGAGAGAGAGAGAGAGAGAGAGAGAGAGAGAGAGAGAGAGAGAGAGAGAGAGAGCGTGTCAAGAAAAATTTCAGAAAGCAGATTGAAGAGATAGGCTAGTTTTGCAGGTGCAGCACGGAATACTTCTGGAGGAGTTAAAGATCCTAGAATGCCAAAACGGCATATTGCTCACTTAGAAATACAGAGGACAAGAGGCTCCAGGAAGGCGTGGGGTAATAAAGAACGCTCCTATAGGTACTGAGAAGAAATTCAGATGGAATTACTTGTAATACAGAAGAGGAGGGGGGGAGGGCTGACAGAAGGGCTCAGAGAAACAGGAAAAGGGATGCACGAAGGTCTGCAGAGAGGAGACACAAGGAGACAAGAATTAAAGGAAGACTGGATACACGAAGGAGACCTAGAAGCAGAAATGAGAGGAGCTGGATGAAAGCGAGATAAACCCCAGAAAAGTCAAACTGATGGATAGCAAAAACATCGATAGAAAAAGAAAAACTCTTGATTTCCTAAGATACAAAAGAAGATCAAGCAAAATGAGAAAGAAGCGATTAGAAGTAATCTATAAAACGATTTTGTGAAGGTGAAATTGTCAATGTTCATTTGAGGGATCCTCCGGAAGGACGAACTATAATGGAAACCTGTTTCAAGGAATTCTGAGAAGTGTTGACCTATAATCTTCAGCGTTGGAGCGATGCAAGACTTCGTGGAACAGAGGAGACCATATACCCACAAATCTCACTGGTTTGGTGAGCAGTGCCAATGAGCAGAGGAGGGTGCTCACTGCTGGTTAAACAAAATCCCTCTGCAATGATATGCACTGCGATGAACAGGAAGCTGGTTAGGGATTTATATGTAAAAATGAGAAGTCAATCTGTAATATAATCTGTCATTTGCAGTGACATTCATGAATTCAATTCCATTCCTGCAAATTTTCAGCAAATTTTCTACAATTTTACAAATTTAAAATGCCTGAATACTATCATAACACATTCACGGAAAAACAAGGTGGAGGATTTAATGAATCAAATTTATTACCTTAGACTTACAGACTTTGAAAGAACCTATGGTTAATCTCCCCACCACCGGAAAGTACCTGACAGCTGTCAAATATCTTGACAGCCAACCGACCTACGAAATTTCACAGCCGTCACTGCTGCAGTCGAGACGAAACTCTGCTTTAACCTGAGAAAATTCGGGCCTTCCAGCAAGCCGACAAACTGATTCAATCGCAACGAGTCCATAGAACTTAGGAGGTCACTAAAAACGGGCGTGGCCTGTGGAAGCAAGCCTGACAGTTATCTTGACGCTCATATGACCAAGTACTACACCAGCTGCTCGAGTTTAAACTACCATGGAATTTCCTTGGTGACAGAAACTAGCCTGGCTCTAATCGTGGTTTCTTTGTTAGATTAGCTGGTTTCCCGGAGTCATGAACACTTCAGGTTAAGCTCTCTTCACAGCATCAGTTTCTGTTCAAATCGAAAGGTCTAGCATTGCTGTTCTAAGGTGTCTTCAGACTGAAGAAGGATTAGTTCGGTGTCCAAACGTCCGATCAGATGTACATAGGAGTGGTCCAGAACAGGTTGTCAAACAGTCAAGCCAGCCTCATAAAGATATAGGTTGTAACTCATAGCATTTACAGGGATACTATCATTTTTCTTTATCCACAGCTCAAAAATAGTTCGCTAAGTAATGGAACAAAGTTATGGCAAATACACCCCAATTCATCAACAATACGATAGAAGATACTTTACCGATCATTTCAGTTTCCTTCAACAACTATGGTCAAGACACGTAGGTTGTTAAAAGTTGTATCAAACAACTGCTGCTAGGATGATTCCACATTAAGTTTTAAAATTGTAATTTATGTGCATTTAGCCATAAAACTATGTAACGCAGCCCTTCCAGCCATTCGCTACTTTTAACAGTGAAAGGAAGGTGACCGATTGATAAGACTTTGGACAGCTAGATGGAGGAAAGTGGGAACAGAGGTCGATTCAAGGTTAAAATGTGGGTGCAGCTAAGGGATGAAGCGACTTTATGAGAAAGATTTAGTAGTGTCTGCACGGCATCTTTGAAGTGCCCTAACGGCACTACCGCACATCTGATTACCACGAGCTAAGAGCCCGCAATAAGATATATTTGAAACAAAGATCGAATTAAACATAAACCAGTAGCAAGCAAGTCATGAACTGCATTAAATCAAGATCTGTCACTCAGCATGAACCGTCAGTCAAATTTTAAATTAAAAGGAAATCATTGCCTCGCACCCCTCCTAAAGTCCTCGTGTACTAATCTTTAGATTCTGAACTAAACCTCTAGATTTGATAGGAAGGTTGTTAGAGTACACTTAATACATTCAAGTCACTAAATAACACGGGTAATTTTGAAGACTAATAGAACTTTTTGTACAACTAACCAAAACAACCCTTGTTGTATAAAATCCTAAATGGAGTTAGAAAAGACAGAACTATCCACCGAATTAAAAAAAAAATAATAAATAAATAAAACCAAGTTCAGAGCATTGGTAAGGTCTGGAAATGCTACATTCACTGGCATTAACTTAGTAAAAAACTACAAATGAAATGGTAATGCCTGGAAAAGTTCCATTTATTAATGCTCAAAAAAAAAAAAAACAAACACTGGAGACAAACTATTACAGAAGGATTACCTAACAGATCAACGAGAGAACTGAAATACAGTAATTAATATTTGGGATAGTTAAGGAATATATATGAGGACAAACCTAAAAGAATATGGAAGCCCTGTAAAAGAAAAGGGAAGGTTGTCCAAGGTAGACTTGGTCTACCATGGACACCTTTGCCAGAGCGGCAGCGGCATACCCCGACAAAGGTGGATCTTTTCAAGTTTATAAAACAAATAAGTAAACTCAAAACGAAAGCATACAAGCTAATATAACTCAAGCACAGCAATCTCAAGCATTAAAACAAGTTCTACAAGCAGGCGACATATCCGGAGGAAAAAGCAAAAAAGCCTCATGACCCTAAACATCTCAGCAAGCAAATCACTCCACGCCCATCCACTAACAAGCGAAACAATCAAATCCACTTTGTGCCCTCATACAAGCAAGCAAATTCAATTTGTGCCATCACTACAAACAAGCAACAAATCCAATTTATGCCCTAACTACAAACAACCAAGCAAGCAAATTATCTTCACGCTCTCACTAACAAGCAATCAAGCAAATCCACTTCACACCCTCACTACAGCAAGCATCAAGTAAGTCCACTTCATGCCCTCACTACAGCAGCAATCAATCAAGTCAATTCACACCTTCACTACAAGCAAGCAATCAATCAAATCCAATTCACACACTCACTACAAGCAAGCAATCAAGCAAATCCACTTCACACCCTACTACAAGCAAGCAAGCAATCAAATCCACTTCATACCCTCACTACTAGCAAGCTAATTCTGCAATCCTCTTCACGCCAAATCTACTTCACACCCTCACTACACAAGACCAAGCAAATCCTCTTCATGCCCTCACTACAAGAAAAGTAATCAGCAAATCCACTTCACGCCACACTACAAGCAAGCAAACAAACCACATCACCCCACACCCCCCCCCCACCTCGAAAAAAAGCAAACCACTTTATCCCACCTCAAAACTTTACCCCCCCGGCAATACAAGCAAAATAAGCAAACTACTTAGCTCAAAACAATCAAAACCACTTCATCCCATGAATCTTAAGTGCACAAGCAAAGCCCAACCCAAACTCTCAAGCACAACAAGCCAAAAACATACTAACTCTAATTCTTGAACGCAAATATATCAAGAGAGTAATTTGAGCTAGTCATAACTTGCAATCAAAAGGCACAAAATCACCTCAGCAAGCAAGCAAGAAAAAAAAAAATATTCATGAAAGTTCATTCACAACCGATGATCTTGTCAACTGTCAATGTTTTTTTTAGCAAACTCCTCTCATGCTTGAAATGTTTGGCACTCGTTAATAATATTCATCTACCCAATTCAAAGTAAACGCCAAAATCCGCTTGAAGCAAAAGTTCACCTATACCCCTTGAAAATTTGATTTTTACTTACATTGTTTAACCACTAAGCCTAGAAAATCCCAGCGAAAATAAAATAACTAAATGGCCATAAACTCAATAAATAAAACTTAAAAGCTATCGAAATGAGTAACAGGAAGGCAATTCACTGATACCTACTCAAATTAAATGTCCTAAACTCAATAAATAAAACTTAAAAGCTATCGAAATGAAGTAACAGTAAGGCAAATTCACTGATACACTACTCAAATTAAATGTTAATTTAAAATGATTCTCTAGAGAACTAAAATGCAAAATAGCAAGCATATGAATTGAAAATATCTAGTTTATTGGAATTATTTCATAGATAACAAAAATATATTAGTTTTGTTTTAAAAATCACAAATTTTAAGTAATTTGTATTTTTCCTAGCTATACTTACCCTGAACTACTTAATGGAGAATCCCGGATGTCAATCTGGTACCGACCAGCCAGGTATGCCCCAGGGTCGAAGCTCAGAACCTCTGACCTGCAGTCCTTTCCATGCCCCTAGAGCTCCTGCCCTCAGTTACGTGGGGACGGATGGGTGGGCGTAAAAATTTTGTAGTTCAGGGTAAGTATAGCTAGGAAAAATACAAATTACTTAAAATTTGTGATTTGTTCCGACGCTGTATACTTACCCCAAACTACTTATAGGAGACTTAATCCTTAGGAGGCGGGAGTATCTAGGGAAGGAAGTCCCCTTAACAGGAGGAGGTCACCCCCCTTCAGGCCGGAAGGGGGAGGGAGACCCGCTCTGCCAAATTAGGGTGGAGGTAGGGGTCCCCTTGCCATCCAGATGCAATCCCAACTGGTGGGCAATGGAGGGAATAACTCATGAGTGTAAAACAAAGGTGGTGTAAGTCGAATACTCCTCCACAGACTCACCTGAAGATTTGAGGAATTCTGCCGATTACGTCGAAGGCCCAGTGTGGAAGAGGGGGGGGGGGGGGGGGGGGGGTGGAAAAGGAGTAGGGTAGGTTATAGAGGATGGAATCACATATACACACACACACATACAACTACGTACACCCCCCTAAGGCTAGGGCTAGACCCTCTGTTGGCCTGCCACGACCGGCCCTATCTCAAAGGCGTCAAGGGACCATCCTCGTACAATCTTTGAGGTAAAGGGCTGTAAAGGTGGACTGACGCTTCCACACCCCCGCCCGTCAGGATTTGGGCGACAAGCCGTATTCTTGGAGAACGACAAGGAGGTGTCTATACCCCTGATGTCGTAGGGCTTTGCGCCTTGTGGGGACCAGCCCCACTCCTCGTAGGCCCTCTTGATTGTCTCTCTTAACCAGAAGGAGATGGTGTTCTTCGCCACACCCTCTTCTGCTGCCCGGTCGAGGCTAAAAGATTTTAAATACCGGGGTGGATCCCTTCCGTCCTGCCGAGATATTTTCTCACTGCCCTGACCGGGCAGAGGAGCAGGTCCTTGGGATCTTCGGACTTAGGAAAGGCTGGAATGGAGAACTCCATGACCGCTCGTCTACTACTGACGGGTTCTGGGTTTTGGCTACAAAGGATGGCACGAATTTGAAGGTTAGTTCACTCCACCCCCTTGATAGGAAATACCTGGTAAGAGAGCCCATGAAGCTCCCCCACCCTCTTGGCAGATGCTAAAGTCAGAGAATCCAGGACTCTGGCCCACGTCCCATCGAGGGACCGCTATGGACCTGGGGGGCAAAGCCTGTTCGAATCCCCTAATGAGTAGGGAGATGTCCTTCGAACTCCCCAGGTTTACCCCTCTCTGATAGAAGACCTGGCTTAAAGGCCACCCTTACTGTTTTGATGACCACAACGGAGAGCCCCTTTCATCCCTCAGATGAACAAGAACTCAGCGACATGGGGGATCTTGGCCCCTAGGGGGTCCAGGCTCTGCCCCCTTGCACCATGCCCCGAAGACTTCCACTTAGCTTGGTAAACCATTGCGGACGACTTCCTAAGGCATCCCGACATTCGGGATAGCCTCCACCCGTGAAGGCAGAGGGCGTCCAGGCCCTCGTGGAACCTCTCGAAGTGGGGGTGTCTTAGAAGGTCCGGCCTTCGGGGGAGTTTCCCAGGATCTTTGAATGGACATCTCCAGGAGGTCCAAGAACCAGTCCCTGTCGGGCCACCTGGGGACAATGAGGGGCATGACCGTTGCTTTGGAGGTTCGGAGGCGATTGAGGACCTGCCTGAGGACCCCCAAAGGGGAGAAAGGTGTAGAGGTTCTAGTCCATTCCAGGGGTGTTGAAACGCGTCTTCCCACCACTACTGTTGGGTCTGGGGACCTGGGAGCTTGCGGTTTTAATTCGTTGCGAACAAATCTATGGAGGGCGAGCCCCACCTGCCGATCAGCTTGCCCGCTACTGTCGGGTGTAGGGACCATTCCGCCCCGAGGACCTGCCCTCGCCTGCTGAGTCCGTTGGCGACCACATTCCTTTACCCCAGGATGAACCTCACCGACAGGGAGGTCCCAGCGTTCTCTGCCCCTCCAGAATGGTCTCCGCCAGATCACACAGGGGTCACGATCTCAGACCCCCCTGCTTCTTGATGTAGGCAACGACAGTGGCGTTGTCGCACATGACTGCCACCCTTTAGTTCCTCAGGCTGTCTTAAAAGGATTGGAGAGCTTTGAGGATGGCCAGGAGCTCCAGGTTGTTGATATGGAGTCCTCGCTCCGTTCTGACCACTCCCCCCAATCATCTGTGTGTGTAGGTGGGCTCACCAGCCCGCCCTCGATGCATCTGTGAAAAGGAACATCTCCAGAGGGACGTCTGCCAACAGGAACCACCGCTGGAGGTTCGCATCATCCAACCACCAGCGAAGGGCCTCCACCACCGACTGAGAGGGTTCTATCATCTCCCATGGGTTCTTTCCGTCCAAGGTCCATCTGTCCTTCAAGTTCCACTGGATGGGCCTCATCTTCAGCCTTTCCTGGGGCACTAACTTTTCCAGGGAGACGAGGTGGCCTATCAGCCTCTGCCATACTCGCGCTGGTCTGGGTGTGCTTGTCAGGAAGGGGGTCTCTGAAGTTGTAAATTCGATCCTCCGACGGGAACGCCCTGGCCCGAACTGTATCCAGATCATACCCAAGTACATCCATCTGTTGGTGGGTTCCAGGTGTGATTTCTCCCAGTTCAAGCCAACCCTTCCCAGACGAGGAGCAAGAAGGTCAGGAGTTCGTCCCTCTGCTCCCTTAATCGATCCTTTGAGGAGGAAAGGAGTAGCCAATCGTCCAGGTACCGCAGGAGGTGTATGCCCTTCCTGTGGCCCAGCAGACACAAGGGAGAATACCTTTGTGAAAAAACCTGCAGTGCCATGGACATGGCCCCAAAAACAGAGGGTCCTGAACTGGTACGTGGCTCCCTCCCACTTTACGCGGCGGAGGTACTTCCTGCTGGAAGGTTGTACTGGAATCTGGAAGTACGTGTCCCTTGAGGTTGAGGGAGAGCATGTTTAGTCCCCTTCCCTCAGGGCTGCCAGGACAGAGTGAGGGGTCTCCATCTTGAAGTTGGTCTTGAGGACGTACGTATTGAGTGTGTACTGGAATCTGGAAGTACGTGTCCTTGAGGTCGAGGGAGAGCATGTAGTCCCCTTCCCTCAGGGCTGCCAGAACAGAGTGAGGGGTCTCCATCTTGAAGTCGGTCTTGAGGACATACGTATCGAGCTTGGATAGGTCGATTACTGGTCTCCATCCCCCCCGACACCTTTACCACCAGGAATAGGCGGCTGAAGAACCCCGGGAGTGGGTGGTCACTCGGGGAGGGTCCCTTCTCCCAAACACAAAGATAGGACTTCCAGCCGAAAGAACCCCCCCCCAACCCCCCCCCCCCGTGCCCGTCCCTGAGGACCTGGACAGTCCAGGGATCGGCCCCGACATCTCCCAGTCCGGTCAATGATTGGAGAGGCCCCCCCATCACCCAAGGCATCAAGTCTGGTAGGAGGCCTCGCCTCCTACTTCCTCCTGGGGAAGCAGCCGCCCTTCCCCCTGCGAGAGGGAGCGGGGTCTGGCCTTAAACATGGAGGCGGCGGCTGAATGCCCCGCTGTGTGGTTCCTCTGTCAGGGGAGGCTTCCCGTCCAGGAAAGGGATTCGGTAACCGTCCTGAGGACCTGGACAGTCCAGGGATCGTCCCCGAGATCCTCCCAGTCCCGTCAATGATTGGAGAGGCCCCCCTTCACCCAAGGCATATGGGGAGATGCCCGACCAGGGGCCGGGGGGGACGGGGGACCCAAAGAATCTGTCGTCTCCTGACATCTTCCTGGACAATACCCCCACTTCCGGGGAGGTGGCTAGGAGCACGGAGGAGGAGGAGGAGATCCAACGGGGATCCCGGGTGGGACCAAGCGGCGTACTCCACTCCGGATCGGTGCACATCCACGGCTGGCGGCGAGCTCTTGGCGTGCGTAGCACCGCAACCAACACATCCATGGAAGATGCGCCCTGCATGCCACTACGCACCCAGCACTCCTGTAAAAAAGAACTATCTGCCTGAACCCCTCTCAAAACACACTCCTCGGGTCCCACCATTTGCGGAGACCCGGCAACAGACTCACGTAGGTCCCTTCGCTGGGATGGGACAAGGGAACACTCCTGAAGCCCTTCCGGGGAACCCTAAGAGGGAGAAGAGAATGGCAAAGGGCCTCCCGGGCCATGGCTCGAGCTCCTACTCCAAGGATCCTCCGAGGAAACCTTCTTGGTAGGGGCACGAGGCTTCTTTTTGAGCTTGTTAGCGGACAGATCTCATTGATGATCTGACCACACTATGCACTCACCACATGTATCTTCTCGCGAACAAGGGCGACCCTGACACTTATTACACAAGTATGGGGATCAATCTTAACAGGCAAAAGGAAAGACCTACAGGTCCTGCCCTCCGGACCTGGACAATGCCGTTTTGATGAAGCTTCCATAAGAAACACCAAAAACTACACACATGTGGCACACACATTAACACACAAGGAAGAGAAAGGAAACGGGCTGGTAAACGGACGATGAGCTGGAGCATGTAAACGCTACAGTGACCAGGAAAGGACTGCAGGTCAGAGGTCGCGAGCTTTGACCCTGGGGCATACCTGGCTGGGGGTCAGGAGAGAATAACCAGTTTTTTCTGGTCAGTACCAGGTTGACATCCAGGATTCTCCTATAAGTAGTTCGGGGTAAGTATACGGGGTCGGAACAAACCCAAAATTATGCAATTATAGTGCTTTTATTTAACTAATCACACGACCACCAAATCTTTGAAAAAAAAATAGTAATAACAATAAGTACATAAACCTTTACACATCAGCAAACATACATCCCATTAAACATTTAAGAAACATTAAAACCACATATCACATAAGAGTATAATCTAAGTTTACATAACTATACCTCAAAGTTTAAACTGATTTTCCGAGATACATTCACGAGACTTGGTTAAAACCACCACCATGAGACTAACTTAGCCAAACCACAACACACAGTGCACAACCAAATAAAGCGATCCACTTATACTACATTCCTGCAGGAAAACAGCTGTCACAAATAGCCCACACAGCTGCCAGGACAAACCGCAGATATTAATAGAACCTCCAGCAAACATGCAGTAATATTACAGCACGGCAGAGCATAATCGCGAGAACAGAACTACAGTTCAACAAAAAGCAGACAGACAGCAGTTTTCGTTTTCTCTTAACCAAGGATTCTGGACTCGGGTGACCAAACACCAAGGACTTTTCAATACCGGGTGAAGTCAAACATATTTCGTTTCGCTTGTCTGTGTAGAGAGGCGTTTTTATGCATCTACCATCTGTTTTTTTTTTTTTTTTTTTTTTTTGGGGGGGGGGGTGTTTTATATTTTATTACTTTTAGCTATTCTGTTAGAATTTCTAAAAAGAATACCTCGTGAAAAAAACATTTGTTGTCCGTGTCGGGAAATTTGTTTGGGGCAGATTTTTTTTCTTTATATTATATTGCCTTCAGTCTCTTTTTTCGCTTCATTGTTTTGACCATTTTCTTTAGGTAGTCGGCTCTTGTATGTTGGCATATATATATATGTATATATATATATAAATATATATATATATCTATATATATATATATATATATAATATATATATATATATATATATATATATATATATATTATATATATTATATATATATATATATATAAACGTCACTAGGAGCTATTGCCATTGAGAAAAAAAAACTACTACTGAGTAAATTGCCCTCTAGGAATATACGTCATCATTGACATATTTAAAACACATTAAATGTGATTGCATTTGCTTGATAATAGTTAAAAAAATATGGGTGACAAATGCACACAGTCACTTCATTTCATTACACAATTTATTTTTTTTCCAGCAAGAGTTTCCTTTCCGAAAGAATATAAAAAATATAATATAATATAAGAAATATAGCTATTTAAAATACTTTCTATAATTAGCCTAAAAATGCCCTAAATGGTTGCGAGAGACGGAGCCAAGTGGCCCATCGCAATCAAATACTGTAACTCAACTAAGTTATGCAATAAATACAAATCCTGCAGTACTAGAATTAGCAATATCAAGTAATGTGTTCCTTAGCATAGATTAATAAAATAATACCCGTGCAAAATTGAAGCTTTGATGACTCATACAACCCACGGCTATAAAACCTGGTGTGTAACATCTTTGTGACTAGATACGTATATTATTGGTAATACAGGTAATTATAGTCCAGTCAATGTAGAACAAAAATAGATGCAGCCTAGCACAAGTTGGCAGAGTAGCTATTTACGGTTCTGTGATCCTTGTTCACATCGAAATAACATATCAAAACGTTTATCATTATTCAAACAGTGGATCCAGGTGATTATAAGACAGAGGACAGAACGACAGATGGGGAGCGAGAGAGAGAGAGAGAGAGAGAGAGAGAGAGAGAGAGAGAGAGAGAGAGAGAGAGAGAGAGAGAGATGCTTATAAGATAATAAAAATGAAGGATATTTCCGTCTGAATAATATTAATATGAATAGTCAGTTCTAACAATATTTAAGGCTTTTTTATATAGAAAATATAATGATTTAAAACAATACGACGTGATAATATTTCATAATAATTATTTACCAAAAAATATACGATAACATATTTCTTAAAGCAGAAGGTCTCAAATATATCCATCAATAACTAAACAGGAATAAAAGCTCTCTCTCACTCTCTCCCCCCATAAACTGTAGCAATTCTTTTGTTACCGTTCCTCGTACTCACTCACTCTCTCTTCTCTTTTCTTTCTCTCTTCTCTTTGTCCATAAATATTTCATCCATTATTGCATTTCTTTGCCTGATTACCGTAATTTCCCCTCCTCCCATCCGAACCATTCTTCCTATGTACTGGTTGTTTGAACAAAGGCCACCTTTCAGGGCAAGCAGGGCATGATCTCTCACAGCCAGGTTTGGCGGGGCGACGCCGGTTTTGTTGCTGGCTATACCTATCTGTAGGAAGCTAAAAACTGAGGGACATTCGCCTTCTTGGAAGGCAGGACGTCAACTATGCTATAAACAAGACAGAGGAGGTGGTCTAACTATTTAAAGAGGTCACAAGAAGTTTAGCTGTTAGGGATTCTAAAATAGAGAGAGAATAGCCATTGGGTGCTTGGGCCACGATACGAAAATCATTTGTAAAATTAAAAAGCTACGATGGCTTTTTTCTGAATCTGCGGCGTTCTAGCTGCCCTAACCCACCTGAGTAAGCATACACACACACACACACACACACACACACACATATATATATATATATATATATATATATATATATATATATATAATAATATATATATATATGTACTGGTGTTTGCTTTTTCATGTAATAGTATTTTAATCTAGGGCCCAAATAAATTAACACTATAAATCTCATCACTTTTTAATTGCTACATGTAAAAGGTAGAGAGTGCAATATACTGATTAATACGAGTAAGCGACTGACCCATTTCAGCATACTCTTACGTTGCTCTTTTCTTGAAGAGAGTGAAAAAATAATGGATGTGCTGAATCACTTGCTTTAGGCTGTCTTAGAACAACTTCATCAGCAGATTATGGCTCTCAGTGGCCATCCAATAGGTACATAATGTTAAGCTGATGATGACAAATTATAGTTCCTATTTTGTGCAGACAAGTAGTCCTGAAAAATAGCCTCAATCAAATTAATACTATAAATTACGTACCACTTTTAGATATGCGATAATCCGAAACTCTCACATCTATAGCTTTTTTACCAATCCGTTTTCGGATAATTTCATGATTTATAGTGACTCGTTTCTCTAGCGTATATTTCCGTTATAATTTACAGTGCCTTCACTCATCTCTCTCCCTAAGTGAAGACGTGGAATAGTGGAATGCACAGAATTACCAAGGGAGCACTAAGGCACCACTAATGTTTAAAATCTTGCCACCGATTTCTTACTTTAGTTAAAATTACCTTCTTTGCTTAGATTTTTTTACCTTCACTTCCTCCACTGCCAGGTACATTTCTTTTCCTTCAGCATATACACGGATAATTAACTTAAAGCCATCTGAATGAATTTCTTGTATACTTTCATTAAACAATTCCCTTCTTTCTAATTCATCATCGTTCACTGTTTTGGTTATATTATCCTTCGTATTGATACCGCTATGTAGCATACTTCTCAATTTTTGTTTCAAAACATTCATCTACCACACCACATGTAACCGCAATAAATGAACGTAGTAATTATCAATAAAATAAAGAAATAAAGGACAAAAAACTTATAAGTAATTGAAACTGGCTAATCAATATGGTCGAAAAGTGTAAGTATTGGTGATTATTTTATGAATATAAATATATTAACCGGTAGTTAAGATAACAATAAACATTTGCAAAAATAACGAGAGAGAGAGAGAGGAGAGAGAGAGAGAGAGATGAGAGAGAGAGAGAGAGAGAGAGAAATCATCCACGCAATACTTGGGAGCCCTATTTTTGAAGAGCGGAGTTTGAAATTCTAATCAACCATCCATTTACCATACTGAGCGTTTTAAACCACTTACTTTCTTCGAGGCTCATATGTATCAGTCAATGGGAGGAGATATAATCAAATCAGATGAAATTGCATAGATCACCTTGCCTGCAAATTCCATTATAGAATAATCTTTTAAGCTCTCGACGATCAAAATATGAATCTACTAGGATTGAACCCAAATATTCGTATTATACTACAGAAGAAATGGTGTCCCATAGGCACTGGCATTTGATATATATATATATATATATATATGTGTGTGTGTGTGTGTGTGTGTGTGTGTGTGTGTGTGTGTGTGTGTGTGTGTGTGTGTGTGCGTATAAACTTCATCACTACACAATTGTTAGGTGCATGCATTAATAAAATTAATAACAGGACTACAGGCAAAGAAAAGCCAAGATAACGGGGGCGTGGCTACATCAGAGAAACAAGGTGATTAAAGGATTTAGAAAGCTAACACACGAAATGAGAACAACAAAGGCTTTAATTCCTTTCCCTATACGCATATAAATACAGCTGAACCACGTTTCTGATCATTCGACGGATACCAGAAGCAGGGACGTGCACATAAGGAGGGCTGCAGGTGCTCAAGCCCCTGCCCTTTCTCGTGTGTGAGTAAAAGTGAGTAAAAAGTGCCCTTCTGAATAAAAAACAAAAAAGAAAATAAGAAAAAAGGTAAAAAAAAGAGGAAAGAGAAAGAAAAAGAGAAAAATTAAATAAAATTGAACAATAAGCACTTTTTTTTTTAATGTAGCATAATTCTATAACTACCATATGTACTGTAGCCCAAGTTCCCACCACACTATGTATTCCACATGCACTTGTAAACAAAGTTTGTGATGTGAATGTGAAAAGATCACCAATAACAGGTGTTGGGTGCACTGAGATGACCCCAGTCTGGCCCTTTGAGACAGGGTGTAAAAGTACCCTCATCTTATGTATAAGTCAACTCATTTTACAAAGAAAATTCTACAGTTCAAAAACAAGAAGAAGGATCTGTTACAAAAGTAATACATGACATTTTACATTCGACCATCCAGGTGTTTCTGACTGTTTCTCCTATGGTATAAGGGATTTATATTTTCATGTAGTATTTTTTAATGAGAAGTCGTAGCGAGGTAAAACACATATGACTGAGGAAAAGGCAGATGAAGCTGCAATTGACATCCTACTACAATTTTAGGTCAAGCTTGAAAAAGAAAGGTGCCAGTAAGGTATAGAGTGTCCTCAAATACTGACCAGTCATTTGCAATTTTATAGGTGTATTACAGAGCCAACCTGTTTTTCCCATTTCTAGACTAAATGCAACAGGAATTGCAAAACCGATTCCTGGAATACAACACTACTAACACTAAAACTTCAATCCTTGGGTCATTATACGAGGTGACAGACCCAATACTGTGGAGGGAATCAACAGGGAATGAGACTACCGAAGAGATATTGCAAACAATTTCCCAATACTGTGATTTTGAGCAAGAGCAAAAGCTGCAGGCAGAACTGGGAGTATTTCACACATCTTATGAGAGCTCAAGAAATGATGTGAAGGCACTGCTTGACACAAGAGGAGGTATTTCCAACTTTTGTCTATTTTCTGTGGATCTATGCCACAATACCAGCAACAACTGCTGCAGTAGAACGATCATTTTCAAAATTAAGGATCATCAAGTCAAGGCTCAGGAGTTAATGCAAGCTGGAGAGATTGTCAGATCTGATGATGCTAAGCATTGAAAAGGACATACCAGTTTAAAAGTGAAGTCATCAATAATTTTAAATACATGGCAGACAGACAACTACTTGTGTAAATTGAGATTCAGTTTCCTACTAATATAAATTTGCTTCATGATGCCCATTTTATTGTAAGGCACTTACTAATTAAAATAGGGCTTGCATGACCCATGTATCAGACACCTGTGTACTACGCTGAATTAACATTTAGTTTATTGTTACCTTCTAACTAACACTGATGTACATTTCATTTGGTAGCAATAAACATTTTCAGACTATGTTCTAGTGCTGTGCCCTTAATATCTTTGAGAGCCTCTGCCTGTCATATAGTCTCTGCAAGTCCCTGGCCAGAAGGTTGTAACTTTTCCTGAATAAATATCTCTACTGGATATCATAAAGTTAAAATAAGGTCCTATCATTAAATTATATATATATATAATATATATATATATATATATATGTGTGTGTGTGTGTGTGTGTGTGTGTGTGTGTGTGTGTGTGTTGTGTGTGTGTGTGGTGTGTGTGTGTGTGTTTAATATATATTTGAATGGTAGTACAAGC
>NC_061106.1:6960933-7010765 GCF_015104395.2 Macrobrachium nipponense | reverse complement strand
ATCTGTTTGCTTATGTTTACTGATAAGCAATAGTAATTATACTTATCGTTATTTTCTATGTCGTGAGCATACTTATCTTAACTGCAATGCTTATTATGATATTCCTAGCGCTTTTAAATGGTAGTCAAATAAACCATTTAACCTTGCTCGTTGAATTTCTCGCATGGAAAAGGGGAAACCAGAATTCGAGGCTGAATCCAAATTTGATATGGTGGCTCAAATATAACTGACGCGTAGATCAGGGCGATTCACTATCAGAGCAACTATGTGAATGAGAGCTGACGCGGAAGTTCAAAGCTGACTCGGTGCTGGGTCGTGGCTCGAAAGGTCAATCTACCTGCAGGACGGGGTTTTGACCATAAAAGAGACCATTTTTGGTTTTGCTGATTTTGGTTCAAAATTTTAGGTAAATCGTGTAGTTGTGTGTCCTGATAGAGCAGTTTAATTTATTTTAATTATCTTTGGTGAACTGTCCAATGTATGAAAGTAAAGTCTCCACACCACTTTCACTGGTAACGAAATTGCATTCACTGAAAAATCCTGTTAATCGTGTGAATATTTGATTTGTTTATTATTAATGAAACATTTCAAGCTATGTTTTTTTTTTAATAATTAATGTCATGCTATGCCATGAAGAAATTAGTATTTTTGTGGTTCCATAGTTCTGTTCATATACGTACTATTATTCATAAAATTATTCTTGAGAAGTATTTAATGGCCTTGTAGGAGATTTTGCGATTCTTAAATAAGAGATACCATCCAAGAAAGGGCGTTTCAGTCGGTAAGTGGGCGAGAAGCAAAGGACATGACTGAATAGATTAAGTCACCAATTCTGTACTATTTCTTAAACCTGATAGTGATAGGGAAATGATTGGTATTAGTTACAAAGTATTTTAATAAAATAAATTAATTTTCTTTTAAATATCATACCGAACACACCTATGCAGAAAGATTGTTTTCTGTCCAGTCAACTTATCAAGTCCTGTTTTGCTGAAAAAGTTGGTATGCTTCAAAAGAAAACATTTATATTTTGTCTATTACGACATATTTGTTAAATTTTAGGGGAGAAAATAATTGAATACACTGAATGAGAATAAAAAGAAAAATAATCAAGCTATTTCTTTGTAGGAATGTGATAGATTAATTTATTGAACTAATAATGTTTTCCCGCCATTATTAACTATTTTTTCTCTTTTAATTTTCTATCCCGGTCAGGGCAGGCGCTCTTGCATTATGTAATTTGTTTGGTGTGTTAAGTCATTCCCAACGTAAAGTGCATTTAATATTAATGGGGTATGTGTGGCTTAATATTTGAAAGTTTGAAATGTCACGAATGAATTAATAACAAAAATACCACCATAATCCTTGAAATTATAGCAATCAGATATCGGTGAGGAGAACTAGTCGATTTTTTCTAAGTACAGAATATTAATTCGATCTGGATATATGTTGAAAAAGGTTGCATAACTCCTTGGTGGCAAGCGACGATGTCTTGCCCCATCTTATTTTTCTGTTCGCTTTATTTCCATGTTTGTAAGTACTCGATTCATATTCCCCTTTTGTATAGTGGTAGCATTATCGTAACAGACAGGCGTTAGGTCAGCTTCGACCAGATAACAAAATCATTGGAATGAACTGTAAGTTGTTTTTCGTGTGAAAGAGGTGATTGTGTCATTCTGAGATTCTGTTGCGTTTGTATACGCCCAATAAAAGAAGTATCCTCTGCCGTCAGAGACTGAACTCCACTATTGTTTTTTTCTACTCTCTTCTGAAAAGGATATTATTTTTGTACGATTTACGACTGCTTCCAGGGTACAACATTTTTTGGCGCTTTTGTCGATCAGTGAGTGAAGACGTATTTAGCAGCCCCATTGCTGATTTATTCACCCCCTGAATTGTTGTAGAAGTTTGTTGTAGGTCTCCTGGATCGAACGCTTTGTTTCTTCCCATTTCTGGTCGCACAGAGAATTACTTCTCTGCATTTGTTTTCGAATTTCATTCAGCTTCCGGGGTACCAGTTTGAAATGCATTCCAGTAGGAAATTGCTCCTATTGCAGTTGTTCTTGTGAGGGAAATGGTCCTTAAAATTTGTTTTTGGATAGCAGTTTGAGAGCTGGACAGCCTTAGTGTTTGGGTTTCTCCTATTATCACTTACAATTGATGGAGAGAAATTTTTACTTTGTATGTGTGTGTGCGTTTGGGTGTGAGTGTGTGTGCGTGTGTGTGTGTGTGTGTGTAATAAGTATTCTAATATCTCTGGGAAAGTTGACCCTTCTGGAACGTCACAAGAAGTCGCCGGGTTCGGGAGGCCACTGCTTTTGTATCCTCTCTATGACGTTTACTTTGAGAAGTGTTGATATATAACTGAAAGTGTTTGAGAGAGTGTTTTAGAAACTGGAAATTAATACAGATGCCCGATCACCGAATACTCATTGTAAGAGTTTGAATGTTGCAGTGGAGGGCCTTGAATTTGAATTTAAATTCAAATTAGGTACATTGAGTGTTAAACTTATCAAGCCAAGATTGACGTAAAGTGGTTTTTATTTATTTATTTTATTTTATTTTAGTTTTAGGTGACAGGAATAGTGCAGTTTGAGGACACAATTTGCAAGTGCCGCGCGGTCCGTTAGGCTAGCCAATATTTGCACCGTAGGTAAAAATATTAAGTATCAAATTAGGTGGGGAACGGATTAGTGGCTCTCTCTCTCTCTCTCTCTCTCTCTCTCTCTCTCTCTCTCTCTCTCTCTCTCTTCCTCCGTGGCCCTTTGGAATATTTTATTCCTCGTTAAGTACCACACACATCAGTGGTTTAACGAAAGGACAAGTTATTAGATTCGATTGCAAGCTCTTACTGGTTGTTCTGTGGTATTGATTGCTATTGTATCACCCTTTGTTTGTTAGTGCAAGGTTGTCTGACTTATTCAAAGATCTTTTCTTTGTTTCATGGTTTATACTTTAAATTTTCATACGTATAGTGGATGTTGTTCATGCTTGGATTTGTTATATTCAATCACTGCTGCTTATTCGTGAGCTTGTTGTCTTCTGTGAGATATTAAGTGTTTTTTTGTATGCAAACGGATGCCATAGGGAATGTTTCTTGTAATAAAATTGTTAGAGTTTCCCGTTATGAAATATTTAAAGTTGCGTGTTGTATCCCCCCCCCCACCCCACAACCCCTTTTGCATATATATATTTTGAAATTCGCTCAGTCTCTTTCTTTTTCTCTTTTTCTGATGCATTTCTTGATACCCTTACATTCCAGTATACTTTGAAGGATTTTTACCAGACCCTTATAAACCTTTCTTTTAAGTTTTCCTCAGACACCCAAGGTATTCTCTAGACCTTGCAGATACTTGCGTTCTCTAAGTCCTACTTCGGAGTTTACTTTAGTCAGCTCATACACTACCTCAAGGCCACAAGTCTTCCAAAATCCACTCACACTACAAGTTTTCCGTCTTAAAATATAATAATTAATTAATATTATGATATATCTATTAGATAATATATATATATATATATATGTTCCTATTATATAATAGATATAAATATATATATTTATATATAATAATATATATAATATATATATTTATATATATTATATATCTATATATAAATATATATATTATATATATATATATATATATCAAATATATATATATAATATATAATATCTATATATATATGTTATTATATATATATAGGCTATATATCTATATATCTAATATATATATATATATATATATATATATATATATATTCTATATATATATATCCTATATATAATATATCTATATATGTTATAAGTATATATATCTAGTATATCTAATAATATATATTATAGATATATATATATATATATACACGTGTATATATTATATATATAGATATCTATATAATATATATATATATATATATATATAATAATAAATATTAGATATATATTAAGATTCTATATATAGATTATCTATATATCAGATATAGTATAGATAATATATATAGATAGATATATATCTAATATCTATGATATATATATATATAATATCTATATATATCTTATATATATCAATATATATAGCTATATATATAGATATATATATATATTATATAAATATATATCTCTAATATATAAACTATAGATATGTATAATACGAATTTGGAGAGGGATGTTTAATTAGTTTATGTTGCTGCTTTTTTACCTTTTGCTTAGGGACCTCATCACTTATAAAGTGAAAAGTAATAGTTAAACAATTACTGTATGAGAGCCTATAACAGACTAGTTTACAATACATGTAAACAACACAAAGAAATTATTTACAAGGGAACAGAAAATGGGTCGCTTTCAATCTCATTCAGTTGGCCCTTCTTTTAGGGCAAGAATGCAGGATTCGGGGATGGAACAAGTAAACGTCATACAGCCTTGAATATTCCGACTCATTCAGAAAAAGTAGAGCGGTTCAAATCAAAAGAGATCGTATAACCTAAACGAATTGAAATGTACTAACCTAATCGTAGCCTAAAATTTATGCGACACTTAAATCATTGCATTGCATTGTTTATATTAATTCCTGTATAAATTAATTAAAATTGCGGATTCGTTATTCTCAGGGATGATTAGCAATGAGCTTAAGACAATTTACAGCACCTTCAAAATGGTGCCTAGGTTATGTACCAAATAATCACACATTCTCACTTTAAGGAAAGTTTTATGTTATTCAAAAGAAACCGATGGTGAAAAGGGATGATGGAAAAGATTACTTGTTCAAAGGGACTGAGTCAAGATTTAAGAGCAAGGGAGATTTGGAGGAAAGAACTTAGTAAGAAGCAAGTAAGGTGGACGAGGGGTTGGGACACTGGAATCATGGAGGACGAATTTTAGTTCAGACAACTCTTATTTTGTTATTACTAGTACCCCAAAGTAGAAGCGAAGCTGCAGACTCCGAGGATGTGGTATAGGAAGATTGTCATCCTCCAGCGAATCCAGAAAGGCTCCTTTTGTTACTTAAGTGAATCTAGCATGGCCCTTTGTCTCCAGAGATGAAGAGGCAGTCGGAGGGAAAGATATGTCCACTTGGCTGGGAGGTAAGAGGCCTAAGGTTGGGTGTTGACTCGTACCTCTGCTGCCGTTCTCACCTGGCGGTGGTTACCAGGTAGAGTTTATCTGAAAAATTTGGCCTCTCAGTAAATGTGAAAAGAGAAAACAAATCTGAGGGGTCAGAAATGAACTAGTTGCGACCCTTCAGGTCACGGTAAAATTAAAGTAAGATGAACCAAATGTCTGGTTCTTCCTCAAAGTGAGAGACTTCTCAAATAAGATAGTGAGCCCGAGAATATATATATATATATATATATATATATATATATATATATATATATATATATATATGTATATTATGTGTGCGTGTGTATGTGTATGTATACCATCCGATAAGATGTGCTTTGTTTTTTTCGGGATAATTTGTCTTTCTTAGATCTTTGATTTTCTCTCTCATTAACCTAAGGTGTTTAACAGATTTGAGTTTCATTTCTTTGTGAGTATAGTGATTGATGTTCTATAATTCCAGATATTTCTGTTGCTGATATTGCTTATATTGATTATAATTTTTTCACATTGCCATTTATTACTGATCTTACTGCCATAATATTGTGCATGCCAGAACAATCTGCAAAAACTTCCCCTCTCTTTACTCGTAGGAAAATATGAATGCATAATTATCACCTTGTTCCATAAACAACACCTGAGTCGAAGAGTCTCCTCGAAGGTCACCCTCGAAAGAGTGCCAGCACCTTATCGAACTGGTCTAAATACCAATTGAAGCTTCCAAGGAAGGCAAATAGAGAGAATTTTCATTAAAACAATAAAGGAGGGGTTCTTAACAGGGGGTGTCCATACCCCTTGGGAATATGAGAACTACATGCTGGTATGGGACGTGATCTCTGGATATTTGTATATATTTGATTTTAATGTGTCAATGTATACATGAGTACATTTTGTAAATAAATAGCTATATAAACTTTAAATGCTGTTGATTTTCTTGTATGTTCTATCCCTGGCTATTCATACCTAAAGTATATATATTCAACTAAGTATACGTTCCATTGAGGAGTGAGAGATGTGTACTTCTGGTGATGGAAGTTCACTCTCGACGTGGTTCGGAAGTCACTTAAAGCCGTTGGTCCCGTTGCTGAATAACCACTGGTTCCATGCAACGTAAAAACACCATACAAACAAACAAACATCTAAGTATAAGTTATATTGTCAACAAATAGGACTTAGGTGGACTTAAGCAAAGAGGGTATGGAACCATATTGGGCAATTCGTTGGGGGTATGGAGTCATGAAAAGGTTAAGAACCCCTGCTTTAAAGCCTTGCGGACATCTTCCAAGACAGCCTACTACATGATTAGCCACTGGTGGGGTTACTCAGTGAAACGCAAGACTTACTGACCTGTTCCCTTTCAATGGCAAATTTTAAATTTAAAGGACGTATATCCTCCTCATCCGTTCTATGAAGCATTTGATACAAATTTAACTACCTTTCCCCCTTTTCAAGAGAAATTTTGGATTATCCAATTTAATAGATACGTCTATGGCTACTCTCCAGCCTTTGATGTTTGTTGATAGTGCTTAATTGCCACCCGTGGATTAACAACGGAATGTCACTAAAAAATTTGTTCTTGGAACCGTACGGTTCAGAACTGTTTCGGATATTTTTATGATACTGAAGGAAATGTTAGCAGTAAAGCCCCTTGAACTCGCAACAGCCCAAGATCCCCGTGTGAATGTGTACGGCCACGAGACAATCTTTGACCTTCGGGAGCCCTTGCTTACTCGACTATCATTGCCTAACTGTAAGAAACGTCTGCTCCTATCCCATTATCCCAACATTCACGACAAACTTGCCGGCTGACGAGTAATAGCCTCAAGATGATTTTGCATGGCTCTTGAGAGAGACGCATAATCTGGCAAGCTCGCACTATTTGCTTTCGACTGCTTTGGCTCCCGACGAAGCCGAAGAATCTATCTCGTAACTCGTAACTGTTCAGCTGTCTGCTTCTGCTGGTAGTGCCTGGTGGGAGATGCATTGGGAAGAAGTCATTGAAAAGGAAAGCAGTGTTTAGTGTTTAATGAAATTCACGATGGTACGCCCAGCTGATGTCGAATACTTTGTCTTTGGTAAGTTCACTACATGATTTATTTTCTATCTTAGAACTCTTTACTCATTGGCTCATAGATACGCTTTCATTCTTTGGGGAATTTGTTGTTTTATTTTACACTTGACCATAGAAAATGCCCTTGAATAATTCCAGCATGGTTTCATTTTTTTTTAAATTAGCGAGGTTTGTAATAATCACTCCCTTGAATGTGTAGTTAATCATTGTATAATTTTGTCTCTAACTTGTTTCTAAAACATGTGCTTTAAGTGTTATTTATGTTTCATTTCACCCTCTCCCTCTGTCTATTTCTGCTAAGAGTAAGGCGATATGGTTATTCATTATTCGTTGTATTTTATTTTTCTAACTAATATGTCACTTGTGTTCCAGTGTGGTGAAAACTTGCAGTTTTGCATATGAATTTCTGTTCAATAAGATTAAGGCTGGAAATTGAGTTTCAGAACTTGGCCTTTCCCTTGGGCGAATTCATTTTGTGGGAAAACTTTCCCGGACAAAAAGTGCTTGGTAGGTAATTGCCATGGAAACTGCATACTCAAGTTTTTAAGATTTGCTCTGATGTTATTTTGTATGTTAGATGTTGGAAACTGAGAGAACTTATTTTCAAAGTTTATTGGGTATTCTAATTTTCCTGTAATTAACTGAGGTATCTTCTATATAATTTCCTTGACGGGAAGCTTTCGCAGAAACGTAAAAAGTTACTGTTTTAATTGGGATGTCATTCTCCTTTCATTAGTTGGTTATAGTACCCTTAAGTAATTTAGCCGTTGGTAATCAATACATACATCTTAATAATCCCTGAACAGGCATGAATCGTTGACAGTTGTTATTTTTCCCTAGATGTTTGGGAAAATATCCTTCAGACATTCTCTCTCTCTCTCTCTCTCTCTCTCTCTCTCTCTCCTCTCTCTCTCTCTCTCTCTCTCTCTTATATTTTATGTAAAGGAATGGACATCGGGTAGTATTTATAAGAAGTCTTTTTCTTTTTAAATTTAATCTTTTTTCTTGATTTATAATTGATTTAAATATTCACAACTATTCCAGAATCAACTCTCTTTGAAAGGCCGGGCTTCCCATTGTGGGATTGCCCTGTTGACTCCCTCTTTGGTGAATCTTGTTTTTGATCAATGGAATGTTACCTCTCTATTGTTTTGGGTATTTGTTCGTCTTTCGTCCATTCTCTACAGCATTGTCGGTCCTAATTGTTGTTGATTTTGGTCGTGGCGGTTGTTGATGTAAGTACCTCGTCTCTATATAATTAATTGTGTTGTAAATTTTTTGTAAAAGTTGATTATATATATGATGAATTCAAGTATTTAATTTTCTGATGACTCTCGATGAGTTGGTAATTGTGTAAAAGTTGATTATATATGATATGAATTCAAGTATTTAATTTTCTGATGACTCTCGATGAGTTGGTAATTGTTCACTGATAGGTGCTTAACATAGGATGCTTTTGTAAATGATGCTGCCGTATTGACGTCTGACTGAAATTTTAGAGGTATATTTGCTCAAGTTAAGTGTGATGGGTTAGCCTGATTTAAAATAGTCCAGAATGTTAGAAAGAATTCAAACGATTTGCACACTAGTTATGACATTTTCTGTACTGATTATTACAAAAGTTCCTGAGCATTATCCTCCCTGGCCCCGCCATTGTAGGGAAGATGACATTTTCAATCGACATTTTTCATTCATTCATTTTTATTGCTTTCTCGTGAATTGTTGCCATGTCATTCGACCTGCCCCTTCACCGTGAGATATGATGGACATGAACGTGTTCCACAGAAATGAATTTCTGACTCACACCGGGACCGATCCCCGTTCTTTCAAGTTTGAATCCAGGTCATTGCAATTTATTCGCAAAAGTCATAAAAGAAGTTGGAATTCAAGTACTGTGTACTTGAGGTTCTTCCTGGTCAGGCACATAGCACATTACATTTCAGTGAATTATAGTCAACTTCCCAACCCACATATACATATATATATATATATATTATATATATATATATATATATATATAATATATATATATATATATTCACACACACACATTTTAGTCTGTGCAGGCTTGCTGTTTTGCAGGGCGTCCTCTTTCTAATATTTATGAGTACACTGTATGTCATATTGCGATTTTTCATCATTCCAATAGTTAAGCAGTCTTTCCATCAGTATTATAGATAAGTTGTAGATTCTCGTAAGTTTTTCCTTTATTTCAAAACTTGTATCGCTATACTGTATAAATATTAATGCATTTCTTTGTTTATGCATGTATATTTGCTGTATTTTAACTTCTGTTTTACTACGCATCTGAACCTTTTATATGTCTTTTCATCTTTTATGTTATGTTTATTCTGTTCTATGGAATTAATCAGAAGTTATTTGGTTGTATCGCATCCTAATGGTTGAATGTTGCGAAGGAGTAAACGAATCATGCAATTCAGACTGCGTAAAATTCAGTGCATGAAAAAAGGGGGGCGGCGTGCGAGGGGGGGGGGGGGATTTTGATTGTAAACTAAACGTTTTTCCCTTTGTCATAATTCAATCCGAGAACTTTCTTTCCCCCATCGTCATTCTAGAAACCAGTACTGAATTCTACTGGTGGACCCTACTTGCAGGCGTGAAACCAACGGGAATTAAAGAAAGAAAAAGTTGATATATGGAATTTTACTGAAACATTTTTTTTTTTTTTAGTCAACTTTGTTTTATTTTCATTTAATATTGCTTTACATCAGATGTCTGCCGTGTGCTAAAATGAAGATTTGCTACTGCAGTCTGACTGTATGTTTCCTGGTCTTGGATGTAATAAATTTAGAAAAGCATGTTCTGTGACTTTTCAGGGAAGAGGTGGCTATATTGTCTGAATCTACCACTTGATAATGGACGTGGTTTGATTTCCACTAATGTCTTTGGCCTAAGCAAAATTCAGCGTTACAATGGAATTTAAACTAGCCTAAGATTGCAGTGTCTAGTTTATTTAAAGTTCCTGTTGTGAAATTCCTCTAATAATTGTCCGCCTATCTTTTATGAAGCGGGTTTGCTTTTACAGAAATCAAACTTCGCATGATGTACGTATTGTTAGAATTTTTTTTCTTACTTGTGGTTGCATCTCTTTCATTCAATATGGCTCAAAGAATTATTTTTAACAGAGAGGTTTTCTTTATTGTGTTCAGAAAACTTACGTTTGAAACTTTATTCACTGTACAAAGCCTCTTAAGTAGGACCTGTTCTAATCGTATTGTTCAGCCGACTATTAACACTTGGCAAAGAATGCACACTGATGCATACCCATAAAGACAAATAGAAACTAAATAATTTGTAAATATCTCTCTCTCTCTCTCTCTCTCTCTCTCTCTCTCTCCTCTCCATCTCCTCCTCTCTCTTCTCTCATGCCTCTCTGTAGTCTCTCTCTCTCTCTCTGACTAGATTTATGGACCCGATCCACATAGGATATCGAAAACGTCCCAGGCTATATAGAGTATATTTCTCTTTAATTCTTTTTAAATTTTATTTTATACATTAGTTTTTCCGTTTTTCCGTCGTAGGTACGTATTATAGTACGTAAGGGAGAGGTTGTAATATTTTTAGTTCTTTGACATGGTAGAAAAGAAGTTTTGATGTGGCACCATGGAATAATTCTTAGGATCGACATAACTCATGAATACTGAGCCTCACTGGGAGTAAAAGGTTAGAAACTGTCAATCCGAGAATGTGTTGCACAACATATCTTCGGGATTTTTTCCTATGAATATTTAGTTCCAATTTAAAGTTATGGGAATAAGTCAGATCACAAGTTTTCGGGGAATTGCGTTTTCTCTTGTATATTTTTATATATCTTTAAATATATCCTTTTATGAAAATTTAAAATGTACTTGGGCGAAGAATTTGAGTAGTGTTGATTAACTTATGCATTCTTGAATTTTAAATGTAAGTATTTCATGCATTGATTTTTTTATTATTTATTTTTTTGCGGCAGACATACTCGAAAAAAAAATAGTTTGTGTTCTGCATTTTTTCCTAGAAAGCTATTTTGGTTCCAACTTATAGAAACAAAAATGTATCGCGTGAGAAATTTTATATGTGAGCTTTACAATCGATCAAGAAATGACAGAAAAAACGTATTCGAGCTTTGTCATTTGGATCATTTACTCACTACTTTGTCGAGTTGAAAGAAACCCTTGTGGGTTGACTATGTTTGGATTTGGATTTGGTTTCACATACACTAATATATGATGATGGGGCAAGGTATCATTCACTGTACATCTTCATTATGGCCGAGTAATATCTGTCTCTTTGACTACTGTTCTTTTATGTAGGATTTTTTAAAATAAAGCACGCCAACCTATCACAGTTATTTTTTTTTTATTCGCGGTGAGATTTTGCTTTTGGCGCTGCAGATGAATATTGGGCGCTTAATTAAAAATCGTAACAGAATGAATTACTCCGGTTACGATCGATATGCCCGGAAGATAAACTCGTTTTCTTTCTTTCACTCTCTATTTCCCTTCCTGTCCCTCCCTCAGATCGATTGCCATCAACCGTGCCTAGCAGGAAATTGCATCAATGTCAGGTCATATTCCCAAAATCAGCTTCAGAATAAAGGCTGTGGATATTGCCAGTAAACTCGGTGTTATCCGGTTCCTAAATTTCCTACTTGTTTGTAAATGCCAGGAAGAATTTTACCTGTTTGGTCATATTTATAGAATATTTGATCGGATTTCATCAAAGTTTCCTTAATGATATGTAAGCAATCATTAGGCTGCATTGCATGTAAAATGCTGGTCATGGTTAACATGAAACCATGAATTGATCCATGCTAACACAAACAAACCAAATATTTTACCCAGAAACTTTCGAAATCTCTTAGCAAACTTTTTAATGGATGTTGATTAAAGATTACAGACGTTGGGTCAGGTCAGTGTCTGTAAATACTTTGCATTTCTCCTCAGTACACTTGAAATTTACGGACTATTTTTACTCGTAATTCATAATGTAAAGAGGAGCAAGGCTCGGAAATGACGTTTATTCAAACTTCAAACCAAGTTTTCGCGTTGAGCAACATATATCTTATAACATAAAACAGGTTTGTTCATTTCATTGCCATCACAGTAATCTGTCAGATAAATATAGAGCAGGAAAATAATTCTACCAGCTAAGTTTTCGAACTATTCTTGAAAGAAAATGAAAGTTATAGCGAATTCTCAATATTTATTCTGTTTCTGGGAAAAGGAGATGCTGCCTTGGGTTATTTATTTAGATTTAATGCCACTGGTATTCTGATTTTTCAGCTGAAGAACAGAGAAGGATAAGTTATAACTACTCAGTAAAAAATAAAAGAAAAAAAAACTTTATTTTTTGGAGAATTCTTCCATCAAATGACTATGGTAATGGAAAAAGTTAGTTATTATATTCCACCACTGATGAAATGCTAATAGATTCGACTTTGTCCTCGAGGTTGTCCTCTTTTTTTCGCATTTTTTAATTAAAAAAATCGTGTAATCTAAAAGTAAGATGTTGTATATCATATCCCTGGTGGCTTCGAGAGCTATTTGCATTGTTCAGTCACTTGAGAACATTGATTTATGTAGTAATGTTTTGTTGTGAAGCTCATCCCCTACACAAATTACTCCGCATATACACAGGACTACCCAAAACTTACAATGCTCATCATCCGTGTTAAGTAGTTTTAATTACTTTAATTTCATTCTAGTATTGATTTAGATCGGGGATTTATTCCTCCTATTATTCGTATTATTTATGGACTCTCACCTCAGGCAAATCACACAACTTAAACTGCTAGATATCAAAATTATAAATTTAGAATAAATATGGCAATAGTAGGGAAGCACAATTTGCAACACCTTCATGACATAGTCATAGGGAAGAAAAGATGGGATTAAACAAAATTGCCAGAGGGTTACTCCTCATCAATTTAAAGAACGAGTTGCGCATGGAATCTTCAGCACCCTTCTTATTAGATGTCATCCTTGATGGAAAGAGACATGCATACTCTTGCAGATAGAGTGCTTGATCTCTTGATCTATAATGTTACAAAAAAATAAGGTGCCATCCTCATAAACAAAAGAGCCTCATAACCTGATGCAGAAGACATAAGACAGGAAGTCTTCCAGCTGGAAGGGTTCCAGGTTCTCATCTGCGGATATGTCGCTGGAGGCCTTCATCCACCTATGGAGGGCTGGTGCCTTCTTAGCCACCCACTCTGACCAAGTCTGCCTAGGCACCTTTGGCATGCTCCTCCACTCATGCTTCCACATGTCAGGGATTATTTTGACGGATTATATGATGGCTTCCCTCACACGGGCGAGGTAACCTTGCTCTGTGGTGGGGAGCTCTTGGAAGGCGATGGCACCCTTGCCTTTTAGGTACTTGTCTCAGATGAGAGTGATTTCCATGTGGGAAGGCTGGAAGTTATTTAATACTTTCTTTATGTGGTCGAGCCAGATTTCTGGCTCAGCCTTGTTCCATTGCTTGATGAGGGATCCTACGCTGCAGAGGATGGTATGCGAAGACCGGGATGTAGAGAGTTGTATGCTGTGGTTGGCCTTATTAATTTGATACACTCTCTCCTTCTCCTTCTCTTCTTTTCTCTTTCTCTCTTCTTCTCTTCTTTTTCTGCTGCTTCCCATCTCTCAAGAGTTTCTCTTTCTTTCTCCTTCTCTTCTCTTTCTGCTGCTTCTCATCTCTTGGACTTCTGTTTCTGCTTTCAGGAATTCTCTCTCAGCGGCCCTTTCAGTGACCTTTTCCATCCTGTCAGTTCGTGGCCCTCCAACCCCATTAACCTTCTGGCTTCGAGAAAGCTTGAATCTCCTCAAGCAGAACATTGCCAGCCATCTTGTAGGAATGGAGTACTGGTGGCACTAGCTGGGAACTTATATGGGTATACACAGGCACTAGGCCCTTGGAATGCAGTCCCTAAAGGACTAGAAAGGGGAACCGAGAGGTCTGGAATTACAGGCACAGCAGCCTTGGAATGGGCGAGCTCTTGGCCCTGGAATGGGCAGACACTGTGCCTAGGAATGGAATCCCTAAAGTATTTGGAATGGATTCAATTTGGATTCCACTAAAGATGTAAATACTTGTCTCTAAGGCACAGAAATGTACAGTACAAAGACCACAAAGCTAAAGAAATCCTAACTGAGGAAAGGAGCTTTGTGATATTACTAAAATTTTCAAACTGGACTTTAAAGAACGTAAAGTCATAGTGTTTCATTATCTTCTTGCAACCTTATTAATCCAACTGTATAGCAGAGTCGGCCGCTCGAGTCAACTTTCTCCATTTATTTCCATTCCTTGCATCTTCTTTCCCCAGTCCCACCTCGCCCATATCCCTAGCCACCACATCCATCCATCTGATCCTCTGACAGCTCACACTCCTGCTCCCCATCACTGGCATGTTCTTAGCTCTCTTGATTGGTTCCGCCTCCTCTCTTCTTATTACATGGTCATATTATCTTAAACGAGCTTCCCTAGCTTTCTCCTTTACATTACATATACCACACATTCTTCTTATATCTGGACTCCCTCCTTTCCAGTAGTGATATTCCAGCAGTCCATCTCACCATCCTCATCTTTGTTCTTTCCAACAGTCCTTCCTCTTTCCTTTTATGTGACCAAGTTTCTGCCCCCATATAATAGTACGGGCCTGATAACTACCTTAATGGTATTTTCTTGCCTAAAACAACTCCAGTTACTTCTCTCCACTTTCACCTTGCTTCTTTCACTCTCTGTCTCACTGCTTGCTCAGTACCTCCCTCCTCTGTTATTATCAATCCCAAGTAGTTACACTCATTGTTTTACTTTAGCACTGTACTCCTTCATACATCATCTTCACCAACCTTACCAACTTCTCTGGTACTCCTCTCTTTCTCAAACGCCAAAAGACTACTGTCCTTGATACCCTGTCATATGCCTTTTGAAGATTCTAGCAACAATATAGGACAGGCCATCACCGGGCCGTAGTTAAAGTTTCATTGGCCGTGGCTCATACAACATTATACCATACCACCAAAAGATATATCTATTTTGGTGGCCTTCATGATACGCTGTAGGGCATGCACAGAAAACTATTGTGCCAAAGAAACTTTGGAGCATTTCTTACTAGTGCTTATAAGTGACGGCTCAACAACACTACTACCATGACTGCTTCTAGTACCACTACTGCTATGGTTCCACTGAACATAATTACTTTTTTTTGTTCACAGATTATAATGTATAACTAGATTCTCCTCTTTGCACCGCCTCCACCTTTTTCGTCAACATCACAAACTTCTCCCGGCTGAATTTGGTGATGTCATTCACTCATGAGGGAGAGTGGGAATGGATTGACCTGCTCAGTACCTTCAGGGCTCTGTTTGAATTGGTTGAGGAGGTATGTATTGTCCAGCTCTCTCACTGGGATTTTTCCATGGCTCGCATTTAGGGAGAATTTTTCCTAGGGTTTCTGTTACCACATGTTTTGCACTGTCTGCAACATTCCCAAACCAGGCAGTTCTACAGGCTCTCCAGGGACATCATCTCAGACAGCAGTGGTACATTGATGTGGTGTTGTGAGTGCCCATCGGAGTTGGACAGGAAGTGCTTCAAGCCCATGTGTCCTCGCCATATGTATCCTGTCTGTGGTGACTGCATTTAACTCTATTTGAAATAGAAAAAAAAATTAATTTAAGGATTATTTCATTTAAATTTTGTTCAGTAATAGTGTATAAGATGCTGTTATTGGGTATGTTTTCTGAATAAAATTTTCAGCATTAGTGTTTTATTAAAATTGTTTATTATTGGGAGAAATTCTCCCATGGTTACCTTTCATGATACAGAATTAGAGGATTACCATTCTAGGGTTAACATGCTGTCTCCAAAGACTTCGGTCTTGCGAATGTTGTTCATATTTGTTTTAATATGAGGACTACCATAGATTTCCAAAGCTATGCATTCACTACAGAAGACGGAAAAATCATTGGCAGTACAAGAAATTAGAATATCCACCAACCATAGCATCTTGTGATCATTCTTTTGATAACATTCAGTAACTTTACCAACTTACCACTCAGACAGGGAGATAGAGCATTTTGTGTGTGCTGAAATGGTTGCTCTGATAAAGATGTTTGTTTAATGCCCATTGGTTTTCCAATCTAGAATTAGAGGAAGAAACTGAAATGCCAGAAGTAACAGGTGAATTGGGATGTATCACATATAGTCAGTGGTGTGATTTTGATACCGGCTCCTTGTATGGAAGTGCAGATGCCCCCAGAAGTCTATTTGTGATTACTTCTAGCTTTGAATATTTGCACTGGAGAGTAACACTTTTGCCAAAAAAGTGTTACTCTCTGTTTAATATCATTATACATGGATTAACGTGAGAAGCCAGTGAAAGGCAGGTAATATAGGTGTAAGGTTATGGGATAAAAAAAAAGTTATGAGTATTATTTGGAATGACTGATCCTTGCTTATGAAGTGGTGATTGGCAATATTAAAAAGGAAGCACCGAGTCTGCTATAGTTAATAAGAAGATAAAAATAAAAGTGATTGGGATGCAGCGAAATGTGAGTTGTTAGAAACTGTCATGATGGAATAATGAATGTTACTGTGGATATGGGAGAACGGAAGAAGTTTGCTCTTAAGATGTTTGTGATCAAATAGTTTGGAAGAAAATGATGGTGGCAATGGAAGCCAAGGTTTTGATGTATAAAGGGATTGTTTACCTAAATCACTTTTATTGAAGTGAAGTGTGAATTATTTATGTATATGAATGGCGAGAGTTTTCGCTTTGGAATAACCAGTCTAAAAATGGTGAGAAATGTGGAAATACAAAGAGGTGTACTAGAAAAGATTAGCATGACAGAAAAGATGGTTTCGATTATTATGAGATGATTTGTTCACAAGAAGGGAAGGAATGACAGTGATTTTGTGAAGGCTGTTTGAATGTTAAAGGATGAAAGTTATTTGACTGCTCCACAAAAAAAAAAAAAAAAAAAAAAAAATGATAATAGTGAAATGAAAACAAAGGAAAATTTCTTAGTCATGCCCGGCGCGTCACAAGAGTTCTTTGTCCATGGAATTGGCTGCAGTAGCCTACACATCAAACACCTCCGATGCGCAAAACGCTCTCAATAAGTTTTTTGAACGGTGCCAGTCATCTATTAGATATCGTCAGTTAGATGTTATTCCTCGACCACTGAAATAGTGATTTCATTTAATTTAATTGTTGAGATTACGTAGGCGTCATATTGGCCTTGTCTTTCCTTCTTTGGGTTATTGTTATGTTATTTTAAACCTTCCTGCCCTTGCCTTCCTTTCATATATGTTCTTCTGTTTACCTCAGTGAGTCTACTTTGTTATCATATTATAGATTTGTCAGAACTTTAAAGAGGAGTCCTTTGTCATCATAAGCGGATTCAACCCTCCCAGGAAATTAGTAATCATTGAATCGCTTTGTGCAGTGACTTTTTTCTTCTGTTTCCTGAACTGCTAACCTTTGACATTTTTTCTAATTCCATTTTCCCTGTTACGCTCATTTATCGTATGTTAGGCGAGTCATTCGTTTCTTTTGAAGTTAAGCCTCTCGCCACTCTTCCCCTCATTTTTCATCGTTACCTTTGTGACAAGGCCTTACACTACCCACCCTCCAGTAGCCAACTCTCTCTCTCTCTCTCTCTCTCTCTCTCTCTCTCTCTATCTATCTCTCATATATATATATGTATATATATATATATATATATATATATATATATATATATATATATATATGTGTGTGTGTGTGTGTGTGTGTGTGTGTGTGTGTGTGTGTGTGTGTATATATATGTGTGTGCGTGTGTTTAAGTGAACTAGATGTTATTCCTGTTAGGCTTAACGTGCTTTATATGTGTGTGTGTGTGTGTGTGTGTGTGTGTGTGTGTGTGTGTGTGTGTGTGTTTTATATATGTGTGTGTGCGTGTGTTTAAGTGAACTAGATGTTATTCCTGTTAGGCTTAACGTGCTTTATGGTAACTTAGATTTTGATATTAAATGATTTATTAACGTTTAATATGATATGAGATTTGAATGCACATCATGACTTTGGATAATAGAATTGAATGTTGTTGTGAGGAATGTTATTTATGTACGCTATAAGTTGTGTTTTTTTAGAATTAATGAATGTTAATATCGAATTCGGTTGCTTTAGTGTTCCAGCATTAACATGTGTTTTTTACGGAAGTGTATAATAGGGACATATCTGACCACCTTTTGTTTTTTGGACAACAACTGAAAACAGAATCTATTGTCATTGTTAAATATAAACTACCGGTAAAGGGAAATTGATTCATCAAAGACAGTAGAAAACTTTTGCATATTTCCTTTCATGTTTTACCGAGAGTTCGTTATTGATTCGATCTTAATTGAGGCCGGATTTGTTTGTCCTGTGATATATGACGTCAGAGGTTGACCTGATATTGACTTGAAGTTTCCCCGTATAACTGGAATTTTCTTCTGTGTTCGATGAAAAAAAAAATTCCTTAAAGGTTAAAACTACTTTCCTTTTTCATGGATGTTATATCAGCTTTTGCATATAATTCGCTACCTTTCGATTTTTCATGGCTGTATGCGGTTGAAGTTTTTATACGTTTTTATCATTTTTGTTTTCAAATATGAAACATGATGATAACACCAATTCTTTGTATATTCTTATTTTTCTCTCTTTCAATCCTTCATGAGTCACAAACACTAGGCCCCCCTGATCCCAACTCCTTGATGAGGTGGGGCGCTTAGGGATCCACTGCAGAGAGAGTATGCCCCTTTATGCCTACTCTCTCTCTGCTGAGGATTCAACTGAACATTGAGACCTCTTAACTCTTTGACTCCTCCCCCTATAAATTTTCCCCTTTCCCTTCCTCTTCTTTCGTTGACCTTGGCATGGTTTTGGACTACCGATTTCACCGCCCATTTAACTTGATGGAGGGTGGAGTTGGACGGCATGCCATTCCACCCGTAAAACTAGAGTACCTGACGTGGTCGAGCGAGGGGAAATTTTTATGTCAAGCCATTCCCGCAGTGCTGGGTCCGATCTCATAGGACTGACGACCCTTAAGGCACTGTGGGTATGGCGTATATCCAGGTGAATGTCCCAGGGCAGTTACCACAGCGTTACAGTATTGCTCCTCCCTCAGTTGGGCCTCCTTGGTGAGAGTGATCTCATTCTGGACGAAATATTTAATCTTGCTATATGGTAACTAAAACAAAAATCCCTAAGACTTCTGGCATGGCAATAGACTATTCTAAGGAAAACCCAGGTAATGAAGAGCAAGCTGGTATTAAAGCTTTAATACCATACAAGCCACAAAGAAAAAGTAAATTTAGAATTGACCCAACCTTGACTCACTACGACTCCCTCTTTGGGAGTGGAAGTTGGTCAAGGTTCTTGACCTTGGAAACCGACAGAAAAATATCAGCATTAAGATTGGAAAATTATTTAAGTAGGCACCCAACCTCAGAAATGTCATTTAGGCAAATAAAAGAACAGGAGTGGTTAATAGAAACAACTACATAAAATCAATCCGAAAATTATTTAACCATAAAGAACATAGACAATTTAAAAGTAACGATAAGAAAGCATGACAATATGAACAGTGTACAGGGTACTGTAGTACTTCCTAAAAGTGAGGAACCAATAGAAAAAAATATTTTGCTGGATTCCCTTAAAAAAAGGTACAACAATGTGCAAGATTTGTGAAGTATAGTGTAGCCAGTAGACAAAATAATGAAAAGACATTGAAAATAGCAAAAAAAAAAAAAAAAAAAAAAAATTGACGGCCAGGAATTACTTTTCAAAATTAAAATCATGGGCCAAAACAAAGAACTGAGACCTTATGTTCCAAAATCACTACAGTGCCAAAACTGTAGTAAATAAGGACATACATGGAAAAATTGCAGAAATTTATCGATTTGTGTGTATTGTGGATCTGACAAACATACCACGCAGTGGAAGTGTGGTGAACCAAAATGTGTAAACTGTGACCAAAATCCCCATGGTAGGTCTAAGGAGTGTATGTATTATATTATGTATTATATATACAAAACAGAATTGAAATTACTTCAGGAGAGATTAGGAATGCCAATAAGAGAAGCCACACTAGAGTTAGGAGTTAGAGGAATGCATGATCCCGCTAGGAAGCACATGTTCTCTACTGCAATGAGCTCAAGGAATGAAACAAAAATGGAAGTAAGTAACAAACCTCTAATAGATAAATCAGAAGAAAAAATAACTTTACAAGAAACTAATATAGCAAGAAACCAAGAAACTTGTGCAACTGTGTGTTCAAATTCATTTGAGATATTGGAGGAAATGGAAACACAAGAGAATGATACATGTATCACTGAAACATTACAAGATAATTATAATGAGCTGGAAGCTAAAGATAAAAGGAGACCTTAGAGAGAACTCCACCCAAAACCATTCTATGACTGTCCTTTTTCTTTGATGATCCACATTAACCGTTTGGCTGTGAAACAGAGAAAAATTACCAAACATTCAGGAAATTTCACAACTCAGCGATAGCGCACGCCATCACTGATATCATCCAACTTTGCAGCCCAAATGATGTCATTTTTATGATTTGGCTTCCTGACTGTGGAAATGAAGAATTCATCTGATGTGGCGACATGTAGAAAGGCAGCGTCATTCCAGTCTTTAAGAAATAAACCACAAAACCATGCATGGTCTTCTCTCTGTTGCTGAGTGATGTTGGGCTTGCTGATAAGATGAAATGGCTTGATACAAGATTTTTTCAACTCACGATATGCTGCACTATAACTTCTCTTTTGTAAAGACTTTCTTGGTCTACCCACTGCCTTAGCTATGATGTTTTTTGACTCCTGAGAAAGGACTTCAGGCCTTCCAAGATTCTCACTCTTTTTGCGATGACAGTTATATGGATTTTTGTTCCAGTTTCTTTTAACAAAGGATTCCTCTCTTTTAATGTATTTAGCTACCCAGGAACGTGAAACGAAGGATGCGCCAGCATCCCTGGCCTCTCTGAAGGTTATAGCGTGGATTGGGTCAATTCATCTGATTTCCTCCGAGTCGTTAGCCATGGCTCTATCTAACTCCATCACTCAGTCTGAAAATACAAGAAAAGTAAAATGAAAAATAGCTTAATAGAAACTTGATAACTTTCCATTTGTTCTGTGGAGGGGGATGCTCTAATTTCTAAACACCCCAGTGTATATATATATATATATATATATATATATATATATATATATATATATATATATATATATATATATATATATATGTAAGGCCTAGGGATTTTGATTAATAATATATTGTTCGTGCGTTCTCTGTGACCTATGGAATGTGGAGAACAGTGCAGAGGTAACGACCTGAGAGTAGCTGATCAATGAGTTTCTGGGGGTGGCGTGAGATAAAAGTGCTTAATTCAGGAAGTCAATGTACGACAGTTTATGAACTCTTCTCAAGTGCCTTTGGGAAACTGGTTGTAGCCAGTAATATGAGGCATTGTCGAAGTGTGCATTCGTATGTGCGTGTGCGCCTCTTCTATTCATAATGTATCACTAGCCAAGTCTATGGGTAGACTTGCACAGACATTCGGGGGAGGAAGGAAGCAAAGCCATGATGGCGGGTGCCAAAGTGTTTTTTAAACAGTGAGTGATATTCCGGTTGGGAATGGGTAAGTGTTACCTTTACTTTAGCCAAAGGGATGGCTTGTTTGATATCTTGTAAGATGTTCCATTTTATTAACTTTGTCTTTAAACTTGTGTGTGTACTTACCGGGATGTGTTCTGTATCTTTGAACAGACGGATCTGGAATACCGGGGGATAAAAGAGTTCCCGGAGGGGTGTGGACTTTTGGGTGACTTGACAATGAGTTGTTTTTTGAGTTAGTCTGTAAGACTGGATTACTTAGTTAATTGATTTAGTTATTCTTGTAAATAAACATTATGTTATGATGCAAATCTCTCATTTTTCATTACCGTTTAAAGGAATTGGAGAAAGATGAAGGTGGAGAGAGGAGGAGAGAAAGAGGTGGTTTCCTTTGGAGAGAGGAGAGAGAGATAGAGGATTCCTTGGAGAGATAGAGAGAGAGAGAGAGAGAGAGAGAGCTGTGTGTGTAATAGGGTGTGGGGGTCTGCCTTCCGTTTCGTGTCCACGCTTACCTTATGAATACTGGGGGTTCTTCCCCCATGTTATAGTGGTGGCAGACGGTTAAAGATGGGATATAAAAGTTTTCTTGCTTTTCTATGCCTAGGAACGCCAATGAAGAGATGGGTGGCCAGTTAGAAAAATAAAAAGGGGTCGTGACTTAGCGATAGTTTTCGAACGACAAAGCTTGTGGGATTGTGGAAAATCGTTAAACTGTTAGTTTTCAGTTACTTAGTGAGAAAAAATGAGAAAAATATCTGTCTGTTAACTGTGCTAAAGGGAGGGAAGGATTTTATGAGACTCAGCATTTTTTCCCAGGGAGTCAGCCAGAAGCAGTGAGCGCACCCAGCATGACTTTTGCTTGTGCAATGACGAGAGTGTTCCGAGATACCCGTGCGGGTGTTGTGTTTAATACATATATCACTGCCGCGTTTTACGGAGAATTTCGAGTTCCTTTTGTTCCCATTATGGAGTGGTGAGTGTTAAACTATTGTTTTGAAGGAGTGGGTTTTTGTTTAAATATTTCAGGGAAATGGGATTGGTTCAAGAGGTCAACAAATTTTCTTGTCTTTGCCCCATAGTGACGTGTTTTCTTTATTTGCCTGTGTTTATAATAGACGTATGCATTCGTCTTTGTTTAAAACATAAGAGTGTATTTTTCTATGCATGGGAACTGTGCTTAGATAAGCATATTTGGCTTAGTGACACAGAGCGGCCACAATTTTACGGGCTCAGCACATTTCTGCAGAGAGGCGCCTTGCATTGCGAGGGTACGGGCATCCCTTGGGAGGATAGTTGCATGGGTACCACTAGCCTCACTCGAGAGATAGTGCAGGGATGGGCACTAGTGTATACCTTGGGTAGGGGTCCTCAGACACTGTTCAAGGGGAGATGGGGGATACTGCTGTGAATGCCTCGGGCTGTTCTGCCGCTCGACTGAGGGGTTGTTCTCAGGGGGGGAGAAATTTTTTTTTTCTCAGTGTTGGTGAACTCCCCCTTTTCCTTTTTTTTTTCTTTGTGTTGGGGATGGGTCTGGCCTTGACATTGGATGCTAAGATATCAGCTGATTGATTAGTTGATGAAGTGAAATGCCCCCGTTAGAGTCTTTTTTTTTTTTAGAAAAGATTTTTTTTTTTTTTTTTTTTCTCCCTTGGATGAAGAGAAAAGGAAATAAAAAGAGATTTTTCTTTTCCGAAAATGAGGGGAAAAGTAGTTAACATGCACGGGATGTGTTATATGTTTCTTTGTTCCTTGAAAGACACAAATATAAGGGGGATACACAGATTATTTTTTTTTTATTGTGTTGGAGAAATTACTTTGAAAGGCCGATGATTGGTGTTGTATCTGTGTTGTGTGGCAATGGTGTTATGTCATGGTGTTGTATGCTGGAGAAATTGTATGTCATAGGATTCAGCAATACTGTTGTATGCTATTTGAATTTCACCCTTACTTGAGATTTTTGCAAGAGAATTATTGCTATGGAGAGTTGTTATTATTATTATTATTAATAATTATTATACTTGAGATGTGTCACGGGAGGTTTGCTTAAGTATAATTATCATTACGGGAGAATTGTTTTACGAGAGATTTGAGATATTTCATGGGAGATTAGTTGATAATTATTACAGATAATTATTCAGGGAGAATTATTACAATGAATTAATGGGAGAAGTCTTGTGTTAATTATTTGTTGAGTTTTTGTAACATTGGAGAACATTTTCAGTGATTCACGGGGATGAGTTTTGCTGAATCTTGATGAATCTGACTGAATCTTGGTGAATTGTGTTGAAACTTGCTGAACTTTTGCTGAATTTTTGGAGAATGGACAAGCATTAACATTGGTGATATTTTTTGTACTGATACTGATGATTTTGATGATAGCAATTTTTTTGGTGATTTTGTGATAATGATATTTCTGATACTGATTTTATGTACTAATACGTGGGTGTTTTAATGCTATCAAGGGTGGTGAAATCTTTTTTGAATTTTGGGAGGAACTAACAACACATTGTTTTAGTTTTTTTTTTCTTTTTTCTTTTTTTATGAGTTCAGCAGATAATTGCTTGGCATCTAGTGAGTTACGGGAGATAGTTAACAGTGCCGTTGATTTTTCTTTTCTCCTTTTTTGGAAATTAGCCATCGCTGACACAGATTTTTTTACCAAGGGTGAATTTGAATTTATTTTTTCTCTCCAGTTGGTGTGGATATTTTTTAATGTCTCAGTTCATGACTTAGAGTCATTGTTCGGGAACGTGTTTGTGTTTTAGCTATTTGATGCTATAGAGAAATATATGGGAGAATTTTTTGCACGTTTTGAATGCATACGCAATGGCACTACATTTTTTCTCTGGATATTTGTGTTCCAGAAATTGTGAGTTTTCTTGCACAATACATTAGTTGTATTTGTGACAACTTTGTGAGAGATAGGAAACTTGGTTAAGTTTTCTAATGACTTATGTCGTAGTGCATATGGGGAAGTCTTTGCTTAGACACTGTGAGTTGGGAATTCTGTTATAATGACTTGTGGCACATTGGTGATTTTTTCTAGAATTTTCTAGACAGTTTTATTTGCCGAGTTTTTGCCCTTTTTTAGCAGTTATGCTAAATGGAGAGAGTTTTTATAGTTTTTGACTATAGCATTGAGTTATTCTCTGGAGAATTGGAGTTAGAATTGAGATATAATTGAGATATATTATTTTGAGAGATAATTGGAGGTATATTATTTTGGAGTTATATTTGAGATATAATATATGGGAGATATATTTTTGGCCATTTTTGATATTTGCCAATGTGATGAGCTATGTTTAGTTCAATTATTTTGCAGCCATCTTTGTTGCAAATGGAGACATATTTGGAGATTATGGGGCAATATTTGTGAGTGTGTGAGTTAGTTGCCTTGAGTGCACATTTTTTTGGAGATATATTTTTTGGAGCCTTGTTTTGTTCCACATGGAGTTATTGGGGAAATAGAGGTAAATATTTTGTATTTGCCGAAATAGAGGTGACTATTCTCTATTCCTGGAGTGGTGTCTTTTTTTTACTGACATGTGGCTTTGGAGAAATAAGAGAATAATATAAGGGGGTTAGTTATTAACCAAATGGAGGAAATATTTTTATAACCGGAGTGGTGTTATTATTAATATGGTGTCTCATAATGGAGTTGGAATTAATCTTGGGCGGGTTGACCTTTTTTTGTGGTTATGGGAGTTTTTTTTCGAGACAAGAGGAGATTTCTGTGGTTCTCTTTTTTGATTTCGTGTCTATTTAGAGGCGAATGGCATTACTGCTTTAAGAGTCATTTGGAGATGTGTGCATTTTTCATGTTCACAAGTGTGTTATTCTTGGAGAAATATAATTTGGGAAAAGTCATGTTGAGAGAATAAGTCTTCGAGATAAATTTTTGAACACATTAGTCATATCCTGGAGTTAATTCTGTGAAATGTGTCTGTTAGACCTTTTTCTAGAGAATCATGAGTTTCCAAACTTATGTGTTTGACTGGACAATTTTTATGCTACTGTTTGAGCATGCGTCCGCAGGCGATTTTTCTGCTGACAAGCGATGTGATGAGCGTGTGCTGATTCTTTTCCTCTGATGGTGATAGATCAGAATTTTTGCAATGTCTGGAAATGTTGGCTATAGCATTTCACGAAAGCGCATGTGTGAGAGTTTGCTTTCTGGCAAATTCCGGGGCTTTACATGGGGAAAACGCGGGAGTTATGCATATTATACATGTATTATAATTTTGTGATTGGGGAAATCTACTTGTGATTATCTTTTTTTTATTGTTTTTCTTCCTTTTCCTATGAGAGATATGATTTGGGGATTGAGTTTAAGTAGCATTTCTTTTTTGGACGGGAGATTTGATTTTACAGGGAGATGTAATTTTTCGAGGGTTGTTACTTACGTAAAGGGAGTTTGACATTAAGTCTCATGTGATTAATTATTGAGCAGTAAAGGGGGTTTTTGCTGTTAAAAGTTGGAGATTTTTACTGATTTTGTGGGAGTTTGAGAGAACATTTTTGGGTCTGGGTGTTACGTGATTCTTTTCTTTCTTGAGCTCGTTACGAATTTTTTCTTTTTTTCTCTCTCTCTCTTGTGAGCACATTCGAGTTTGAAATGTGAGTGCAGAATTCCGTGGAGTTGCTGTGATTTCTGAGTTGTGTGTGGCTGATGTGCGAGTTTGAGAATTGAGTTGGAGAACTTGATGTTTTTTTTTCTTAGAGAGTTGTGATAATGACTTGTCATTTTGGTAGTCATATTGAGGGAGTTAATTGGGAGACGTTCAGTTAGTATTTCTGACCTTTTTGAGATCATTGTTTGATAGAGGTAGTATGTTTGGGTTAATTTTCTTAGATTGACCAAAGACTTGACTGACATACTAACACACACCCAGAAAAAGTCGTTCCCCGACACCAGCAAGACGTCCACCAGCCGTGAAGAGAGGTTGCTGCCATGTTGTCCAGGGTGATTACAAGTATTTCCACGTGGGTGATCGAGAGAATTCTACAGCGTGTTTTTTGGAGATCTACAGAAAGCCGTGAGAGTCTTCTACGATGAGGGAGGCATTCCGTCTTCCTACAGTTGCTACAGCCTGCTATAGCCTGTTGCTGTCTGTTCAGCTAGTTGCAGACATGCAAAGAGGGATATTCAAGAATCCTAATGCAGAAAATATGAGAGAAAATGCGTTTTGTGTTATTGGGAGATTAAAGCGTGATAAGACTTTATTTTATAATGCCAGAGACGTGCAGTTTTATTTATATTTTGTTTTAAGCCGGCCAGTGTTTTTGTGTTATTAAGCAATTTTGCTAGGCGGGAGCTAGCATTTGTGCGAGGCCGAGCAATCTGTAAGGCCTAGGGATTTTGATTAATAATATATTGTTCGTGCGTTCTCTGTGACCTATGGAATGTGGAGAACAGTGCAGAGGTAACGACCTGAGAGTAGCTGATCAATGAGTTTCTGGGGTGGCGTGAGATAAAAGTGCTTAATTCAGGAAGTCAATGTACGACAGTTTATGAACTCTTCTCAAGTGCCTTTGGGAAACTGGTTGTAGCCAGTAATATGAGGCGTTGTCGAAGTGTGCATTCGTATGTGCGTGTGCACCTCTTCTATTCATAATGTATCACTAGCCAAGTCTATGGGTAGACTTGCACAGACATTCGGGGGAGGAAGGCAAAGCCATGATGGCGGGTGCCAAAGTGTTTTTTTAAACAGTGAGTGATATTCCGGTTGGGAATGGGTAAGTGTTACCTTTACTTTAGCCAAAGGGATGGCTTGTTTGATATCTTGTAAGATGTTCCATTTTATTAACTTTGTCTTTAAACTTGTGTGTGTACTTACCGGGAGTGTGCTGTATCTTTGAACAGACGGATCTGGAATACCGGGGATAAAAGAGTTCCCGGAGGGGTGTGGACTTTGGGTGACTTGACAATGAGTTGTTTTTTTTTGAGTTAGTCTGTAAGACTGGATTACTTAGTTAATTGATTTAGTTATTCTTGTAAATAAACGTTATGTTATGATGCAACTCTCTCATTTTCATTACCTGTTAGAATGGAGAGAAAGAGGTTAGAGAGAGAGAGAGAGAGAGAGGGTGAGTCCGGAGAGAGAGAGAGAGAGAGAGAGAGAGAGAGAGAGAGAGCCTGTGTGTGTAATAGGGTGTGGGGGTCTGCCTTCCGTTTCGTGTCCACGCTTACCTTATGAATACTGGGGGTTCTTCCCCCCATGTATATATAATATATATATATATTATATATATATCTATATATATATATATATATATATATATAGTATATATATATGACTGGTAAAAGTGTTCTGTAACAACAGAATTCCATCTAATAAAAGGAGCCCATAAAAACACCAAAATGTAGAGAGAAAAGTACTATATTTCAGAGACTGCTGTCTCTCTCTTCAGGTATATGAATAGAAAAAGTTTACAGAAAAGGTGGTATTTATACCAAGAGATTCGTCCACAAGTAAGCCAATTTAGGTCACCCCGCTGATAATCTTCCTTTAAAGGAAGATTATCAGCGGGGGTGACCTAAATTGGCTTACTTGTGGACGAATCTCTTGGTATAAATACCACCTTTTCTGTAAACTTTTCTCATTCATATATCTGAAGAGAGAGACAGCAGTCTCTGAAATATAGTACTTTTCTCTCTACATTTTGGTGTTTTTATGGGCTCCTTTTATTAGACATATATATATATTTCCCCTATGTCCTACATTCACTCTTTCGTAAACATTGTGCATCAACTATTTACCTTCATATCTTTAGCTGATTTATGACTTCCTTTTTAGATTTCTGTTAACCAAAGCTATTGAGTTGGCTATTTGTCTGTTCTTCAGCACTTTATTTATTTATTTTTTTTGTCCATCCTCAGATCTTAAAAACTCCTGAGTCTAGAGGGATGTTAATTGGTATGTTGATCATCCACCCTCCAATCATCACACATAACAAATTGCAGCCCTCTAGCCTCAGTAGTTTTTTTTTATTTTATGTAACCCTTTCCGATCCAGACTGGCCCAACCTATTGTTTACGTTAGGTCTTGGTCATTTACTCCTTGGCGAACAATTGACGAGTTAGAAGCACTGGAAGTTTCCACAAAATGCTTTTTAATTTTACCAATGTATTTCTTATCCTCATTCAAGTAGTACCATTAGAAAGCTGAGAGTTTATTCTATATTAAAAATTCTTAGAAATAAGATAACAATTCCTACCGTTTTAAATGTGATATAGAGCAAAAATAATTTTTTGCGTTTCTTATTCTCGTCCTCTGTCTTCAAAGATCAAAATATATATTTTCTGGTTAATCAAATGTAATCAATTTTGCGTAAGTAGATAGAACATTCCTTCCTTACAGTGATGATAACTATTTCAGTGGACAAAAATTTACATTTTATGAATAACAAGGCAATTAACAGAAACAACCATCAAGCTCTTTACGGGTTTTTAGTTTATACCCGGCGTTGGCAACATCGACGTAACTCCTGTCTCGACGTTCAGCAATGCTTGGTTGCTATATACGTACACCAAGGTTATAGTTAGATCCCGACATGCAGCGTATTTATACTTTATTCTGGTGCTGTCTATCAGTTCTTGTCATACTAGTTTCTTGTGTTTATCAGACTTTTTCATATTTTCTCACTTCTACAATGTCTTTTGTTCAAAATTCTGGATAAGGAAAAATAAATTGGGTGTGGTCATAATCCACATTGGTATTCATCTTCATGGCTTTCACCTCCCAAGGGCATAGAAGCCTCATTGGCATTTCTCCCTCGGCTTTTGTCACAGCATATTTATTCAGAAGGCTATAGTGATGTGCAATAGTAAAATAGTAAAAAATTCATGGTGATTCAAATCTCCATAGCTGTAAATTATACATATGCAAATGTAATAGTAATATGAGCTTTCGTATGTTTCCAAACATAATTCAGTATAAAATTAAATATTAAGCAAAAGCGAAAAGTCAATCTTAAAATGAACAATTAGTACTTATAGAGTAATTAAAAGGGTAATTACAACGTTTATTTGCTATGAATAGTTGGCTAACAAGTATACATTTTATGAATATCGATTCCATATCCTCAACGATCTCTGGTCAGTATAATTTATATCATCGTGATTATCATGTTCAGTAGTTAGGTCTCTTTTAAAATCATACCAAATAAGCAAGACATAGTGTTCTGTTTTCAACAGTGAATTCATTAAAAGAAGACGGAATACTTACTTTGTCACGAAAGATTCACTACATTGTATGTGAAAGTAAGTTACAGCTACGAAGGAAAACCGAAACACTGGAGATATAAAGTATTTTCGTCTTGCAAGACATGGTGACCATGTCTTGGTAATAAGACCAAAGCGCTTGGATTTCTGCCTATCATTTCCCTGTGCTATTGGCTTTTATTATATATATAATATATATATATAATATATATATATATAGTATTATATATATATATAATATATATATCATATATATATATATATTATATATGATATATAAATATATATATATATATAGTATATATATATATATATATATATCTATATATATATATATATATATAGATATATATATATATATATATATATATATATATATATATATATATATATATATTCTTCATCGCTGGTGGGCTAATCCTCGATGAAATAGGTACGGGGATACGGAAGGACATGGCACATTACATGATTCTTTATTGCTAGCGACGTTTCGAGACAAAGTCCCATCTTCAGGCTAAAGGCAAGAAATAAATATTACATCATTACCAAACAGTTAGGAATGTTAACGTAAAATTATTATAAATTAAATTATTTCTAAGTAAAATTACGAATTAAAAAATCTCAAAGAATGAGTATTACATCAATACATAACATATTCAAGAAAAGGAAATGTAAAATCATAAAAAATTAATATATTTCTAAGTAAAATTACGAATAAAAACGTTAAACAGAATATATATATATATATATATAAAAATATTAAAAATGAGGAAAATACCTTGCTCAAGCAGAGTCCCGCCGTTCCGTGTCAGGACGGTGGAAAAAAAGTGTCAAGAAGAGGCAAAGAACAAAGTGACGTGTCTTTATGCTATATACAAAGGTACTGATGTAGTATGGTTGTTAAGTGAAGGTACCAGTTTCTTAATTGCCAAACTTTCAAGAACGAGGAGGTGGTGTTCATATGGTGACGTCATAATGACCTTAAAGTTGTTATAATCTATCTCTGCCCTACAGATTCTGGCGTGATTCCTAATATTTGATTGTTCAGGGGTGGATAATTTGCTGCCCGTTCGGTAACTTACACCTCTATGAGCATCACATCTCACTTTGAGCAACCGGCGCGTACTTCCTACGTAGGTCTGCTGATTACATCGGCAGCAATTAAATAAATACACTACACCGGATTGCATCAAGGAGGGCAATTTCTCTTTGTGTTTTAGGAAGCTACCAATATTTCTAGGATTTATGCAAGTGAATCTTGTATCAACTGCTGGATAATGGCGGTTTGGTTTTAAAATTTTCTTAAGGGAGGGCAAAAACTTCCTATCATATATATAAGGTATTTTAATATAGTATCTAAATTTCTGTGCTAAATGGACTGGACTAGGTGGATGAAAAAAGTTATTGATGGTATTTTTGACGTATTTAAAAAATAACCCCGATGGGTAATACCAGGTTTTATTCTGATTCCACAACTACTTTGTTAAACTTGGAGATTTGTGAAAAAGAAAAGCTAATTAAGAAACATGAAAATGCCATTCAACCTTTGCACAATGAAATTGTTAGAAACTTTACACTTATTGATTTGATTATATTCAATTGCTTACTGACTAAACACCTTAACCATTACATTGATGAAATAAAAAACACGCATAATAACAAGCTTCAGAAACTAGGCATCATTACACCTAAATTCAATGAAGGAGGGAATAAGGTAGTATTTAACCTATCTGATTACAATTTTTTAACCAAGAGAGAGGAATTCCTTTTATCTTTAGGCCTGGATTTTTGCTTGCCGGTTTACACACCTTCATATTATGAATATTTTCTACCATTTGAAATTTTGTTTTCAAAATTAAAAAACTTAGCTCTGAATACTGACCTTTCGAAGTTTCAAAACGACCTGTCCACATTTGCCCATATCAATTTTAACAAACTAAAACCAAGATGGGCACCATTTTTTAATAAACGTGACCTTGGTATCCTTAAGAAACTAAAAGAAAACGGCAATATCATTTTTTCTAAACCAGATAAAGGCAAGGGAACCGTCATAATGAATAAAACAGAGTATATTCACAAAATGGAAACAATTCTGAAAGACGCTACCAAGTTTAGAAACATGGGTGACATTGACTACAAACTAATTTTTAAAAACGAGGACAGAATAAACCGGTTCTTGAAAACGTTGAAAGATAATAAAACGATAGATCAAACAACTTACGAAAATCTTTATGTAACAGGTTCTTCATTGGGTGTTATGTATGGCCTACCAAAAATACACAAGGAGGGTATCCCTATGAGACCCATCCTTTCATCCTATACTACACCAGGTTACAAAATAGCTAAATTCTTGACACCTCTATTAGAGAATCATTTAAAAATGAATATAATCTAACCAACTCTCTTGATTTTAAGAACAGTATTTTATGCCAGGACTCTGACCTAACCATGGCAAGCTTCGACGTTGAAGCACTTTTCACTAATATACCTGTGGAGGAAACCATCAGCTTTATTTTAGATACTATTTTTACAGAAGACGATACTACATATAGTGGCTTTAAACGTGATGATTTTAGGAAATTGTTAGAATTAGCAGTGCGGGACACTGCTTTCATTTTTAATGGACAGGTTTATTTGCAAATAGAGGGTGTAGGTATGGGGAATCCCCTAAGTTGTACATTCGCCAATATTTTTATGCTCAAATTTGAAAGGGAACTGCTGGACAATTGCCCTCCGTCTTTTAAACCACTTTTTTACCGAAGGTATGTAGATGACACTTTTGTTTTGTTTAAAGATAGGCATCATAGCGACTCATTTTTACAATATGCTAACTCCAAACATCAAAATATTAAATTTACCTGTGAATTAGAAGAAAATGGACAATTAGCATTTTTAGATACAATGGTAGTTCGTAAAGATAACTGTTTTAACATAGGAATCTACAGGAAACCTACCTTTACCGGTCTTGGCTTGAATTTTTACAGTTTTTGTTTTTATAATTTTAAATTAAATTCTTTATCAACACTCCTCCACAGGGCTATAAACCTAACATCAAGTTGGAAATTATTCCATGACGAAATAATATTTCTTGAGGGATTTTTCAAAAGCATTGTTATCCATCGGGGTTATTTTTTAAATACGTCAAAAATACCATCAATAACTTTTTTCATCCACCTAGTCCAGTCCATTTAGCACAGAAATTTAGATACTATATTAAAATACCTTATATACACGATAGGAAGTTTTTGCCCTCCCTCCCTTAAGAAATTTTAAACCGCCATTATCCAGCAGTTGATACAAGATTCACTTGCATAAATCCTAGAAATATTGGTAGCTTCCTAAAACACAAAGAGAAATTGCCCTCCTTGATGCAATCCGGTGTAGTGTATTTATTTAATTGCTGCCGATGTAATCAGCAGACCTACGTAGGAAGTACGCGCCGGTTGCTCAAAGTGAGATGTGATGCTCATAGAGGTGTAAGTTACCGAACGGGCAGCAAATTATCCACCCCTGAACAATCAAAATATTAGGAATCACGCCAGAATCTGTAGGGCAGAGATAGATTATAACAACTTTAAGGTCATTATGACGTCACCATATGAACACCACCTCCTCGTTCTTGAAAGTTTGGCAATTAAGAAACTGGTACCTTCACTTAACAACCATACTACATCAGTACCTTTGTATATAGCATAAAGACACGTCACTTTTGTTCTTTTGCCTTCCTTCTTGACACTTTTTTTCCACCGTCCTGACACGGAACGGCGGGACTCTGCTTGAGCAAGGTATTTTCCTCATTTTTAAATATTTTTGTATATTTATATATATATATATATATATATATATATATATATATATATATATATATATATTCTGTTTAACGTTTTTATTCGTAATTTTACTCAGAAATATATTAAATTTTTTTATGATTTTACATTTCCTTTTCTTGAATATGTTATGTATTGATGTAATACTCATTCTTTGAGATTTTTTAATTCGTAATTTTACTTAGAAAATACTTTAATTTATATAATTTTTACGTTAACATTCCTAACTGTTTTGGTAATGATGTAATATTTATTTCTTGCCTTTAGCCTGAAGATGGGACTTTGTCTCGAAACGTCGCTAGCAATAAAGAATCATGTAATGTGCCATGTCCTTCCGTATCCCCGTACCTATATATATATATATATATATATATATATATATATATATATATATATATATATATATATATATATATATATATATATATATATATATATATCTACCACTGCTAATCGAGGCGTGTTAATTCAGATCAGCGTCATTTGCAATGCATATTTATTTCAAGACTTCTTGCGGAACCCCTGACGATGGCATGAGGAACACCAGGGTTCCCTACACCCTAGTTGGAAATCGCTGCTGAGTTTCTATAATACCAATGTAAGAAATCATCTGTCCATATTTTACCAGTGAACAGTGCCACAGAAAGAAGTGCTCGGAGTATATGGTTGCAACGTTCAAATAGCGTTCTTTGGGCCTTTCATCTTCATATTATACCGTTGTATTACAGTAAAAGACACGCACAGCGCGCGCGCACACACACACACACACATATATATATATATATATATATATATATATATATATATATATATATATATATATATATAATATATATATATTTATAGGTGTGTGTGATCACATCACTATGATTCATATTTTCGCATTAAGCTACAAAAGTCCTTTAATATCTAATTTGCTCTACCTCAGAATTAATATAATGTTAACTGAATGGGAATTTTTAGTTGATAATAATTACGTCGGCTCCCGGGCGCGAACCTAAGAACTAAGAAGTCAAGACGTACAGTGAAGCGTCTTTAACCACACAGCTACCACGAGAGGTAGCTGTGTGGTTAAAACCGCTCCACTGTACGTCTTGATTTCTTTGTTCCTAGGTTTGAGCCCGGGAGCCGATGAAATTATCATCAACTAAAAATTCCTATTCAGTTAACATATATGAAAATATATTAATTCTCAAATAGAGCTACTTAGATATTAAAGGATATTTGTAGCATAATGCGTGTATATATATACACATATATATAATCTTTATATTTATATATATAAATGTAACGTCACTCACATCAGCAGGATTACTTCCATCATAATCTTGATTTCCTGTGCCGTGTTGCATCCCGGTCAGTTTTGTTATAAGCTTTCTCAAGGTCCATAAGTACAGCACATATAGTTTTTTCAGTACCGTAAAACTGCTCAGAAAATAATTTGATAACTCGCTTGAGCCATATACACACATCCTTCTCTTAGCTCACATTGGTTTTACTTTAGTTTTGTTATCTGCCTTATTCTTTAATCAAAACCTTATTAAATATCTTTCCATATTTAATTAGCAATTCTTTGTCCATATCATTCGTGTAATTACAAATATTCCTCCTTCTTTTTTTCTTTTTTTTTTATCTAGTGCAGTGCAACTATTATTGTCACCAATATCTTTGAAGCATCTCTCCCCTTTGACAAAATATGCATAACCTTTTCAATCGTCAGCCTCGTAATTGGATGTCTTTTATCCTAAGAAAACATTGGCCTCTCAAATTTACACTAATCCTACATTGTTGGACCATTCATATTTATCTCTTCTACCCCCAACCCTTTTTATCATGCAATATAAAATGGCCGAAGGAAATGAAATTAATGCATAATCTGTATGAAAAATTATTTATTTCTCTCTAATCAGCATCTGTTTGTTGCAGTTTTATTTTATTCTTGTCTCGGGGAAATGATTGCCAGTAATAAACGGTGTTCCGTGTTGCAAATATTCTGTTAAATGAATAGAGTATATATCATGATGCTATTGGTTTTTGCCTTAGGGGATCCTATTAACACCTTTACTTTTTCCTTTACTTTTTCTTTAACGGTAAACACAGTAATGCTTGTCCGAGTCGGAATTTTTAGTATAAGTTATCTGGCTCTTTGGAATGGTTTTTCTACCTTCACTGAGCATTTGGTTAACTTCGGCCGGATAATGCAGTTCTTTAAGAAACCAGATTATGTTGCTCATCATGTGAAAGATGTGATTGTGAGGATAAAAAAGGCCCATCTCTTTAAGTGTAAATCTTTGTATTTTTAGAAATATGCTAAAAGACCCCAAGCTTATGAGGACTACTGTCCTCATCGTCAGGGGGAATTACACTAGAATTCTACACTGACAGATATTTAGATCAGGTTTCTGCTTGATCTTCTGACTATTTGTATACATGTTTGCGGCTACGCTGACCATCTGTAGCTCGATGGATGCCGTTAATCCTGGGTTTAGTTAGTGAAAGACAGGCTTTTGGTTTTCAATCATTCCAAGAAATAAGTCAGGACTCTTAGTATCTAGAGAGTTTAGTTTCTTTAAAAACAGTGCTGATGATTTTCTTATCAAAAGTATTAAAAGATTTGTTTCAGCCAACGCTGGTATGGAGGTACTCAGGACTCCCTCCACAACCATATGGTTTTTTTACTTTTTCTTTCGTATTAAGGTTGAATATCCTTCAAATTCAGTCCATGGTTAAAATTCCAACTCTGTGCGGTTGTTGCATTGTTCCTATTCAAAACGGCAATTTGTTCCATTTTTAATTAAATTAAAAATGGAACAAATTCAACTGGAACAAATTTTGTTCCAGTTGAATTTGTGTTCCTTACGTAGTTGGGCCCTCGAAATTGTTTTTGCATTTATAATTCAAATTGAGAGAAGATTCTCTTATCCAAAGCAAGTCTCCTACTTCAATAGAAAGTGTACTATAGTTATTATATTTGTAATCCAGCTGGGAATACTGAGTGAATAAACTTTAAACTCTTTAGGTATTTATGAACCTCAAAGCATTCCTTTCAGTTTCGACCCAGTGTCACTGTACTACCACATTCAATGCAAACACCCCCATTAATATCAAAACAGCAAGTACTTTCTTAAGCAGAATTTGAAGTTTACTGAATTAGGATTTTCATACGGCCCATTCATTTGACGTACACATCCAAAAAAGTGTTCAAGTACATCCTGATTCAGTCTTCTTGTAGGAATGAATTTCACACCATATAATTTCTTTACCATCTCATATAGGCCTATCAGAGACTTGCATGACAAAATCACTCCCTTTTGAAATTCATACATGCAATTAAACCGTGAGTTTGCCACCTTCATGGTTCTCATGGTGTCCATCATTTCATGCAAAACATTTTTCTGTTATTCATAATCAATTCCAAAGGCGTTTCGGGATGCCTTGTCACCATAAACAGTACAAGAATTCATGATATCAAAATTTTGCAGTCTCCTCCCAATTACTGCTCTCTAACAGGCCTTTCTCACCCAAAAATGCTATTGCATTTGCAGTTGTGCTGGATAAAAGTTACACTGCCAGTTTCACACGTTGCTTTTCTTGTCCAATCAGGTTAAAATGACTTTCATTTAATATGTAAGAAAGGCCATATTCTGTCTTTCTCTTATTGCACATTTCACGAATGGCAGAATCCGACACAATACTGCCATCTTGCAATTTGAAACCCGACTTGATGAAATTGTTCCTTATGAGTTTGATGGGATGAGGCGCATCTGCAAAAACGAAGATGTCCCTGTCTGCACTTGGATTTTTAAAAGACATGGATTCTGCAGATATTTCCAAATTTTTCCAGACACGGAGATTTGACGAACCCAAATCATGCACTAATGCAACAACATGATAGTTGGCTCTTTCAACACTTTCTATTAGAGTTAAAAGAATTTTCTGAATGTTTGATTCATCAAATGCATAGTATACTGGTTGTCTCCAGTTACCTATAAGTGTCACATAGACAAATAGTAGTTTTGCAGTTTCAATATTAAAGGAAGGACAAAACAAAAGAACTAAATAGAGTAAGGTGCGACCAGAAAGAGATTTAGGAATTACAGATATTATTTATACACATATTATTTATATCATGAAGTGAGCATTAGTGTTCATTTACTTGATAAAGGATATTTTTTTATTTTATCATTTGCTTTTGGTTGTATGCTGTACTTTATTTCCATGTTTTTCCTAAGAGAAATATATTTATTTTCCTGGCAACATTAGGCTTCAACGTAAAATTCATGGAAATCAGTACAAATAAATAATTACCTTTGGGCAGAGAAAGGGATGGAACTGCATCCTTTTTCAATATCCGTTGATTCTTGGGTCTTTCTATACCAAGGAGGCGTGACTTCATGTTTTCAGCAATATTTTCTTTGCAGAAATGTACAGAAAAAATCACGGCATGATCTGGATTAATCTTGTCTGAGCGTCGGCATGCTTGTATCCAAGCATCTCTTAAAAATTCATCCCTCGGAAACCGAAAGAAACGAATGTCCTGATTAAACTTTATCATTTTCTTTTTCGTATTATAACAACCATAAATTGCGCAATTGTTTGGCATGGTTACTTAGCTTTTCTACGATTGTGATTGAACAAGAAACCTATATTTACAGAGACTTTTACCTCAAGACTGCATGCTAGTGGATGAAACATTGTACTGGACTGTTGGCATTTATATGCCGAGATCCTAAGCAGATTGTGGATTAAGGACTATAAAAGATCCCGAGAGACAGGTTAAACATAAAGTAGGGTCAGAACCATAAAAGAAATCCTCAGAGACCGGATAAATATAAAATAGAAGCAGAAGACATATTTTGTTTTGATATTTTCGTTCAAATGCGCCCCCGAAGATATACTTGACTGTGAGCAGCGGGGGCTCACGTGATCTCAGTCGCCCAGCCCTGACCCAACCATATCTGCGCGTTAGCTGACCCCTCTCTGTATGGATCCTGGCTACAATTATGAATGAGTTTCAATTTCTTTTAAACTGAAAAGTATGAAATAAGAAAAAAAATTAACACTATTATCAAAATGCACTAAGAAGTAAAAAAAAATTTCTTCAGAAACACCAGGATCTTCTTGCAATTGATCATGTCTACAAACATGGAAGGAAATGCCACAAGAAATTAAAAAATGCGTTTATTTTCTCGCAGCATTTATTTCCATGTTTGGCGCTCATGCTTTTATTTTGTAGTTATGATTAATCGTAACAAAATTCTAGTACATCTCAAAGATAATAGGGCGTTTAATTTTTTTTTAAAACTGTCCCAGTAATTGGTCACTGAAAACTACCAAGATTAAAACCAGACAAGTTTAACCTAGCTTCGAATTTCTATATTGGAATGACGAATTTTGAGTATTGAAACATGAAGTCTTGTTGAATTGCAGGTAATTGTCATTTACGAAGCAATTATTTTCCATTGAAACTGGTGAAGTGTTTATTTATTGAATCATTTCACCGGCGGTGATAGGTCATTACAACACATTGATCAGTCGGTGCGAAAAGTTCTGTGATGTTTCTTTGTTGCATAGCAGTGCTGGTGCCATTTCTGCGCCGTTTATGCAGGATGCTCGCATGTATTTATTTATTTATTTATTTGTCCTCCTCCAAGGCCTTGACCCTTAATTAAAAGACATGCCCTTGGAAAAATAACACTAATCATGCTCGATTGTGATAGAAGCTGGAATTCGTATATCTCTCTCTGCTGTAAAAAAAAAAAAAAATCATAAGAGCATCCTGGAAAAGTTACCGTAGTTATCGCTTTGGATGCGTACAGCCATAAGTAAGTCGCTGAACTTAGTCAGGATCACTTGCAGTGCGTAGTATTGTCGAACTCCCTGACAGAACTTGGACAACGGCGCTATTAACATCTATGAAGGAGAGGTTTAAAGATGCGGAATCGAGTGGTGGTTGTTCCTTAGAAATCCATCGTAGTTTTCCTCTTTTCCTAAGAATCGTAAGAAGTTCCTGCACCTGTCCTACATCCACGACGCCCCTAGCCCCAGTAGGGCGGTAGTGCCGTCAGTGCACCTCATGTGGTGCACTGTAGGCATTACTTAAGGTTCTTGCAGCCTGCCTTCGGCCCTTAGCTGCAACCCCTTTCGTCTCTTTTATTCTACCTCCTTTCATATTACATTTCTTTCATCTTTCTTTCCACCCTCTCCTAACAATTGCTTCATAGTGCAACTGTGATGTTTTACTCCTATTACAACTATCAACCTTTTACTGTTAGTTTCCGTTTCAGAGCTGAATGGCCTCATAGGTCCCACTCCCTGTGCTTGGTCTTTGGCCTAAATTCCTATGGAGTTCAGTTCAATTCAACGATGCCCTTAGCAAAGGGCTCCACAGGAACCACGTACCCTTGACATGCTACTCTCTTGCCATTCCGTGTGACCTGTGACGAAGACTTCATAAGAAAAGTTCTCACCGTCTCCCGATTGCTACTGCTGACGAAGCTAAGAAAGAGACGTGTGCCACCAACCGTGGGATAGAGCCAGGGAAAGGCTTAATTAGGCTCATGATAATTCGAGCATTGTCTTGCTCTTACTTTGGTACGCTCGCATGGGCAAAATTGTATTTTTATTATCGTTGGAGACATTTTTCTTGAAATGTCTCCTTTATCACTCAAATTCGTAGATTATGGTCCCTGTATAAATTTGTCGCAGGTCTTGAGTCATCGCCTTCTGTATGCTAGCACTTTATCCCTTGCGTATGTGGTTACTCCTTACAGCAACTACCTCAGTTCGTAGAAAGATGGTTGAACTATCATTTATAAGTCTCTCTCTCTCTCTCTCTCTCTCTCTCTCTCTCTCTCTCTCTCTCTCTCTCTCTCTCTCTCTCTCTAGTGAAAAATGATCTGAGAGTGTCTTTGCTTTTATCATTTATAATTGTGCAATGTACCTATATACGTAATCAGTGTCAAAAAGTCGCCTCATATGACGTAGTGTTCGCTAAAAGTAAAACGCAAAATTAAGTTCCTGCTAATTTGTACTTTCCTCCATCCCTTAAATAGAATACATCTTCGTGGAGATGAAAACATTCCTCATGACAAGTTCTTGGAAACTTATTCATATTGAGTTATTTATTAAGACTAGCTTCGATGTACGGTGTATTTTAGCTGTTATGGTAAGAATTGAGTTATCCTTTTGACTGAGCAATTCATCCTTTTCTAGTATTATTCCAGTTGAATTCTGTGAGCTCTCATTGCTTTTACTAGAAATGTTCACGGTAAAGGCAAACGTTCTTCTTTTACTTGTTGTTTTGACTAATGATGAAAAAATAAAAATGGTTAATGAAGGGAGTTTACGAATCGTTGAATTACCTTCTTTTATTTACTGATCTCTACTAACTAGTTTGTCTCTTCTCAGTCACGTTTATTTTCCCTGTTTCCTTTTATGCTTTTCTCTTAACTTTTTTTTTTTTATTTTGTTTTAAAGACATAACCATCATTTTTCGCTAGAATAATAATCTGCAGTTAAAAATCCTTCAGTCCTTCCTATTGACTACAGTCAATTTCATTCCATCTGCCCACCAGCGAGGTAGGATAAATAGGTAGATGTGGCAATAAGTCTAGCTAGCTCGTGATTGGCTGAAGTCAGTGTTTCCGATACCGTCGGCTTCCTATGGTAAAGATAAAAATGATTCCTCCTGTAATACATATCTGCATGCTTATATATAAAAAGAACCCTCGCACCGATTTTTTTCGATACTCTAACAATACAAGCACGAATGACGAGCGTGTAACAAGCAGTCTACTCAGATCAATGGCAAAGGAACGATAGACTTTAAATTATAATTTTTTATCTCATTGTATTCACCTACAATGAGATGAAAAATTATCATTTTTTATCTTATTGTAGGTGAATATCAAGACATCTGGCTATGCGACTGTGAATAAAGGTATTTTAATAATTCTTACATACAAATTACACGAGTAAGTTAATATTAGAAACTGCACGAAATATTGCCGATGTGACTCACTGGGACTTTGGTGAAGCGAATGTCACAGACACGGCGGTATCGGCTGGAAGGCAGAAAATTCGGTTAATACTTGGCATGATGGCAATGGTTTTGCTGGTGTCTTTTTGGAATTCTTTCCATATTTCTATGGATTTTTCTTGAATAGGCACATCATTATAATTGTTCAGTGACTGGGCACTTTCGGGACTATTTAACCATTTATTAGCTTATCGTCATCCCAAGTGTTATGGCTTACATACGGCATAACAGGATAACCTAGACTTGCATATCTTTTCACTGTTGGGCATTTGAGGGATATTTAGCAGAATGAATAAATAAAAATTACAATGAAACGAAATGGATGTATGCTTAAAAGAAGACAAGCAAAATATATTATCCCTCGAATCGGTAGCATAGGCTTCTTACTGCACTGGTGCATGCTTGTCAATGTTCCAGCAGTAAACAGTATTAAAGGTTGTTATTCAGTTAACGGACGTTGAAATTGCCTTGGTATGACAATAAAGTTATAAATCTTGTGATTTGGTAGCATGGGGTAATAAGATAAATCATAATAATAGGAAGTTGATCGTTCGTATGTGCTTTCGCATATAGTCCGGAAGCCACTGGGACTAACCCGGAAATTTGTAGATATATTGTTTTATCCTCTTCATATTGAGCATCTTCGTAGTTCAGACTATCAAATCCAGGTGGGTGTGGTCATCACACCCTTGGGCAAATGGAAATAATCAGGATGACGGCCGCAGCTAGAAAAATACAAGATATGTTCAATTCAACCGTAGCATAAGTGTTTTTTGGTATTAAATACTATATATATATATATAATATATATATATATATATATATATATATATATATATTATATATATATTAAAATACTATATATATATATACATATATATATATATATATATATATATATATATATATATATATATATAATATACACACACATTATATGCGTTTATTTATTAATATTAAGACAATTTATAATTATCTATATTTATGGAAATATGTATTAAAATTTATGCATTTTTTTTTATTTTATATCAACAAAAATGCCAATATCACAATGGACTCCAGATATGAAGAAACTTCAAGAAGTATCTGATGCAAGGGCACAGTCTATACACTTCACATTTTTCCATTATGTGTTGAGTCAGGAAAAATTCCCAGAGTACAGTGGCTTTATCACAAGACTGGCCAAAAAACAAGGGCACTCAGTACAACCAATAACAAGGATAGTGTATCTCCCACTAATTGACCGTCCTCCAGCTGATACAAGCGCAATGACTACATGCTTATTAAAAGCACAGGTATCTTTGGGATCTGCTGACCAGTAGTTATACAAAGTTGCAATTCATATTTAGTGAAATGATCCATTGACGTTCAGCAATGTCTATTTACGACTTGGAGGAATGCACATCCTGATGAGTTATGCTGGATGCATTGGTGGTATTCTCATGGATAACTCTGGGTTGTTGGAACTTCTCACTGGCCCATTCGGTGGAGTGAAGAAGTTGTTAACAGGAAAAAAGTTTCCTGGCAATGTATTGCGCTTAGAATTCTCAAAGAAGAGATAGAAACCATGGAAGGACTCATTGCAGTGCTGGAAAAACTTTCTGAAAAGAGCCGAACTGCCAGATTATGGGTTGACTGCATGATAAAACCAGTTATGACAATGGTGAAGTTTATCAGGTGTGAGTGAGAAAATAACTGGCCACTACATATGCTAGCCATGAGTGAAATGATGCCATTGTTCTTTTCTGCTGGCCATCAGAATTATGCAAGATATAGCTTGTATTATCTACAAAGTATGGAGGCTATGCCTGATGATGTCATACAAGCGCTATGGACATGGTTGGTCAGCTATCATTGGCTTGACCTTGAAACCTGAAAGTCTGAAAACCTGGGCCTACAATCTTCATATTTGCAACAGCCTAGTTACTGATCTAGATGATATGAATGAAGATGAAGTGACAACTCAAACGTGTCACAAGGAACAAATGAGTCGAAGGATACAGGCTGATCAGAAAGATAGAAATTCAGTCAGACAGAAAGTGGAACAAGCTATCCACCCATTAGACCCAGATCAACATCCTGACGAAGGCCTTGTCAATATAGTCACTGGATGTGTACTGAATGACCCTCAAATCAATGTGGAGAAATCGGAAGACATATGCAAATGTGAAATGCAAAAGTATGAAAGTGAACGGCCTATGTCATTTCAGAAGCCTCTCTCCAAAAACGTGAAAACCATGGCTGTCAGAAGGAAATAGATGAAGATTGGGGGCACTGAAATTTGTGATATAGTCACAATGTATGCCCAAGCTATTGGCTTACAATCAAGTCCCAGAGCCCTGAATACTTCAGTTCTTCTAAGCCATGAACTAGCACTGCATCCAGCTTCAATCTCTGATAAGTCTGGCATGCCAAGGGTAGCTATGGCTAAAACTCACTCACTCACTCACTCCACTGGCTGCGGGCCTCCATGGCTCTTTGCCGCTACTACAAGAAGCTTCCAACGACCACGGTTTTGTGCAACATCCCACCAATCGCCTGGACCATCCACTCCAAGCTCTGTCATGTCCCTTTTTATGTTATCAGACCATCTCATGCGGGGTCTTCCTGGAGGTCGTCTGCCCTCTGGTTGTCCTCGAGTAATCTTGCTTATTAGTCTATCCTCATGAGCCCTGGCTACATGCCCCACCCCCTCATGAGCCCTGGCCAAATGCCCCACCCACCTTAGTCTGAGCCATAATCGTGCCTGTTATCAGGGTACCTCTGTCATTTCCCTCAGTTCATTATTATGCCTTCTTCTCCATTGCCCCATCTCCGCATCAAAGACCGCTCCATATATCTTTCTCAAGATTCCGCTCTCAGACACTTCCAACCTTCGTTCCAGATCCTTTGTCAGCCTCCAGGTTTCGCAACCATACGTTAACATGGGTCTACTAATGGTTGTATAGGCCTTCACCTTTGTTCTCCTTGATAAGATATTACTATTGAGCACTTTGGCTAAAGGCCAACTACATCTGGCTGCTGCTGCTATTCTTAATTTTACCTCTTCCTCTGCGCTATTTCAGCTGTAAGTGTTCATCCCAGGTATTTGAAGTTCTTGACCGCTTCCAACTCCATATTTCCATACCTGATGTTACCCAGTATCCTCTCCTGCCTTGAAGCCTTCAAGATTTTGGTTTTAGCCTCCTTTATTTCCAGGCCAACTTGATTTGCAACTTCTCTAAAAATGCTTATTTTTCTATCAATTTCCTGGATGTTTTCACCACAAAAGTCAATATCATCTGCATAAGCTAATCTATCACACCTAGCCTCCCCCAAGATGTACTCCATCACCCTGTGGTGGTTGGCTAAAGCTAGTCTGAAGAATTCTCTAAAGGTTGAAGTCAGCCAAGAAATGTAGAAAGCTACAGTGCAATACTTCTTAGATGCTTTCAGAAGACACATTCACAGGCACTTGAAATCATGTGATGTTTACCTTGCCTTTGACAAGTAATATGTTATATCATTATTATAAAATGTCTTCTACATAGAGAGTAAATCAATAAATGTCATGATTAATAAAGAATTGCTTAAAGTAAGTTGTATTGCATCTAATTAAAGGGAGATATGTTAATGAAGTGAGATAGCATGACTAATAAACAAGGTACTTTGATAACTAATGCAATCTTTCATTGAAATAAGCATATAGGGTGATAATTTCTATCAACGACATTTACAAGTTCACTATCTATATTATAATGCATTTTGTATGATTTTAGATATGATTATATATTATTGCAGGTACATTCCAAACAGTATCAAGGAGTCAACACATAGCTTCCACCTCAAAAAGTGCTTTTAACAGTGACCAGAATAAAATGTAGTTGATTGATCTCATCTGTGAGGACCTGATGAATCACAAAGATCGGTTTCAAGAGCATAGACTTGTGGTGACGGGAAATTTCCCACACCCATAGAGTTGTTTATGGGTAAATCCATTTTTCGTCATGACATGGAGACTTTACAAGAAGAGGCTGATACTATCTTAGTACAGCAGCTAGCCTCAATGTTCATTTGTTGTAATAGATGACACAGGCATTTTTGTGTTACTTGTAGACTTCTGCCTTAAAAAAAGAAATCCTTAGGAAGATTTATATGATCTCACCAGTACAAGGTAGATCATGTATTGACATCCAAGCTACCCTTGAGTAGTTTCTTCACGTGGTGAGGGGGTAAGGGATTCTGCCTTCAAGCTTGCGAAGCCCAGATACTGACGGAACACCTACAAAACTTTTGGCAATAACTGGCGTGGACATTTCCACTTTCACAAAATTTTACTGCTTGGGTGAGTCTGGTAGGGGTTCGTGGTTCGGAGGGGGTTTGGATTCGAAGCTAATATTGGGAGTTGTGGTGGTGAGTCGCCACCAAATATGGTTTGGACCTAAGAGATGGTGATGGGATTTTCCCATTGCTATCTTGAGGGCAGAACCATCTCCAGGAATCAGCCCATCGGAATCCAGGGGGGACTGGTTTTTGGGTTGGGACTCCTGGCTTTTGTTTGGAAGCTCATCAATAAGTGCACCTTAGTTACAAACATTGCTGCCAACAACTGAAACATTTAGTGAAAATGAAACATTTAGTGAAAATGTTGCACAAGCTCACTTGCAAGGGACAATCTGGAAGAATGCTCTACAACCATAACCTCCAAATCTAGATCCCACAGACTTTGTATGTGATAAAGAAGATGACTGTCTGTTTCCTGTTACTGTTCCTCAAGGTGTTGGGCTGGCTCCAGAACTACTTAAACTTATAAGATGTTCTTGTCATGGAGGAATGCCTTGCAGTACACGAAGATGTGGATGCCGTAGTACTGGCATTGTGCGTTCAGTCTTCTGTGTGTGTTATGGAGGTGATGAGTGTTGGAACAGTGAACTAAATGACTCTGTTGATGATGGGGATGGTGATCCCAGCACATAATATATAATTTTGTATTTCTGAGAACATATTTTTTGCGTTTTTATTATTTTTGCCATCTTAAGAATTATGTATTTAAGTCATCATTTATATAAAATGTTGCAAAGTATATCCTTCTGTATATTAAGCATTCAGTTTGGAATTAAGTAAAAAATTAAGATGATGGATTGAAGATTTTAATAATGCAAGTTCTTTTTGGCAGCCATCTTGGGCACCATCTGGAATACCTTAAATTGCCCAAGTGTAAGATGGCCACACCCACCTGGGTATGACAACTTGGACCCTATATTGAAATGATATGAAGAGAAAAAAGAAAACTATATCTCACAATGTCCCGGTTAGGTAAATTTATGGGGTCCTGCTTCCGGACTAATATTAATGTTGGTGTGTTATCCATACAAATCGGCATATTTATGATTTATATAAGAATGGGGGAGTGCCCTTTGTACAAACAAACATTTCTTTATGCTACTGGAGAAATAGTTCAATATTTTTCGCGGGAAGCCAACGATATCGAAGCTTTGATTGTCAGACAATCACGTGCTACCGATGCGCAGGTAAACATAGAAAATGAAACCGACTTTAATTGTCATTCAGTAAAACGTGTTTGCAAGTCGCGGCAGTAACCTACGGATAAGGTTTGAAAGTATTTATTAATCATATGCGAGTAAGTGATTGTTTTACATAAAATTCCTGGCTTCAATGATATACACACAAACATACATACATACATACATAAATACGGTCAATAAAATCTATATTCATCAACAATTCAGATAACGAACAATATTTTCAGGTGTATTTAATTTTCTTAACCTTATCATAAGAATATTTCAAAATTGTCCATAAATTAATTGATGACGATCGTTATATTCTTTGCTGAAATAAATACCTTTACTATACAAGAGTGAACTCCGACCCCATACATAAATGCCATTGCAAAAGATAATGAAACCTCTGTATCACTTAACGGACCGAACTTTTCGCAGTAATTTGAAATAATGTATTCTAACTCGTCGACCAAATCTTCACCAAAGTTTCATCTTGTATGATATCTTGGTTAAACCAGTACCTGATAATAAGAAAAGAGCAAACAGTATTTTCACCGTGATGGTCGATATTCATTTACCTGATAGAATTCTTAGATTTTGACATTTTTTCTGAAACTGATCCTAATATTGCTGTATCTCGTTTTGGGTGGTAGTGGGGATAAGAGTCCTTTGAGCTCCTAATAAGTTTTTGATCCTATTACTTCTGTATATTAAAGTATTTTCTATAACTGACAATCGTCTAAATCGATAAGACTGATACTTCATAATTTCCAGATGCAAGAGAAGTAACGTTTTCTTCCCTCCTCCCTCCACCTCCAGGTTGCGTCGTAAGAGGCGAAAGGCAGCGATGCTGAGCGTCGTCGTCATCTGTCGAACGCAAACAACCAGACAGATAATCAATGAGGATGAACGGCCACAGGTGAGAGGAACTCGACCTATAGATGCTATAAATGAGGGAGCAGATGTTACATAACCCTGTTATTTTGTTATCAAGTACAGCAGAACTCATTTTTTTATGAACCGACATGTATTGATTTTGCTGCGCGCAATCAGGATAACTCTGGGTTGACCTCCATTGTTAGAAAATAACAGTGAATTTCCTCGGTGAAATTCTGAGAAATTCCTTCCTTCGCGAGTATTTGTTTGTTCCGCGTAATTTCTAGATATTTGTATCGTATACAAATAAGTCGATATCCTCAAGTAAAGTTTTATCGTAGTATTCATATATTTATAGTTTTTTTTTTTTTTTTTTTACTCTGAGAATACGGTTTGAATTATACATAGACGAAGCAAGTGATCAAATCAGTCTTTTTTTTTTTTCTTAGATTTCTTCGTTTTTCATTACGAACGTATGAAATTTGCTATAAGATATAATGCCATGTATTTATGTCTCCATCGATCGACTGTGACAAGAGAACTGCGCTTGAAGCCAACCCGCCGGCAGTCCATTATTTGTTGCACTTTGATTTATTCAAGAATATTATTATACACCCTTTGTGCTTCTTGCTCGTAGCTCTTTGGATTATTATAGCACATTTTCCTCTCGTATGTTGTTCACTTATTCAGACATTTCTGTTTTCTCTGCAATTTTTTTTATGTCGAAATATGTATTGATAGCTCTCCTGAATACTTCACCTCTTCAGTTATTTCTCTCTCAATCGACCCTCTTCTTTGTATCACGTTATATAATTTACCGTGTGGTCGTCCTGTTTCGTAGAAGCGTATGTTGTACCCCGAGTGTCATTTACTATCGATCTGGCTCAATTACCCATGAATTTGCTATAATTACCAGCCCGTTTCCTTTGTATTTTGCATTAGTATACTGCTAAATTGGTGTTGCAGTCTTCCGTTCTCATTTTTTTAATGACGAAAAGTTTAGCAACTTCTTGCGTGAATGAATGCTTCTTAGGTCTTTTGCCCTACGAAGATTTGACTTTATAGCAGCCTAGTATGCTAACAGTATGTGCCTGATTCGTGACCAATGTTTTTCGCTTGTGCACGATAATCCCATTCCTTTGTTCGAATCTCCAGGGAAGGAGGTTATCGTTGCAGATGTGTGTATTTGCCGAGTGTCCCGGCTACCGCTATCGCATCATCTCAGACTAGGCGGCGAGGATGATGATGATGATGATGATGAGAGAGAGAGAGAGAGAGAGAGATGTAGCGTAGTTATTACCAGTTCATGATGGCAGGTTCAAAAGTTTATTAACATATCTTCAGAATATCAAGATCCTTTACGTTAACATTATTTTTTATATATCTTGCATATTCTTTTCATATATCTAATTGCAAAATTGGTGCTCTTTTAGAACTTTTCGACTGGATTCCAATGATTGTGTGCGATTAATAAATAATAATAATAATAATAATAATAATAATAATAATAATAATAATAATAGTGGCGCCATGGT
>NC_061106.1:6953433-6955933 GCF_015104395.2 Macrobrachium nipponense | reverse complement strand
CTTCCACATTTGAAACATTAAAACCAAGTGCCTTGAAGCTTAAAGTATTTTGAAAGTATTATCTAATACTAATTGGGGTGCAGACAGGCAGACAGTTATAAAACTACACAATCACTTATTATTTCAAAGTTACTTTATGGATGTGAAATATATTCTTCTGCTTCATCTAATCGTCTTGCTATCTTAGATTCAGTACATCATACCGGTATACGCTTGGCAACGGGTGCCTTCCGATCTTCTCCCATCTTAAGTTTATTAATTGATGCTGGAGAAATCCCACTAGAGTTATATCGCCAGTAATCAATTCTCAGGTATTGTTGAAACTCTTTCAACAACTTTTATGAAATTCATCCAAGGTTTCCTAAGCCTTTTAGTTTTACAGTAAAAAAGGTCTTGGAAACAATGAATATGTTAAGAAGTCCTGTATGTCCAGTTACTTTACCAACTACCCCAGCATGGAAATTACCTGTAATTAAATTTTGTAAATATTTTAAAGGTGTTAAAAGAGAGAAATCAGATGCAGAAATCAGAGCATTATTTTTAGAACATACTGCAGAGCACTCAGGCTCTACATTTGTTTTTACCGATGGCTCCAAAACTGATGATGGAGTCGAATATGGAGTTTTTAGTGATGATTTTAGCCGCAGAGGAGCACTACCCATCATAGCATCGAACTTCACGGCGGAACTGTACGGAACTTTAACAGCATTGGAACAAATTGCAACCCTCCAGAATTCCACTAATATCACCATCTTTTGTGATTCTAAAAGTGCATTACAGGCACTTGAAATTTTCAATACTGACCATCCAATTACATCGAAAATCTCACAGTGGGTATTTCTACATCAGCGTTGAGGGATTATTATATCTTTTTGCTGGGTCCCAGCGCACGTAAATATATATGGAAATGAAAAAGCAAACCACCTAGCTAAATCAGCAGCAACCAATATGATACCAAGACCAATTGCTGTACCATATAGAGACTTTTTTCCTCATGTATCAAAGTTCATTGCAAGATTATGGGAACAACAATGGAACGAAGTAGGACCAAATAAAATGAAAGAGTTTGCCACACATACACACACCCTTGGAAATATGAATCTATGCCTAGGAAATGGGAAGTAACGATATGCCGCCTCCGTATAGGACATACAAGATTGACTCATGGGTATCTCATGAGCGGTGAATACCAAACTTACTGTGATGACTGCCTCGTCCCGATGACTATTAAGCATTTGCTAGTTGAATATCCTAGTCATCGGGAACTGAGAGAGCAGCACTTTAAAGACAAAAGAAATAGAGATGGTAATTACAGTTTGGCAAAGATATTGGGTGAAGAAGCGCAGTATGATTATGAGTGTGTTGTTGAGTTTTTAAAAGATGTTGGAGTTCTTAACGAAATTTAGGTATCTCGCTTTTATGTATGTGTGTAGTTTTTAGCTTTGGTTTTTTAGAATGTATGTATGGAAACGTGAGTAAATGTATTTATTGCCTGCTTGTGTTCTAGTAAGAATTTTTAACTTAATATTTGTTATACTGCATGACCTATTTAGTCCCAGTCCTGCCTTTGGCCTAGACCGAATATTTTATTCAATCCTTCGGGCCAGCCCTATGAGAGCTGAAAGTCAGCTCGGTGGCCTGGTTAAACTATTTTTATAATAATAATTTAGCTTTTGTGTTGTTTAGTATTTATGTAGCGGCTTTGCGCTAGCTGTAGAACAATAACTGATGTGGAATTTTAAGAGTTTTTTTATGATTGTGTGTGTATTTTCCCTAAATTGGTTCCCCAAATGTATTCGTTCGGCGTCAATGATCCTGGTAGTCACGACGCCAGATAATTATTAATTATTCATTCATTCATTCAAGAAATGGATGTGAATCTTTTTCGAGAGGTATTATACAATGGTATTTTTAGGTGTCTTACTGGCAGTTGGATGCACGCGGTGGGTTGTCTTTTATACTCATTCTTCTTCTTTGTAAGCCTTCATCATTTGAATTTTATAATAAGGATTCTCTTTCTTTCATTGTCATTGTTGCTGGATTCCCCACTCAATGTAGCTGCTATACCATCTGTTCATAATCTTTCTGCTAACCTTCTCAACAGAATGAATTGTTGGGTGGCCCACATGAATCTGTTAATCGTAACCCTCCAAACGCTGCTTGGGAAAGGGTGCATTGGATGTAGGCCCCATAGTAGATTCCAGGCAGTGGTCAGGCCACTATCATTGAAAATGTTTTGTTGTTATCTTCTTGGTTAAGGAGGATGTTGTTACTGCTCTCTCTTGTGATATATTGACCAGACTTAACATCAGAAGAGTTCATGAGACATAGGCATGAGTTGTCACTGATGAAGGCATCATCGATGTAATTACTGTAGAAGAGGATATCCATTTTGCTGAGAATGGATGAATAGCTTTAGGATATCCACCAATTTCTTTGCAAGTGTGGCTAGAGGCAGGTACACCCAATAGGGTGGAGTGGATTCCCCATGTTACAGGTT
>NC_061106.1:6933433-6948433 GCF_015104395.2 Macrobrachium nipponense | reverse complement strand
GTCAAAACAAGGTACTTTTGCAAATTATGCACCGGACATAAAGGATGATGACCTCCTTTATCATCCTTAATTAAGTCTAGTGATAAAAATCGGTTCACGTCTGGAATTAGGACGTTCATTCTTGGCCACCAAAAAATTAGGATTAGGAAACAGTCTGACCCCCTCTGAAGAAAAATCAAGACATTCATCGGACCTCAGTAGTGAATGGATTTCACTAATCCTACTTCCTGTAGCCAAGAGATTAGAAACAATGTAATGTATAAACTATCTTTAACACAAGGGTTCTCTTGGAACCTTGAAGACAATGCAAAGTTTAAAACCTTATCTAAGGACCAAGAAATTTTTGTACGAGGAATATTGGGTTTGATGTTAAAAAGGGCTTTGATAAATTCTGGAAATGGATGAACCGATACATCAATATTAAAAGCCAATTTTAAGAGGTTTAGATAATGCAGACTTATAAGTTGAAATTGTGTAGGAGATAAATGTCTGTCATAAAAAAACGGTTTCTCAGAAAAGCTAAAATAGTTTCCACTGAAATCTTACTAATATTATTAGATTTAATAAAATGACAAAAACAAAGAGTTCCACACAGTCTGATATTGTCTATTGGTAGAAGTTCTTAAGGATTTATTAAGATTCTTGCTGAATCACTAGAGTATAGCTTGCTATAAATCCTAATCATAAAATCCAGCAAGCTAGTTGGAGGAGAATCTTTGAGGCACACAAGCAACGATTCCTCCCAACTAGTTGCGAGAGCACTGGATTTGGGATTATGAGTCTTTCTTTTGCCCTTGCTTGCAATAGAGGGAACCATGGCTGGGCAGTCACATGTGCTTTTTTTTTTTTTTTTTTTTTTATCAGCATTGCTTTTTTTTTTGTTTTCCCCATGAAGCTTTCCAAATAACTGAGAACTCTGAGGATCATCTTTGTTGGAGGAAACAGGTAAATTACTTGCCACCTGTTCCAGTCCAATGTGAAGGCATCGACCCCTACTGCTTGAGAGTCGATCACTGGAGAAACAAAGAGAGGTAACTGGGAATTCTCTCTCGTCGCAAAAAGATCTATTTGGGGCATCCCCAACTGGGAGCAAACATAGTGGAAGGATGTCTGATCCAGAGACCACTCCGATGGTATTGGATGGCTTCTGGATAACGCATCTGCAATCACATTTCTCACCCCTGCCACGTGAAACGCTGTCATCATTAGGTTTCTCCTCTGAAGAAGCCTCAGAATAGAAAGAGTCCACTCGTTTAGAGGCTTTGATTTCGCAGACCCCTTCCTGTTCAGACAGGCCACTGCTGTTGCGTTGTCTGAATGTAATCTGAAGTGGATCCCTGCTGGAGATTCAGCTTCTTGATGGCGATATACACTACAGCTATCTCTAAAATATTTATATGGCAAGCTGAAAGAGGATGAGACCATACCCCCTGAAACATTTGCCCTGCAGATGTGTGAATCCCCCAGCCTGTCTGGGAGGCATCTGTGTATACATCCAGACTGGGTGGAGGTGGACGGAAAGAAATCACTGCCGAGAAAATCTCTGGATGCATCCATCTTTCTAGAGCCCTCTTGATGAAAGGAGGGAACGGACATAACTGATCCCTTTGCTTTCTGTTGGCATTCTTGATTAAAAAGTGATTCAGGCCCTTTAAAAGGGCTTTGCCCACAGGGTCGACTATCGAGGCAAACTGGAGCCTTCCCAATATCTGCTCCACTTGCCGACGAGACACTGATGTTCGCTTCAAAAATAAAGAAAGGGTTCGAGATAGAGACAAGACCTTGTCTCTCGGCAGATACAGGGTACCAGCAAGTTGTGTCCCAAACCACCCCCAGGCCACTGGAAAGTCTGTTCCGGAGTTAATCTTGATTTTTCCCTGTTGATGAGAAACCTCTCCTGGACAGGGTCTGTAAAGCAATCTTTGTTGCCTTTAAACAATCTGCCTTTGAATTCGCCCATATCAGCCAGTCGTCCAGTATACCAATAACGGATACCTTTCTGCCTGAGTTCCCTCAGAATTGGACGACAGATCTTCGTGAATACTCTCGGAGCGATGTTGAGGCCGAAAGGTAGAGCTTTGAAACGAAACTTCTTCCCTTCTAGACTGAATCCGAGGAACTTCCTGTAATATGGGTGTATCGGAATATGCCAATATGCGTCTTTCAAGTCGATGGAGGTGGCAAAAGCTCCTATTGGCAACAACAACCTTACGTCTTGCAAAGTTGTCATTCTGAAGGTTGGACATTGTATTGATTTGTTGAGGGTTGACAAGTCTAAGATGATCCTTCTTTTGTTTGTATCTTTTTTCGGGACTGAAAATAAAGGGCCCTGAAAGAGGAGGGAGGTCGTCTCCTCTATTGCCCCAGCCTTCATCATGTCTGAAATAAATTCTTGGAGTTGTGGATTTGAAGCCTGAAAGAATGGACGGAAGGTGGTGGAGGGCTGCACCACTTCCACGTCAGCCCCTTCTTTATGATTTTGTGAGACCATGAATCTCTTGTCCAATGTTGATGAAAGTATTGGAGTCTCCCGCCAACCCTCAAATTCCTAAAATGATTTACCCCCTCCCCTAGGAGACTGGTTACGTTTAGGGGTGCTTGGGGACCTCGTACCTCTGCCATGAGGATTACGTTTTCCCCGACCTCTTGGGGTACCTGGGGGACGTCTGTTAGGAGATGAGGAAGAGTACTGGTTCTGGTAATTCCTTCTGTAGTTACCAAAGTTCTGATTTCCCTGTTGCTGGTCCCGTTTTGAGGCTGTTGCTGTAGTTGTTGTTTCTCTTGTTGATGGTTCTTTTGGCGCTTTGAAGTCCTGGGTCTTTGTTGTGAGGAAGGGCGCTTTGTAGCGGAATTCCTAAAACCAAGCATGGTCAGCATTGACTTGGCCTGATGATCAGCTTGGGTGACTACTTCCTCCAAGGCATCCTTATGAAACAGGTCCTTTGAAAGTGATCTGAACTGAGGAGCTTTAAAACCAGAGTATTTTCCATAAAAGCAGCCCCGAAGTGCGAGCTTCCTCAATTCGTATTTCTTTCTCGCAAAGATGTTATAGGCTGTCCACAACGGCTGTAAGGACATCTTTAGCAAAGCGTAGAGAGCTGAAGAGTTGAGATCCTCTTTAGGGGTCTGTCTGGCTAGTGCTTCCGCTGCGATAGTCATGTTTAACGAGCTGAGGAAGTTCTGACGTGCGCCCCACTCGTCTTGAATAGCATTCTTAGGAAGTGGCTGTAATCTGTCTGAGTTGAACAAGGTGGCCGGTTCCATGAGAGCAAATTCTCCCCTCTCAAATGTCTTAACATATTCCATAGATGTTATGGGAGAAATAGAGTCGGGGATAAAATTTGCGGGACAGGAGGCCTCGTCCCATGATACTTTTGCATTCCTAGTTATAGCCTTGAACCAGGAAGATGAGGAAGCAAAAAAGGATGATACTATTGAAGAATCATCTAGATGCACGACTACTGCCCTTTCCACTCCCCTCGAACCTGGAGGATGAAAGGGGCTATCTGTCCATTCTGAGATAGCAGCAGGATCAGATGCAAGACGATCAAAAAGGGCCTCATAAGCTTGGCGGACTGGGATGATGCCCTTTATTTTCTTGGATGAGCCAGATCTCTTTTTGAACCTCCAAATGGGACGCTCATAGGAATGTTCATCAACGTCTACTGAAAGGGGGCCAAAGAGCGTCCCATCAGCAAAGACTATGGATCCGGGATCCACACCCAAGGACATTCCATCCTTGAATGGTTGCCAGCCCTCTGGAACAAGATCCATTGATAGCTTCTGAATAGGAGGGTCAGCAAAGGAGACCATTGAGGGATGAGGACAAATCTCATCTGATGCATGAACCTGTGCCATTACTTGTTCCACCACCACCTCCCGAGAGGAAGGAATTGGAGAAGCTGTAGATGTCTTCTGAACCTGTACTTCCTGAGTGTTTCTAACTAATGAAGTATTCTTCTGGATAGAGGTGGCGCCAGAAGAAGAACATAGTTAGATTTCTTAAGGGATGTTCCTCTAGAGCAACAATCCTCTGTTGCATATCCCTAATTGCATCAAGGATAATCTCCAAGGCATCCTGCGAATTAGACTGAGAGGGCGGCGCCCTTGAGTGGCAGGGGCTAACTGGACCAGGAGGGCGACTGTGTAAGGGCGGCAGAGGTAGAACATTCTTCTTGAGTCACTGCTGAAGAATTGGAATCTTTGGATGAGGCATCCTTCTTAGAACCTTGGGAAGACGAAGCGGCAGAGGATTTGGATGTCGACTTACCCTTAGAGGGTCTGGATCCACGAGATCTAGATTTGGAGCTAGATGCTGAGGATGGCTCCTTTGGCAGGGCGGCAGACTTAGTGTCAGAGGTCTTATTTTGTTTAGGGGGTTCTTTAAAGGCGGCAGGTGTAGGCTTAGAAATTTGCAGTGGTTGAGGTTCCAGTGTTGCGTCCGGCAGGTTACGAGATGCATCGACTTCGAGAACCACCTCGGAGATAGAGGATGCAGGAGAACCCGCGAAGTGGAACAAGGGCTGAGTCTCTGGTGAGGGTGGCAGAGAAGAAGCCCATGAGGAAGCCACATCCTGTGCAACTGCAGATAAGGACTCCTCTTCTGGGTCCTCCATTATCTGCAAGAAAAGACACGCGTCAGAGGAACGTCTTCAGGGATAGTTCACGTAAATGAGACTAAACCTAAAAATTCAATATTCTGAGCTAAGATAAAGAAAATACCTACCCTGGATTGAGATCCAGCAGGATGAGTCAAATCCAGGCGCGGTATGTCTCTCAAATTCTGATGAACATCATGTAGTTCTTGAAACTCAGCTCTCTCGTGAGGATCAAAGAAATGGTCTTGGCCTTTCTTCCTGTATTTCGAGTTTTTCCTAAACCCGTAAATCCAGTCACTAAGAGCTTTAAAGGCAAATGCTGGCGTCTTCGGGTTGGTCCAAATTACGGGCCCTGTCCCATAGTTCATCACAGTTGCCACAAATTGCGCCATGATATTGATGATTCCTCGAACAAAAGGCATGGGTCCTGCACAAGTCGTGGGTTATGTCTTCTGTTGCGTGATTGCATTCGCGGCAGGGCATCCTGGAAGGAAGAGTTCTTAATGAGTTTAAATCATCAAAAAATCCTTTGCCGCCCAAAGGTGGCATCCCTCCTTAAGGCGCAGACAAGCATTATTGCAATTATAGTCCCGCCGCCACAACCGCAGCAATTAGCGTAATCCTATAGCTGCTACGAAAGTTGGGGGTGGGTGGGGGGGCGGCAGGATATGTAATCAAGGTATTCATTCCCTTCAAAGACCTGTCGTCCCAATCGCGGCAACTGCAGAGAGAAGGCGACCAGTATAATCCTGCGGCTACCATGAAAAAAGGGCGAGCGCGGCAGGTAAGGCTGATAAATTAACTAGGGCGGCAGGTAAGGTTGAGAAATTAACTAGGGCGGCACGTAAGGCTGATAAATAAATTAGGGCGGCAAGAAAACGCAAACAAATATATACAGACTATGTATATACATACACACACACATATATACATATATATATATATACAAATACATATATATATATATACAATATAAACTGCAGAATGGGAATGAATAAAAACACATCAAAGAAAAATATATATACGCACTAGGAGTCATTAACGCCAACGCGGCAGACATTAGCACTCTGAATTTCTGCCGCGTTACTAAAAACCATTCATGAAATGGTATGCCGCTTAAGAAAATACACGCTCAACTTAATGGAAGATGCCCTGCCGCCTTCTATCACCTATCCTGAACAGATACCTGGTTCGGGATAGAAGAGGTATCGCCAACGCGGCAGACATTAGCAATCTGAATGTCTGCCGCGTTGCTAAATCCATTCATGAAATATGCCGCTCAAGTAAATACACCCTCAACTCAAAGGACGCGGTCCTGCCGCCTTCTTCCACCTATCCTGAACAGATACCTGGTTCAGGATAGAAGAGGTATCGTACTGCACCCTCCGTGAGACAGCGCTGCCGCGAAGGACGAGATAACTCACGGGGGTTCTCCTACTCACCATCAAAAGGTTGATAGGGGGAGAACCAACGTTACCCAAAACACCCCTGGCCGAAGACCGAGAGGGGAGGGCTACACCTGGGGAGCACACCTCTAGGAAGGGGGGGGGGGGCTAGGGGGGGGTGCCTAACCATAGCCTACCCTCTAAACTGACCCTAGGTTATCCTAGAAAAGGTAAAACACGAATAAAAAACACAAACCAAATAATAAAAGCTAGGCTAACTTATCTTAGAGCATAAGTATATAAGCGAACCCCATAGTTCATTAAGGCTGACAACAAAAATGGCCGCCGCATTGGTCAGGATGAGTACACAGTCTTGACCAGCCAATTAACAACGAAATACGTATGTATTAAGCAAAAGGAAACAACCAAAATGAACTATAGGCTAAAATGAATGATTAATGATAAAAACTCACATTAGGATGAAGATAATAATCCTAAAAACTGGAAATAATTGAGAGTCACACAAAAGGTAAACACCTGTCAAGGCGAAATAGGTGAACATGGTAACGATGGGTGGAAACAGTTGATGGATGGAATGCGCTGTTCTTCTTCTTTCTTGGAACGGCTCTCCTTGCCTGTAGTGGGGAGGTTTGTCATTGGAATGGTTGTTTTCGATTAGGCAGACCTGAAATTCAAAGTCACTTCTCTCTATATACATGCTTTTAGCCTGTGAGAGAGCCCTTTGGGCGTTTTTGGTCTATTTAGACTTCTTGATAATATTTCGAGAGTCGCACCCACCTGTACAGGGGGTGAATAGTCCTCCATGAGTGACCCAGGTCTGCCCTTCGGTCAAAAATATATATTTAGGACTCGAAGGCTGCACAATGGAGTAACTACATCAGACTTTTTCAAAAGGAAGGCATATTTCTAGGGAAAAATGTAAGGAAAACTCTAAGGATCAAAGTTTAAGGGGTGTATTTACAGACCAATTACTCTACGTAGTGAAGGGCGCCAGTAGGGGCGATACATATTATGAAAACAGCTGCCTGTAGCACTGGAAACATGTGGTTGAGTTCCGACACGCGCTGAGGACTTGGAGCGCGAATCTAAGGGCCCAGAGCATCTAAGGAGAAGGGAGGTCCACCTCTCATAGCAGGTGCAACATACAAAGGATCGAACACGTGTGTGATGCCTCCAAATATTCAAGACTTGCTTTAATGTAACTCCTATGTTCTCAGAATTCCCTCAAAGGGCACTAAATGACTGAATTATTTCACAGAACTTTATTGTATTGAATGGGAGGGTGTGAAACACAGACACCGAATTACGTTCTCTCTTAGTAAAGTTTCTTAGCACTGCTAATATCGGGAGTTCGTTCAAGTAATGAGCACTATTAAATCACAGAACAAGGTTCCACTTCTTATTAGGCACTGAGAAGGAAGGGGATCCACTTCAATGTCAGAAGGTATGGTCCTGATGGTTCACGGTCATTTTGCCCACACATCAATTCGCTCACAAGAATGTTCTCCCACATATAAGACTCAATTCGCCCACATATAAGACTGATTTCACCCACATTTAAGAATCAGTTCGCCTGCGAATAAGTTCATTCTCCACACACATTCCATGTTGTCCACCGATAGCTATACATTGTTGGAGTATTCATACCATCATCACCTTGTATTTTTATTACGAGAAATAATAACGCCCCAGGCCAGAATGACACTGTGGGGCGAGAACAAACCTTGTGACAAAGAATTACTAAAGCAACTTTTAATGAAAATACATGAAATAATGAAAATGCATGCATGCAAGATTCAGCTGCGCACTGGGCCATTGAGATGAGTACACGTTTTCAGCAGCTGATACGAAGACCTCTCACCCCTCACATGCTCATCCTAGAGAGTGATTATTTTACTGTGTAAGTGTCTGTGCTTTTTCCTCTGGATCCTTCGTAGCTTTTTTCAGATAGCCTTATGTAGACAGATGTCAATTTAGTTTCTTTGTGGAGAAATCTTACAAGGAGATAAAACTAAGGTTGCATCTACCTGGATGTTTGTTTTGTCAATTGTGCCAGCCTTCAGTGTCATTATTGATACGCACAGACTGATTGAAAATAAAAAAATAAAAAAAATAAATAAATAAAAATAAATAAATCACACGCCTTCTTCCCTTTTGGGCGTAGTGTTTTGATGTGCTTAACTCTAGTAGGTGGTAATGATGACTTTCTTTGTCGTTTATTGTTAGGAAAAATAGAATCAATTCTCTTCCCGTTACATTTGCTTTGAAGATGATCATGTGGATCCATGTTCTTGAAATATACTGCATTATAGTTTGTAACTGGGCTATGGTAACTTGGTGAGAGAGACGTTCAAACATGGGAACTATATCTGTCTCGGGCAGAAATCAAAGGGCCACCACTTTACGCAAGTATTTGTACATCCCGTCATCATGTGTTTAGGCATCTTGGAGACCAACCTCTTGAACCTATATCAAAACAAAGAAATTAAATCTTGTACTGTACAAAAGTGGTAAAATTATCTCGCTAGATATATATATATATATATATATATATATATATATATATATATATATATATATATATATATATATATATATATATATGCACGAGTATATAATGTCCCACTTTTTCACTTTAAAAATCTGGTCATGTTATGTTAATAAAATTTGTTTTAAAACCACTGTTCGACAGGAATATATAAAAAGTCTGTAGGCAATTAAATTGACTAACCTTTCTCCATATTGCCAGTGTCCAATGAAATATGCATCCCTTGACCTTGGCGTTAGGCAAAACCTCAGGCAAGATTTTCCAAATTGCTTTCTCATAGTCAGCAGAACGCTCATTTGGTAGACTGGGTAAAAGTTCCTGGAAAACATTTCGGTAATCACTTTTTATTTCTTTTTTTTTTTCTTCTTTTCTTTTTTTCTCCCAGACATAAAAGCGTTGACTGTCATCAGCTGCATAAACGGGTGCCTGCATAGCTTAAATATGCCATGAATGTACCATGACTTCGCCTAGGTTAGATGTCTTATTTGCTGTGTTGTTGTTGCAAAGTTGAAGTGGCGGCGTTCATGAACTGATACATCACCTCTTAAGAAAGCCGTCGAGTACAAAATTCAGGTCTTTGGGAAGCTGTCGGTCTTCAGTATTGTCTTTGTTTGCTGTTCTTGCCAAGTGCTCTGTATTAGGCAGAATAGGGCATGGTGCATTTCCCATCTCTTGTAAAAGAACATCGTCCACTATAGCAGACACTGGTTTAAATAGGTCTTGTGCAGCCAGTTTCTTTACCTGTAATGTTACTTTAGTGGTGATCGTAGAGCCTGTTGATGGTGGATGGTTGTGACATAAGAAGCTCTTTACAAAATTTCCATTTCTGCGAGCTACTAGTGCCTTACACGGGTTACTTTTAGGACAGACAGTACACTGTCAATAAGTTACATTTGATCGCTGCTTTTTTTTATGTAAGTGTACCCATGACTGTCAACGAGCTTGTCTCTACCATGCTGTGTGCCTTTCTCAAAGAGCTGGAAAGTAACTTCACTTTCTGGCTGTGGTTCAGTATCTTATATGGCTGGGTCGTCAAATGAATCCTCTAGTTCCATTGGGAAGTCAGTCAGGTCATCAGTTGAACACTCTTCAACTGCAGGGACACCAATGGCCTGGCACCTTGATGTGGTGGTGGGGCTTGTGGGATGCAAGGATGAACTGGGCTACAGTAGCGGAATAGTGGCCTATCCTGGTAGGTCTAACCATGCTACACAGGCCAGTTCTGAGCATCCAGACTAAGCTTGGTACACTTTTGAGCCTTCTCCTATTTTCAATCCTTAACTTCTTCCCCTATCAGGAGTGACCATTAGTTGACAACCTTGGACCTACATTGGATTACGGCTCTTGACTGCTTCTCTGATTTGATGGAGTGTGAAGAGGACTGACATGTCTCTCCACCCGTAGAATTCAAGTACCTGACGTGCCCAAGCGAGGGGAAAGTCTTATGTCAAACAAGGCCCCCAGAGCTGGGTCAGATCTCGACGGACTGATGACGCCTCAAGTTCTGGGAGCCATATGTACAACCAGGTTGTACCCTCTAGGGGTGGCGTAGCCACTTAAAGTCGCATAACATATCCCTCCCTTGTTGGGCTCTGTTTTACTTAGGAATATGGTGGGTGGGGGACTACCTGGCTGAAATAATACAGATACTTGTATCTATGGATAATGCCTTAACCCACATTGTTGACCACCCTGGATCGAACGTGAAACTGGCTCAGGAAAGTGTAAATAAAGAAGTTAACGATGATTCCAGATCCATACCCATATCAAACATAGTAACTGTGGAACCATACTCAATGCCACAAAAAGAGATTCCTCCAGTAACAAATGAAAAAATGGAAAATATTAACAGATTTCGAAATAGACGACCTAAATACAGACCAGATCCTACATTGGTACCCTTTGACTCATTATTTGGATATGGCACTTGGCCAAGACACTTGGTTTTTCAAACAGAAAGCGAACTGACCGGTGCTAAATTTGAGAATATTTTATTAGCTCGGTACCCGACCAAAGAAATGACATTTAGATCTATAACAAAAAAAAAATGGATAGTGAAAGCTACCACAAAACTCCAATCAGAAAATTACCAAATGCTTAATAATATGAATGGATAAATGTCACGGTCGAAAGACATGACAAATTGAAGAGTATTGAGGGAACAGTAATGTTACCACTCAATAATGATTGTGATTTCTACCAGATGAGACATTGTTATCGAACTCATTAAAAATTAGATATCCCAATATTGGAAACGTAAAAGTATATGAAATCCCAAATAAAAGACATCATTGAAAAAAATTGAGAATAGCTAAATTTAAATTTGAAGGCCAGACTCTTCCACCTAATATTAAAATAGAAGGCCAGAGAAGAGAGGTATTACCCCAAGTACCAAAGTTTCTTCAATGCACAAACTGCTCTAAATATGGTCATACTAAAAGCAAATGTAGAAATGAACCAGTTTGTGCATTCTGTGGTTCAGAACATGAAACCACTTGGAATTGCGGAGTTCCAAAATGTTGTAATTGTGGACAAGACCACTATGCGAGATCAAAGAATAAGCAGGTCTGGCATGTCAATTCCAGAATGAAAGCAAGAATTAAAATCAAGAGGTTTAATGGACCCTGCTAGAAATAAATCATATCGAGATGCCAAGAAACATTTTATAATACCTGGAAAAACAAACGAAAAACAGACAACAAGGTCAACAAACAGAAATTAACAAAAAGTCTCTTGGAGAATCTAGCAATACAGAACTAATAAGCAACCCTAATGAAATACTAATGAAAGATGAAGAATTGTCATCTCTAGACCCTGGAAAGGAAGATGAAGCTGACCAAACAATAAGAAAACGAGGTAGAGAAATAATTTTTCCCCAAAAAACTCAAGTTAATACTAATGACATCAAGAAGAAGAAAATGCCAAAAATCAACAGGAAAACGTCCCCTAATTTAGATAATATTGATGAAATAAGTCCTTCACTAGTCTTTACAAGTAAATTTAAAGTAATGAATTTTTCCCCTATTTTTTCAAAGTAAATTTGAAGAAATGAACCCTTCACCAGTCTTCCAAAGGAAATTTAAAGACAAAATTCAATCAATCCAAGGAGGACAAAACGATAATTGTGAATGTCGACAGTGTATCCAAGAAGGCGTAACACGTAACACCTCAAACCAAATCTCACCATGAACGGTGTGGATGCCATACATGTTTTTTGCAAGATTGCAAAGAAACGAAACCCTTAAATAAAGAAAGATTGATAAACGTGATAACGAATTTCTTAGCTAGAAAAGAGAATATCTCAAGTCGGCTAGAATTACGCAACAAAGATTGTATGTGTATTAGACACTTACAATACTATCGTGGGAGTAAGATAGCAGCATTAGACAATTTCTTAGCCAATCTAGAAGAAATTAAATTCAGTACTGAGTCAGAGTTAACAAAGAAATGTCAAAAAACCAAAAAGAAAATTAAAGCTAATTAAGTGAATAGTTACCCATAGTAATATATATATATATATATATAATATATATATATATATATATATATAACCAACTATGCAAGATAATCATTTAACTTTCATTCCATTCAAATATACTATTATCCAATGGAACATGAACGGTCTGAAAACACGAATGCACTTGGGTGAAATACAAAGACTTCTAAAGTAACATGAACCCATTAATATGTAATTACATTCTGACATCCTCCGTTTCAGGAAAAGGCAAGTTAGGAGCAGCAATATATGCTCATAATCGTGTGACCTATGATAAAGTCATAGTTAATAATAATTTATTTCAAATATCTTCAATTCGCCTGCATATAAAAAACAAATCTAGCATTTTAGTCTGTAGTTTATATAATCTTCCTAATGAAAATTATGATATGGCTCAATTATCAAACATTTTATCACAGTTCGATGAGCCAATTTTAGTTTTAGGTGATTTTAATGCTCACCACCCTTTATGGGATGCCAGTACCATCGACGCAGATAGAGCAGGTAAAGACATAAAAATCTAATACTTAATTACAATTATTAATGTTTGAATGAAAATGAAATCCCAACATACTTTTCAAAGACTCATGGTACCCTATCATCTGTGGACCTGTCAATTTGTTCCACTTCGTTAGTAGACAGATTAGAATGGAATACTCTGGATGACCTTTATACCAGTGATCACTACCCAATCGTAATCACGTCTTGAAGATAATCATTTACAATTTATACCAAAATTTAATTTTAAAAAAGCTGATTGGGAAAAGTATAAAGTAGTTAACAAAAATGTTTCCCCTTTCCAAAGTAACAATGATCACAATGAAATTAATTCATATTTTACAGATTTCGTAATTAGTTCTGGAAACAAATCGATACCAATGACAACTTGTAAGACAAAAATAAATCCTGTTCCATGGTGGTCTAGAGAACTTTCAGCAATTATCAAACTGAAGTACAAAATGAGTAGACGATTAGACAGACTAAACCAAAGATATAACAAATTATATAAAAGTAATAGATATACATTGGAAGGGTTAGTATTAAGAGCTATGGAAATTGATTATATCAATTGCACAAGACTGGGTGGGAATTGCAAGTGCTTTGAAAAACCGAAGGTTGAAAAGTATGATGGAATTCTTGCTCTACTTTATGGACTTGGAACTACGCTAATTGAGTATGAGTGAAAGAAAAAAGTGAAGATGTAGAGGTGAAAAGATTGCATAGTATACGAAGAATAAGAATTGAAATGTTGAGTTATGTGCAAACAATTAAAGAAAAGGTAAAAAGGTTAGTATACATGAATGCATTAGAGAGGATAACTGATATTGTAAAAGAGAAGTGTAAAATTTGGATGATTTAAAAGGAATGAAGAAAGGAAACCTAGAAAGTGTTGTACAGATGGTGTGAAAGCGGCATCTGAAAGGAAGGTTCACAATATCCCGGAGGCTAAATAGTAAGCCGAAGATAAAAGTGGATAGCTTATCGTAAGTAATTTTTCGATAGGCTACTGGTGATCTTTTTTAGTAGGTGCATAAAGGCATGAAGGGACTATTGTTGTTGTAGAATTTTGTACAACTATTGATCGGTCGGTTGAAGCTTGAATGTAGGAGTGTGTGTGTGTGTGTGTGTGTGTGTGGGTGGCGGTGGGGGGGAAAGAAATGGGCGTTGGCAGGACATATAATGAGAATGTCAGATAGATGGACAAAAAGAATAACGAAATGGGCCCCTAGAGATTGCAAACGAAGCAGGGGAAGGAAGAAAAGATGGATTGGCGGGCTAGGAAAATTTACGGTTATAGAATGGCATAGAAAGACCACAAATAGACGAGAGTGGAAGGACATGTCTGAGGCCTTTGTCCTGCAGTGCACTAACAACGGCTGATGATGATGATGATATATATTATATAATTATATTATTATAATATATATATATATATATATAATATATATATATATATATATATATATATATATATATATATATATATATATATAGATTCCTGTGTGAAAAATGAAAGTCTGCGTGAAATACTGTTGCGACAGATATTTCATAGATACTAGTATCAAAATTTTCGTATTCATGAGTTGGTGAAAACCTACGATGCATGAATGAGTCTTAAGGCATCGAAACATAAGTTATTATGTGATGTTAATAGAAGTGGTTCTGAAACTGAAAAGGGATACCTATCAAATTAAGCGTTGGTCGTTAAATGGAATGATTGACCTCGTCTGCCCTTTGACGTTTCTAATTAACTTGGAAGTGTGGTGACGTTCCGGTGATTTGTCGAAAAGACAGGCAATTTTACTTTTGGTTCCAAGTCTTTGGGGAATATTAACTAGGTTTATGACGTAAAGAATTTTATTTTTACTGTTGTTTTTAGTCGAGTGCGTTCACATATTAAAAGCAAGAAAGAGTGTCTTATGAAATGTCTCACTCCAGTGAGCTGATAATTACTAGTATGAGGTCCTTCCATTTTAGTGGTGTAACTGTTGAATGAATAAAGGGCACTTGTTTATGTTTTTCTCTCCCTGCCTCTCTGCCCCAGCTTAGCTTGCGCCAACAAACCGGTTGAACCCCTGAAGGGGAGAAGGGGGCCGTGGGGGGGGGGGGGGGGGGGGGGGGCGGTTTTTAGTGCCGTCAGTGCACCACTTGAACTGCAGACATTACTTAAGGTTTTTGCAGCGTGCCTTCGGCCTCTAGCTGCAATCACTTTCGTTCCTTTTACTGTACTCCTTTCATATTTTCTTCCATCTTACTTTTCACCCTCTCTTAACAATTAATTCATAGTATAACTGCTAGGTTTTCCTCCTGTTACGCTTTTCAAACCTTTTATGGTCAATTTCCGGTTCAGCACTGAATGACCTCGTAGGTCCTAGTGCTTGGCCTTTGGCCTATATTCCATATTCAGTGCAATTCGAACAACGCTTGACAATTTCGGTTGACAGAAGTGCG
>NC_061106.1:6912580-6932933 GCF_015104395.2 Macrobrachium nipponense | reverse complement strand
GTCCTGGTATATATGTATAGAGGTCTGAAAGGGCCTCTCTTTGTTGCATGGTATAGTAGACATCTTGTTGGGAGAACACCTCACGTGTTATGACCACGAACTACAGCCCTAGCCGTAAATTGACCCGAAGCAGCACCATGGCTGGCTACTCTTTTTGCTGAAGAAGGCTAGTAAAACGAAGATCTACACCCTGACTTACTCCTTGAGTCTGCTCAACAAACTTGTGTCTGTTCGTACTGAAGAAGACTTCATCTTTACCTAAACAGAGATCTCTACTCTGACTCATCCCCTGAGTCCACCCAACAAACTTTTCTGTTCGTTGTGAAAAAGACTGTCCTTTCCTCTGGTGAAAAACTGCATGTGACCCACGCCCCCTGGCCGACTACCTGGTACTGACCTACGCCCGCCAGACTACTAAATAAGGTAACTGAAAGCATACATTTGTTTTGTCATCACTTCACTTGTATTCCTAGCACTCTTTCTTATTTTCTACACTGGTTTTTCTTACTTGATTCCCCTTTGATTCCCGTCTCCCTCTGACACTAGTGAGACTTGAAGTGATATCATTCTTGTTATGTAATAAAATCGCTACTCATATGTTCAGTGCAGTGTTAATTTTAATTCCTGCAATATATCAGTGCAGTGTTATCTTTCATTCTTACAAAATATCAGTGCCGTGTTACCTTATTCTTGCAATATATCAGTTCTGTGTTTCTTACGTGAATTCAAATAACTTTAGCAAGTTCCATTATATGTATTTCATGTAAAAATCCCTGTAGACTGCCCCGTTTTCTACCTGCTACTGTAGATCAAAAGTGCTATGTATGCCAGTGCCCTTTTGGGATTATACTTCCTGACTGGTCAAGCAAGTGTAGGTTGCTTACTTACAGTGCTCCCCATCTTAGTGTTATACTTTAGTGCTAATTTCGTCTAGTTCATAATCCTCATTTTCACTTAGGTCCATTTGTCATTCAGCAGGACCTTTTAATTGCCTGCCTGAAAGTGGCACTTTGTGAATTGTAAATAACTTTAGTAACGTCACTCTTAACAAAGAGCTTGAGTCCGCTCCAGTATTGTCTTAACGTCTGATAACCATTTTAGAAAATTATAGTAACTTTTAAATCAAGAGTGCGTGTTATATTTGATCCTAAATCATTATACTTTGTTAGTTGGAAATTCTACAAGGGTGAGTACTTTTCACATCTTTCTGTTCATGGCTAGCAAGCCAAATTAGTCAAACCTTTGGCATGATTGCACACAATATTTTTAATTTTGAGTAAACTTGTAATCCCTTATCTCCTGATCTTCGCAATATTTACATGGAATTATTTAGACTTAATTTTTACCAAGAATTTTCCCCCCAAAAGTTACTTGGTTTAGGTATGTGGGTGATATTTTCTGTATTAGGCCAGGTCACAAAAATCTCCAGGAATTTCTGATCAACCTCAATAATTCAGTGCCTTCTATAAAATTTATTATAGAGGAAAAAAAAAAAACTTGTAATTTGAATTTTCTTGATGTAACATTCCATAGAAATTATAAATATTTCCCCTTTTCATTCTTCCAAAAACCAACTAACATTGCCTGTTTTGTTCATTATCATTATAATCACCTTCAAAATGTTCAATTCTCTGTTTTTTTTTCTGAGATGTTCCTAAGGGCTCTGCATGTCTATAGCCCGCAGTTTATTTAACTAATGACAAAGTTGAATTTAGTAAACATGACTTTCACAAATTACAGTACGATTAAAGTTTTTTAAAAATTCCTAGAATTTTAAAGCTTTTCAACATAAATGTTGCTTTTAGTACTACTAATGTTAAGAGTTTAGTAATAAACAATTCTCTGAAAGATGTTTCTGGTTGCATTCATGATAAAATATATTACCGACAAACTGCAAAATAATTTTCACAATGACTCAAACAACGCAAATATTCTGTGAGAACTGTCCAAATATCGAACGCATTATTCGTACATATGCGAGATTCAGATCCTCCTATTAACTGGAGTCAGGCAAGATCCTTAATCCCGTGTAGCGGTACAATTAAAAGGAACATCATTGAATCTAGTGTTTTAAATATAAGTCTTGGTTAGTTTTTAAACTCGATGCCTTCAGCATTAGAAAAAGTTATAGATAAATATAAGCAAGAAAATTAATATATTAAGCTTTTTATATTTGTGAACGTTGTGTGGCAAAGTTTCCGATTCCCTTATGGTTAAATATGTTTAAGCCTGTGACTGTGTAATCTCCGAATAACCTGGATTATCTCTTTGATTTGTACTTTTGGAAAATTAACCATCTGATATTCTTGATATTTTTGTTTACCTTGTAACTTTCTTTCGAACTGTATTTCATTTGTTCCTGGATATATATATATATATATATATATATATACTATATATATATAATATATATATATATATATATATATATATATATATATATATATATATTATATATATATATATATATATATATATATATATATATATATATATATATATATATACATTTATATATATATATATATATATATATATATATATATATATCTATATATATATATATATATATATATATATACATATATATATATATATATATATATATATATATATATATATATATATATATATACTATATATATATATATATATATATATATATATATATATATATATATATATATACATATATATATATATATATATATATATATATATATATAATATATATATATATATATATATATATATATATCAATAGTTTAATCTGCCAGATGCGGATATCTGATAAACATACCTTCACGGATGTGGATACTTGTAAATCTAAATAATTTAGATATATCTAATTGTTAAAAACGATTTTCAGCCAAATAATTCAAAATTATGCAACCACATAATGTTTTGATGTACTAATTAAAGATAGAAACATAAGTGATCTCATGTATGTGTATACACTTTCATATGAACGTCCAAACAATGACAGCGATACATGAACGTTTTCGCTGTCTTAGCACAAGGTTATTTTAATGCTCAATGCATGATAGAAGTAACAAAACTCAAAACCATTCTTTGCATTAGAGAGAGTGTGTGTTTCCTCAAAAATGCAATACCCTACGTTGATGATTAGAACGGCTGTAATGACATTAAATTACTAAAACTAGTATGGTTTACAACAAACATGCTATAACAGAGCTACTTATAAAGTATATAAATGTATGAAATTTGCAACTGCGTATCATGTATACTGTATAATAAAACGAAAAAGCCAAGTTTAGCAAAAATTTTAAAAATCTACTTTTAGCTACTCTGTATGAGTATGAAGTATTGAACATTGAGCAGGGGGTAATATCCTCATATCCATATTCTCAAACTGCGGATGTGGATGCGCATATTAAGAAATTGTCGATGCGGATGTGGAATTATAAAGACTGCAGATAATCTGCAAATGCAGAGATGCAATATATCTCTAATATATAAATACATACCATACATACATACATATATTTATATATTATATATAATATATATATATATATATATATATATATATATATATATATATATATATATGTATATATATATATAGAATCAACTGGTCATTTTTACCAGATACATATAGAACTGTAATAGCCACAACGCTCTCTTAACTTCTCAAATTCATTGCCCTCTTTTTTTTTAAAGAAATCATGATGTCCAGTAGCGGGAAATGAACACGTGATTATGGAATCGGGATTTCTTTAAAGAAAAAAAAAAAAAAGTTTCTTTGAAGTTGGGAGCTCAAGGCTTTGTAGTGACAAGCATATCCAAAAAAAGAAAAAGACAAAGTATTTGGGAAGTTAAGTGGGCATTGTGGCTACAATTTCACATATATATAATATATATACATATACATACATATATATATGCATATATATATATATATATATATATATATATATATATATATATATCTATAGGTGTGTGGTGTGTGGTGTGTGTGTGTGGTGTGTGTGTACATATATATAATGGTGATGTACATACATGAGATGTACGTTGAAGCTGTCAGTTTTAAGAATTCAATAAAATAAAATAAGTACAATAATTTTTTTCACTTCTTTTAAAAATCAAGATCACCCACATCAGCTCACAGAAGCCGTGCCTACCTCTTCCCTTATTTATTCAAAACTGGACAGGGCAGATTATCCTACTTCGCTCCTCCCCCCTAAAATCTGCCTCTCTACAGCTAAGTGCACCACCATTGTCATCTGTTTCCACACCTGGTGCTCTCGTCAAATTTCCATTCCAGGCAAAACCACCAACACCCCCGAAAAGCCGGCGCCCAGATATGAAGCAGACCATAGAAATGAGAAAATAAGACTGGAGAAGCTTCTTCCGCATCAGCCATTCCTATGGCAGCTGTAGTCCTGTTCACACCCGGGTCACTCACACACCCCCTTACTGTCTGGGGTCAAGACCTCTCTCTCACCCTAAGCCCGGTTCTCTACTTGTCAAAGAACAAGGTACAGTTCGGTTTTGAAATTTGTTCGACACCAAATTCTTTTCCTTCCTTAATTACTGTCGCTCTATAATATAAACTCAATTCCCCAGATTGCCATCTCCTTCAGAGAATTAGTTAGAGATATTTGTGACTTACATCCAAAAGTGTTCATTTACATCGCCAACTCGTAACAGTGTTAGGTTACTTATTCTCTCTGCCTTACGTAACTCCCCATTAAATAAAATTATTACATTATTCAAAATTACAGTGCATCCTTAATCTGCAGAATTATGAAAACGCAAGTAGTTTGTGTTACCACATCTCCACGTGTTCCAAGGTGCCAGGGTAGCAAACCATCCATCCCAAGTCCTAGCGTGAAAGAGTTAAGAACTGCTGATAACAACTATTGTTTTTATGATTGGTGATGGTTGAACAAGAATTTTATTCCTTTAAATACCGGGGTCTTCTACAAGGGATTTATATTTCCTGGGTTTTCATAGTGGTACATTTCCCTTAAATTCATCATTTTAATACCCTTTTCTCTCTTTTCTCTTTTGTTACTTGCGTGGCACCCAGTCCTTGTCAGATGTCAGTTAATTTTAAAGTAAATGATAACCATATGCAACTAAGCACGTAACTATATATATATATAATATATATAGATACTATATATATATTATATATATATATATATATATATATATATATATTTATATATATATGTATATATATTTATATATATATGTATATATATAGTAAATATATATGCACAAAGAGAGAGAGAGAGAGAGAGAGAGAGAGAGAGAGAGAGAGAGAGAGAGAGAGAGAGAGAGAGAGAGAGAGAACGGCAAGGTAAAAAATAAAAATTCATACTTGTAATACTTAGCGTGTGATAAGCGTGTATCGTAAACAGTTTACTGGAAAAGAAAAAAGAGGTCGATATAAATATTACTGAAATTTATAAATATACTCATCCTATGAATAAGAAAGTTTGAGATACTAGACCGTTTTGTTGAATCTAAATATCACAGAACAGTGGCATTCTCCATAGCATATTACCATATGAAATTACAATTTAGCCTAGAAAATGTAGAAATTCTTAGGGATGATGACAGAACAAAGCGCTGGAGTAAGTAGATGGACCCTTGCACAGAAAAAAAAAATGAAGAACGATAAATATCCGCAGTATTATGCGAGGGTTCATACAATAGTCTTTAAAATGACAGAGTTAAAGCCGGCACCTGCCTCAGTTACTACAGTCAGTGCGAAATATATTGGGTTTCTAGACATAAGAGTTACTATGCCAAGGTATTTACCTCCTCATTGGCTAATGAGTGCCCAAAGAATGTGATATTAGGGGAGAAAAGATTACACCATCATCAATTTAACTGGTACAACAGGAGCAGGCGAAACCTATAAATACGCATGATAAAACAGTGGGTAATGAATGCTTTGTTGAACTGTGCAGTAAGAGCAAAAAAAAAAAAAAAAAAAAAAAGATATTTTTAACAAACAAGAAATTTTATGAAATATATAAAGAGAAACCACTGATATGAACACACATGAAGAAGGTTTCATGTAGATGAACACTTAAATTTCACAAACAAATAAATATCGTGAGTAAATTATTAGAAAAAAAAACCCTAGCCGATGATACAAAAAAGGAAGAAAAACTCGACCACTTTAAAGCCGGGCTATAAAATACATACTATGCAGCACCCCAGACCGGATAAACTTTGATGTCGGGCAGTTTAAGAGAAAAAAACACATCACAGGAAAGGGGAAGATATGCAAATGCACATGGTGTAGAGAAAAAAATTTTCCCTACCTTCCACGAGAAATTGAAAATGACTATTTACAACCCCTTGTGGAGTCTCTTTTACATGGGAATCGTAAATTTTCCCAAGTTATACATGTTTTTTTCTAATAATTTATTTTATTTATTTTGTAAAATTATAACTACAGCTCACAAAATATCATAACAGATAAGAACTAAAATCAGTAACAAATTCTGAGTATATTTGTATTAAAATATTTACGTAAATTTCACGAGATCGAAGATGCAGTGACGTTTTTGGATTATACATGTTTTTTTTCTTCTAATATTTCTTCGCAAAATCACAATTATAACTGACCATACTATCATAAAAGATAAGAACTAAATACAACAGCAACCCCTTGGTATACTTATGAGCAAATATATAAAAAGACATCATGAGAGAGAGAGAGAGAGAGAGAGAGAGAGAGAGAGAGAGAGAGAGAGAGAGAGAGAGAGAGAGAGCTACACGGCCCTTTGAAGTAAAGTACACAACTGAATTATGAGAAGAATAGAATAGGCTAGTTGAGCCAGTCTAAAAGCTTCCATTAGTAAATTTATGGGCTATTGAAGTAATGGAACCTCTTTACTGGTCGATTTCTCCAAATCGACGGCGCGTAATATTGATACTCGCCAAGAGGTAATCTGACAACCGCTCAAAACCTGGAATAATATTTTCAACGGTTATATTATAGAATGGAATGTAAATGGTCTACTGACCAGATTACATCTAGGAAAAATAAACCAATTACTAATAGAACATGAACCAATGATGATCAGTTTACATGCCAGCAAAGCAGCTCAACAATATGTAAATTCACCTTACATCTACAGCTAAAGAGGAAGAAGGAAATTTAGGCACAGCCATAATTTATGACAAAATACCTGTAAACATTACTGACTTGCAAATATTAGGTACCGAAATACGAATAAAAAACGATAATTATGCAATTTATAATTTATACAATCAACCTCATAAGAACTACAACATTAAAAAACTTAAAGAATTGCTTAACAATGCCAAAGAACCTACATTATTAGTAGATGATTTTAATGCTCACACCCAAAATATGGGACTATAAATGTACAAACCCAAATACAGCAGGAAGTAAAATAGAAGAATTCATGGATTCAGATGATATGTGCTGTCTAAATGATGACAAAATCGACAAGTATTAAAATAACAAATGGAATATTTTTTTTAGAAATCTTAACTCTATGTGTATCAAATATAGAAGACAAAGTAGACTGGAATACAGTTGATGACTTGTATACCAGTGATCATTTACCCAAATTAATTTCATTGTGATTTAAGAGCTACAGTACTGTTACAAATTTTTAAGCACAGGGTGAGACTTTCGGATACTACTCTGTATCCCTCATCAGTCCTACAGAACAGTAAAGCAGTGGAGGGAGTGTTAAGATAACAACGCAAGAAACTGGCGCAAGTGGATTCTTCAAACAGTGTTGGTCAGGTAACTCCAGTGAGTGTGTTCCTGTTGGCGAGATGACTGGAACGACACAGTGGTCCTACAGGGATTCCAGCTCAACAGAGACGCCATTGTTGTCATGACCCTCATAAAAATTAAAAATAATTAGCAAGACAGTCTAATTGTGCGTTATCTACTAATTATTTCTATTTTAAAGAAGCTTGTTGTAAGCCATATTTGGTGCTTTGTCTATGTGCTCAAAATTATCGTCCATTCTGTGCTTGGACTCGTGGAGAAAAGTATTTTAGAACATTGTGATCTGCACATTAAGCGACTGGTCTGGGTCAGATTTGTTGATAATATTCTGACTTTTTTAGAAAGGGAGGACACACGGCTGTAGCTGTTGGTTGACCTCGCCAATAACGTTGTACTGTCTATTAAATATACTGTTGAATTGAAGGAAGACAATAAACTTGCATTTTTTGAAAGTTTTGGTCATTAGATATAACGAAAGTAACAGATTTAAATTTTACCTGTTTCGTATGAGTACTAATGATGACGGGCAAATTCATTTATATTATTTTCATTCGTTGAGGGTACCGATTATTATTATCAACTTCTGTCTCAGAGCCTTTCGTATTTGATATTGAATATTTAGAACTCAAGCCTCAACATCTTGAATGTTTTAAGGGCTTGAAGTATCACGCTCACATTACAGAACGAGCTATCTCCAAGGCAAAACGAATATTAAAACCATGGTACGAATACAACAGATAATTCTAAATATGGTAAAGAAAATGGAACTATTCATCCATTGCTTATTAAGTTCCTAAAATTGGAAAATGCCTGTTATCTTGCTAATAGTTATCAAAATGTTATTCAAATTTCTTTTATATTAGAAATAAATTATAAGTATGTTAGTGAAATAATAATAATAATAATAATCAAAATCAAGAAGAAAGTATCACTCATTGATGTCGCAATACCATGGGACACCAGAGTGAAGAGAAGAAAAAAAAAGGGGAAAAAATGGATAAGTATCAAGACCTGAAAATAGAAATAAGAAGGATATGGGATATGCCAGTTGAAATTGTACCCATAATCATAGGAACACTAGACACGATCCCAAGTTCCCTGAAAAGAAATCTGGAAAAACTAGAGGCTGAAGTAGCTTCAGGACTCATGCAGAAGAGTGTGATCCTAGAAACGGGCGACATAGTAAGAAAAGTGATGGACTCCTAAGGAGGCAGGATGCAGCCCGAAACCCCACACTATAAATACCACCCAATCGAATTGGAGGACTGTGATAAACACGCCCCCCCCCCCCCCAAAAAAAAAAAAAAAAATAAAATAAAATAAATAAATAAATAAATAATAAAATAATAATAATAATAATAAATAATAATAATTTATAATAATAATAATAAAAAAACACCTGGTGTTTTACCAAATCTCCCGTGACAATTGCCATCAAAAATACTCTGGAGAAAGTGGGTGAGGTTTGGATGTAAGACTTTCTGAACATTGTAGGACCCTCGAACTCAATGCAACAAATAATGTCCTTGTTTTTCATTCATTCACACCAGATCACAACTTCAACTGGAATGGAGCCTCTGTCATATTTAAGCATGGATGCTGGTCTTCTTTGGTTAGTGGAATTGACTACTATAAAAAGAAATGGTGTGCATCAGTGTTTAATTCGTTCATTCATTAGCAGTCTCGCCCCAACAGGAACACACTCACACCTGGGGTTAACTGACCAACTCTGTTTGAAGAATCCTCTTTGTACCAGTTTCTTGCATTGTTGTCTTAACACTCCCTCCTTTGTTTTACTATCAGAAGGACTGATGGGGAGATACGGAGTAGTATCTGAAAGCTCATTATCATCACTTCTATGCATAATATTTTTAACATCCCTATGCATGAATATTTTTTACTGTGGCTTTTACATCTCCATAATCCAGTTATAACCTTTTTGAAAACATAGTAATATATTTGACAAAAAAAATGCTTGTTCAAATAATATATATGTAAATAAAGAAAAGTCCTTCAGGGCGAGCACCATGCGAACTGATAACGGCTCAGTGGTTTGGTCTATTTTAATAATGGCAATAATAACAGGCTTGTTCAGATGATGAAGTAAATCTAATGGGGTGCGTTACTGTAGTATTAAAACAATCCTTAACATTTTCTTCCCTTCTTTACTACACTTCTTTTGTACGCAACGTTTCGGACAACTGTCTATCTTCAGGTTCTGTAAGATCAAAAATTAATACAATTATATGCGGCCCCTACAAAACAAAATCATAAAATGATGATAAAATAATACAATTAATACACAGGTAAACCATGGACTAAATAAATACTTCGTACTGAAGGCAGAATTATGTATATTCAAGTTAGGTTTTTACTTTTTGTATATAAAAGGTTTCTAATAGTCTTAGCTCAGATTCAAATCAAACTTTACATAAAATACTGAAATCTGAAAATTCAAATGAACGTTGCCTAATCCGTGGCAATGCTCCTTCCTTATGGAGGACTGAGGTTGGCTTATAACCTACAGGGTAAAGTGTCCTTGAACGTATGCCTCTGTCTTCAAAAGTTCTGGTATAACAAAAGTTTTGTTGAAGTATCCCGCGTATTCCGACCTACACTTCGGACACAAATTTGTAAACAATTAACGACTCCTTTGACTTGAACAGATTGCCAATCTTAAAATTATTAAAAAGTACCATTCGAATCTTTACATTCTTTTAAAGTATGCTTTGGTCTTGTTTTACTTTTCTTTCTATTAAAACGTTGATTTATTTGAATACATAAGGAAATCTGAAATATAACACTCAGTCTCTTGTTTCTTTCGCCCCATTACCGTTAATGATGTTACTGAGAAGGTTCGTTAATCTCCAGTAAAAATAGCCTCTCTGGGTAACCATTGTTGTTAAAGAATGTCTTCAAATACATTACTTCCTTGTGAAAAAGGAAGTCATTCGAGTGCAACCCGTAGGCTCTGAAAAGTAGGGTGCTGATATTGTTTAATTGGTATCTTATATGACATTCACTCAAGAAATCTAAACCCGAGAAAGTGGGTTTTCTATACATTCCTATTCCTACGTTGCAGCCAGTTTTCGTTATCAAGAGATCTAAAAATGGTATGCTTCCATCTTTTCTCTCCATAGTAAATTTGATATTATCATGTTTTGAAAATTAAATAGTTGAAAAATTTTAGTGTCACTTTTTTGTTTGAAGACAATGAAGGTGTCGTCAACATACCGCCGATATAAGACAGGTTTAAAACTTAATAGGACTGTTACCCATCTATTTAGTCTCATGAAAACATAAGACAACATTGGCCAAAGAAGCTAATATCGAATTACCCACTGGCTAATCCATCTTGGTTGTCTATAATATTCCTTATTAAAAATTTAAAAACTAATCATAAACAAAGAGGTTCAACAAATCAATAAACTTACAATTACTGTCCCCTGAAGTTCTTGCCACTGTACATTTTATTTGCCAATATTTCTATGACCTCTTTTGTTTTGAACATTTGTATATAGACTCTCGACGTCGAGACTAACCATATAGTAATTTTTTCTCAATTTTAAACTTTTCATATCATCGATAAAGTTGTAGAATTGTTTAGGGTTTGTGGAAACGTTCTTCGCCCATTCCTCTATATGAGGGATCATACATTTTGCTAAGTTGAAAGTCTGGTGTATTGATGGACGATGGCACTCGTTTTAGGGAATATTTTCTTTGTGGATTTTGGTAAACCATATAGGATCCCAGGGTTACAACAAGAGGCATACAAACATTTATACTCTTCTTCTGTTATATGTTTTCTTCTCTTTAAATAGTTCCCAAACGGTTGACCTTATCCAAAGAAGAAGTGTGTTTTAATATGGATCCTTTTGACTTTTTTCAAAATGTGCAGGGTCATTGATGATATGCATTATTTTCTTTTTCACAATAATCACATCTAGTCTCGAAAATTCCACAGGTGTACAGTCGTTTTTAGAGTATCAGGGACTCTAGATGCAACTGAAAGCAGAATACGCAAAGCTCTTTCTGTTAGTAATGTATTAAAACGATTCGTTGGTTTCTTAGCTATCATAATCGCCTATAGGATTCTGGGTATGAATTTATCCAAATATACGAGCAAAATACGTAGTTGAAACACGAGTTTCAGAGAGCAGTGCAATAAAGGTGGAATCTAACTCCAGCTTGAAGAATTCTTAGTGGACCTACAAAAATAAATATGAAGGTTAGGTTATGGATAAATTATAAACAAACAATTACGAATTAAAGACAATACTGTAAGTCACGGAAACAGTTTTTCCCTATAATTTTCCAAAAATGACAATAAGACAAGGCAACATCTCTTCCAAAATATTCTGTTTTTTTAAATACCTTCATATTACGGTCAGGAAATGGAAACTGCATATTAATCATTTTATTTCGCATTTGATGGTAATATCTTCCAGTCCATGTATCGTGTATAAGGATTGTACCTGATGTGAATAGTATATAGAATTCATTCTCTCCTGAGAGCTATTTTTTTGCCTCTTACTACAGAACTTCCATATGCACCATATGGTCAAAAACATTTTCGTTGACGAAACACCTACTCTTACTAAAAAATATATTATATCTAATATATTTACTTATTGGCCTTTTACCGACCATATTTCCCTTTAGTCTGGTTCTACGCAACTTTTTTCATTCATTCCAACGAAAAGGTAATCTCAGGCATAATAACCCCAAACACCTTTGATGTAGGATTAAATAGGCCGACAGCGACAGGTACAATATTGAAGTCAGAAGCTAGATTGGAAGAAATGGATATTGAATGGTCGGCGAGAGAGAGAGAGAGAGAGAATGTATAGTGTCGTAATCAGTATAAAACAATATAATATTGTGCATCAAGTAATTTAGACGCAGTGAAGATATATATATATATATATATATATAATATATATATCTATATATATATATATATATATATATATTTCGATTTTAGGTATGATTTTTTATAAATTCACTTCTAAGCTTCATATACATAATATTGCTTCCTGCTGTTCCTGAAAAAGTTGGTATCTTGCAGAAATGTTTTAAGAGTGTTTCGTCATGAAGCTATGATAGCTATGATTCTTAACTCTTTCTACTTCTTGTTTAGAGTACTGTTCTCCAGTGTGGTCATCAGGAGGTGCTAAGTTTTCTTATCAGTCAAGTTCATTTTGCTAACTTAAAGTTGACTTGTGACACAGAAATAAAGGGAGTTTATTATGCTTGTTGCATAAGCGTGCTACAACAGCAAAGGGCCTCTGCCAAAGAAAAAAAAAAGAATCACGTAACACACCCAGACCCAAAAATGTTCTCTCAAGCTCTGATATCCGAACAACCCACAAAATCAGTAAAAATCTCCAATGTTTTAACAGCAAAAACAACTTTACATGCTAATACAATTAATTACAATGAGACTTATTGTCAAACTCCCATTTACGTAAATAGCAACCCCGACAAATCACATCTCCCGGTAAAAAAGAAATGCCATTTAAAACTCAATCCCAAATTACATCTCTCGTAGGAAAAGGAAGAAAAATAAATAAAGATAACCACAAGTAGATTTCCCCAATCACAAAATACATAATACATGTAAAATATGCACAACCCCCCGCGTTTTTCCCCAAGAAATGTCCCATGTAAAGTTACGGAATTTCTCGACATCGCGACTTTATCGACTGGACATGTCCAGAAAGCAAACTCTTACACATGCGCTTTCATGAAATGCTATTGTCAACATTTCCAGATATTGCTAAAATTCTGATCAATCACCATCAGAGGAAAAGAGTCAGTGCACGGCTCATCACATCGCTTGTCAGCAGAAAAATCCACCTGCGGACGTGTGCTCAAACAGCGGCACAAAAAATGTCTAGTCAGACACACAAGTTTGGAAAACTCATGATTCTCAAAAAAAAACTGTCTAACTGACACATTTCACAAAATTAACTCCAGGATATGACTAATGTGTTCAAAAATTTGTCTCGAAGACTTATTCTCTCAACATGCCTCCAAAAATAATACACTTGTGAACATACAAAATGCACACATCTCCATAGGACTCGTAATGCAGTAATGCCACTCGCCTCTAAATAGTCACGAAATCAAAGAGAAAGAACCACAGAAATCTTCTCTTTGCTCGAAAAGACTCCCATAACCACCAAGATTAATTCCACCTCCATATATAAATATGTGACACCATATTAATAAGAACACCACTCCGGTGAAAAAAGATATTTCCTCCATTTGGTTAATAACCACATCCACATATATTTCTCTCTTATTTCTCCGATAGCCATATGTTAATAAAAAAACCACCACTCCAGGAATAAAGAATAATCACCTCTATTTCGCCAAATAAAAAAAATATTTACCTCTATTTCCCCAATACTCCATGTGGAATAAAACAAGGCTCCAAAAAAAATATATCTCCAAAAAGGAATATAAAAAAAAATGAAATCCTATCTCCAAAAAAATGTGCACTCAAGGCATCTAGCTCACACACTCACAAATATTGCCCCATAATCTCCTCAAAAATGTGTCTCCATTTGCAACAAAGATGGCTGCAAAATAATTTGAACTAAACATAGCTCTCATCACCATTGGCAAATATCAAAATGGCCAAAAATATATCTCCAATATATTATATCTCAAATTATAACTCCAAAACAATATACCTCCAATTATATCTCCAAAATAATATATCTCAATTCTCCAGAGAATAACTCAATGTTATAGTCAAAAACTATAAAACTCTCTCCATTTAGCATAACTGCTAAAAAAAAAGGCAAAAACTCAGCAAATAAAAACTGTCTAGAAAATTCTAGAAAAAATCACCAATGTGCCACAACTCATTATAACAGAACTCCAAATTCAAAGTGTCTTAGCCAAGACTTCTCCATATGCACTACAACATAGGCCACTAGAAAACTTAACCAAGTTTCCTATCTCTCACAAAGTTGTCACAAATACAACTAATGTATTGTGCAAGAAAACTCACAATTTCTGGAACACAAATATCCAGAGAAAAAAATGTAGTGCCACTACGTATGCATTCAAAACAGTTCAAAAAATTCTCCCGTAAATTTCTCTACAGCATCAAATAGCTGAAACACAAACACATTCCCGAACAATGACTCTAAGTCACGAACTGAGATATTAAAAAATATTCACACCAACTGGAGAGAAAAAAATAAATTCAAATTCACCCATGATGAAAAACACTTGTGTCAGCGATGGCTAACTTCCAAAAAAAGAGAAAAGAAAAATCAACGGCATTATTAACTATCTCTCGTGACTCACTAGATGTCAAGCAATTATCTGCTGAACTCATAAAAAAAAGAAAAAACAAAAATAATGTGTTGTTAGTTCCTCCCGAATTCAAAAAAAGATTTCACCACCCTTGATAGCATTACAGCACCCACGTATTAGTATACAAAAAAAAAATCAGTATCAGAAATATCATTATCGCAAAATCACCAAAATTTGCTATCATCAAAATCACCAGTATCAGTATAAAAAAAATATCACCAATGTTAATGCTTATCCATTCTCCAAAAATTCAGCACAAAATTCAGCAAAATTCAACACAATTCACCAAGATTCAGCCAGATTCATCAAGATTCAGCAAAACTCATCGCTCTTGATTGACTAAAATATTCTCCAAAGTTACAAAAACTCAACAAATAATTAAGACAAGACTTCTCCCATTAATTAATTGTAATAATTCTCCATGAATAATTATCTGAAATAAATTATAATAATCTCCCATGAAAGGAATATCTCAAATCTCTTGTAAAACAAGTCTCCCGTAATGATAATTATACTTAAGCAACCCTCCCGTGACACATCTCAAGTATAATAATTATTAATAACAATAATAACTCTCCATAGTAACAATTCTCTTGCAAAGATCTCAAGTAAGGGTAAATTCAAATAGCATACACCAGTAATGCTGACCCCCATGATATACCACCATTGCCACACAACACAGATACAACACCATTCACGGCACCGGGCATCACCATACACCACCAATCACCGGCATTTCAAAGTAATCCCTCCAACACAACAACAATAAAATGTGTGTCTCCCCATTTTGTGTCTTCCAAGGCATAAGGAAAACATACAACACATCCCGTGCATGTTAACTACTTTTCTCCTCATTCACGGGAAAGAAAATCTCTTTTTATTTCCTTTTCTCTTCATCCAAGAGAAAAAAATCTCTTTTCTAAAAAAAAAATCTCTACGGGTATTACACTTCATCAACTAATCAATCAGCTGATGTCCTAGCATTCATTGTCAAGGCCAGACTCGCTTCAACAGCCCGACAAAGAAAAAAAAGGAAAGGAGGGAGGAGTTCACCCACACTGAGAAAAAAAAATTTTCTCCCTCCACTGAGCGTTGACACTCCCCTGAGTCAAGTATACCCCCGATGTATGCCAGTACCCATCTCCTTGCAATGCCCGAGGCAGGCAGTAGTACCCTCCCCATGCACCATCACCCGAGGCAGGGCATACTCCCCTTGCAATGTGCGCCTCTGCGCCAGTTAGCAGAAATCTGCTGAGCCTGTAAAATTGTGTGGCCGCTCTGTCTCCAAGCTAAATATGCTATCCAAGCACAGTTCACATGCATGAAAAAAAACATCTTTATACACCCTTATGTTTTAAAAAAAGATGAATACGTCTATTATAAACATGCGCCAATAAAGAAAACATGTCACTTTGCTACTATGGGGAAAGAAAAAATTTTTTTTGACCTCTTAAACCAATCCCAAAACCCTGAAATATTTTTAAAAAAAACCCTCCCCCTCCCCTTGATTAAACTGTATTTTAACACTCACCGCTCCATAATGGGAACAAAAAGAACTCGGAATTCGCGTAATGCACTAATAACAACACCCGCACGGGCATCTCGGGATGCACTCGACATTACACACAGAAGTCACACCGAGTGCTTGCAACTGCTCCTACGCTGACTGCCTGGGCCAAATGCTGAGTCCAATAAAATCCTTCCCCCTCCCTTTTGCACAGGCTAACGGATAGATATTTCTCATTTTTTCTCACTTAGTAACTAACAATTTAACAATTTTCCACAATCACAAAGGCTTTGTCGTTCGAAAACTATCGCTAAGCCATAACCCCTTTTATTTTTTTAACTGGTCACCTATCTCTTCATTGGGCTTTTTCCCAGGCATAAAAAAAAAAACATTTTATACCATTTTTTTCACCGCCTGCCACCAACCTGTAATGTGGTAATTTCCTCATTATTCATTTGGTAAACGTGTAACTCGAGCGTCAGCAAAACAAACAAACTCTCTCTATTCCAAGTAACTAGCGGCTCGCGACCTTCTCTTTCTCTCTCTCTCTCTCTCCACCTCTCTCTAGCACCAATACCTCTCTCTCTCTCTCTCTCTCTCTCTCTCTCTCTCTCTCTCGTCTATCTTCTCTCTCTCTCTCTCTAAAGCGACTAAGCGCTACTCTCTTTCTCTCTCTCTAACAGGTAATGAAAATGAGAGAGTTGCATCATAAGAAAAATCATTTATTAACAATGAATAAATAAATGAATCAATCAAAGTCTTACAGACTAACTTAATTCAATTAAAACCCCAACAGAAAATGTCTAAATAGTAATGGTCCACCAAATGTCTATTTCCCAATTGGGACTCCCTCTCGGTCCCTCCCAATAGTTCTTGCCAGAACTGTCTGTTCAAAGACATAGAACACACCCCGTAAGTAGCACACACAAGTTTAACAATCAGAGATTAAAGATTGAATATTACCACAAAAATGTCAAATAGATAACAAGCCACCTCCCTATGGCTAAAACAGTTCAAAACTCACCCAGCAACCCAGAATATTTAAAGCACTATATTCATAAAACACTTTCGGAGAGCACCACGGGCATCTTGCCTTTCTTCCAAGACACTTCTATCAAAATCCCCCATAGCTTGTGTATAATACATTTAAAAGGAAGAGGCGCACATGTACTTACGAAGCACACTTCGTTAGCGCCTCACAATTACTGGCTGCATCAGTTTCCCAAAGGCACTTTGAGAAGAGTTCATAAACTGTCCGTACATTGACTTGTCTAACTATGCAGTTTTATCTCACGCCATCACAAAAAAAACCCATTGATCAGCTTTCCCTCAGGTCGTTGCTTCTGCTCTGTCTTCACATTCCATAGGTCACAGCGAACATATGGCAATATCATTATAATCAAACCCTAGGCCTTACATATATATACAAGGGGGACCCCAAAAGTAAACCGGATGTGTCATAGAATTTTATTTCGGTTATTGTTACAATGTTACAAGTCTTATCACCTTCAAAGTATTCTCCATTTGAAGCAATGCCCTTATCCAGACGTGTTTCCACTGTTGAAAGCAATTCTGGAACTCTTGTGAAGTTATGGCTTTAATGACTCCGTCGTTTTCTTCTGGAACCTCTTCAACGACTGCAAAACGTTTTCCTTTGATGGCTTTCTTCATTCGGGAACAAAAAGAAGTCACAGGGAGCAAAATCGGGTGAATAGGGAGGGGGGGTGGGTAAGTGGGGGTCATGCCATTCTTGGTCAGAAACTGTCTCACACTCAAGGCGGTGTGCGCTGGTGCATTGTCGTGATGAATCCACCACCCTCCCCCCCCCCAACTTTGCACAGGTCGGGGTTTTGGGGCGTTTTTCCGGTCGCTCACGGAATCGCAAAGCAAACCGCTTTTTTTTTTTTTTATCAGCACTGCCAAGTAAAGCGTCTGTAACAGTTTTGTTGACCTCCCTTCCCTATTCACCCCGATCTGCTCCCTGTGACTTCTTTTTTTGTTCCTCTGAATGAAGAAAGCCCTCAAAGGAAAAAAAACATTTTGCAGTCGTTGAAGAGGTTCAGAAGAAAAAAACGACGGAGTCATTTTTTTTTTTTTTAAAAGCCCCATAACTTCACAAGAGTTCCAGGAATTGCTTTCAACAGTGGAAAACACGTTCTAAGGATAAGTGCATTGCTTCAAATGGAGATACTTTGAAGTTGATAAGACTGTAAACTGTAACAATAAGTGAATAAAATTCTATGACACAATCCGGTTAATTTTTGGTCCCCCCTCAAACTATATATAATATATATATATATATATATATATATATATATATTATATATATATATATATATATATATGTGTGTGTGTGTGTGTGTGTGTGTGTAAAATGTATCACGAAATTGGAATGTGATGAGTATATAGAATAAAAGAAAAAGAGCCACGAAGGAAAGTGAAACAATGGGAGTACTCTTGTAGGCCTTCGAAACTCTCGTCCTATAATATATATATATATATATAGATATATATATAATATATATATATATATAATAATATATATATATATATATATACCTACATATAGTCACAGTACAGGGCAGGGGTGTATGATTATATTTTGGGGGGGGAAAATCTAGAAAGACTGGTTCTACTCAAAATCCCTTTTGAAAACTACAAAAACTGACTAAGGTTGGCCTGCTACTATGATCAGAAAAATAGATTAAATACCTTAATAGAGATTTCTAAAGTTACTTTTAAAGGATTGAAGGTAAACATAATGTGTCCACTTACAAAATATAATTCTATAAGTAAACCAGAAGAGTAAAATCGCAGAGCACTGACTGGCTCCATGGCACTGGAACACTAATGACTGCTATGTACAATGCCAGAGAAAATGTGCCACTGGGTTGCAAGCCAAATCTACTAAATCTAGTGATCACATATGGTGCATGAAAATATGGGTCAAACCCTTAAAACTAACAGCAATAAGCAACACTAAATGGTGGAGCACTGTAGGCAACTTATGCTCCCACTCAAATTTCAGGAATACTATCCCAAGATCAGCACTAGAAGTAAAAACATTTAAGTGGCACTGTTGAACTACAGAAAAAACAGCACAAAATGAGGAAAGTCTACATGAATCTTTTGTCCGTGAACGAGGGACATGCGTAGATAGAGCCAGGGTGTCTTGTGGAAGGACTTCAGTCACCTTCAGTTTCTTACCAGGGAATCAGAGAGTAGCGCTCATCATCAGATAGCACCCAGGTACTTCAGGGGTGTGGACAGCTTCAAAGAGGGATGTTGGGTTGGACTCTAGACAGGTTGTTGTCACATACAGCTAACAATTAATAGGCACTAACTATAAAGGGTATACCCATCCAAGGTGGTATCATTTCTGGTTATAACCAGCGCTGCCATATAAAGTATGTTTGCATAATTTGTCTATAAACTACCAAACATATGTTTCTGCAATATATATATATATATATATATATTTTTTATATATTTATATATATATATATATATATATGTATATATATATATATATATATATATATATATATGCCTTATTTTAACCGAAGGGGAATTTTTTTAGTTGAAAATAATTTTTCATATATGTTAACCGAGGGGAATTTTTATTTGATGTATAACTTCGTTCTCTCGTGGATTCGAACCAGCGCACGGGGGAGAAATCAGGACTTCAGTGACCTCTTTAAACGACTCGACCAACAAGTGAGGTATGAGTTGTTACCGAATCCGACCTT
>NC_061106.1:6850080-6905080 GCF_015104395.2 Macrobrachium nipponense | reverse complement strand
AGCTAAAATATGCCATCGTTGTTCAACTTCCCTTCATAAATCCAATCTGCCCTTTAACTATTTGTACTTCTTCTCTCAGTTCTGGCATCTATCATCCTTCCAGTATCTTCAAGTGTGGGACATCAATTTAATACACCTATAATTACCACACTCTTTAAAAATTGGGATATATATACTCTGTCACTCATTTGGTATCTTTTCCTGCTCAAGGATCTTTATCATAAGATCGTACAAGTACATCCACTTCTTCATCTCCTAATGCTTTCCATGCCTCCACAGGAATCATGTCTGGTCCGGTTGCCTTCCCATTCTTCATTTTCTTCAGTGCATTTAGTACCTCTTGTCTAGAAAACTTCATTACCATGCCAATGTTCACTTGCTCATTCCTATCTTATTAGTCTATTATTTTCTTCATTAAACAACTGTTCGAAATATTCTTTCCATCTCTTCACAATGTCTTCCTCCTTTCTAACTACTTGATCTTTATTTGTTTGATGTGTGTAATATCTTTTGGTGCTCTTATTCCTAGCCTTTGGTGGCTTGATCATCTTGTTTAATCCTTCTTTATCCATTAAAAATATGAATACAGTATACATATTTATAAAAGAAATCTTTCACAAATTCACTATTCTACTATTCTAACACAAAACTTGATTTTAAAAATTTTTAGTTTTGCCATCGGGCAAGAATGAATAAATTCCTGGGTGAACCCTGACCTGAATAAGCATCATAAAGTTATCCAAGGAGAAAGCATGAAGTCACAAATCCTATCGACAGTACCTAATAGACTGTCCGTGTGGCTTGTTCATCGTGCTCGAGAGCGAAAGTCTCTCTCGAAATTGCAATCCCTTAAAGTTAAAAGGATGATCCGTCAGAATGAGTGACATTTGTGTGATAAAAATTTTTCATCTCCTCATTTTCCTGTAAGATAGACTTCAATTACTTTGCTCAGCATTCTTGACATTTTATATTTCACCCCATCTCACCCCATTCTTCCTTTAGGGGCTGAACTTGGACTTTAAGGGCATCAGGAGTGTCACTATTCACCTCAGTGACCTCGAAAACTATGGATTAGAAAACATTATTTATCATTTTTACATTTTTTTTTATTTTTCACCCCCTCACAACCCCCCAACAATATATCCATCATTTTCAGTTATTTTTACACGTCACCTCTTCCCACACGCACCACTTTGGTGACAGTGATGCCTTATTCACACAGTATTCTTTTCCAGATAAGAACTCATATGTATGATAAACCTGTACAGTTTATTTGTTACTAAATCTATGGGGCAGAACGAATCCCATTTAAAAAAAAAAACATTCCCAACCCACCCCTTTTGGGGTGCTAGTCATGTCTTACCCCACAGTATTCTTCCAGATAGTAGGTCATATGTACCAAGTTTTGGTTGCAATTACTTAATTCATTTCAATCATGTTGGGAGACACACACTACATATACATCCATTTTTTATATAGTATTTGTATATATTTTTAACAGGTGGTGACATGGATCAGGTGATACAAGTAACACTGATAAGCTTGGTGTAGTCTGCAAGGTTACAAGTCTCTATTACATCCTATGCATCAGCAGATGATACAAGTACCACTGGTGACGCATGAGCATGCATCACCAGTATTGCTTGTATCATGCATCACCACTTGCGATGAATGATGCATGCTTGTAAAATGCATCACAGTGTTACTTGTATCATTCATGTTGATGAATGATATATGCTTGTATCATGCATCACCAGTGTTACTTGTATCTTTAATGAAGCTGAATGATGCATGGTCAACAAAACATGTCAATTGTATCTTCTGGTGATGCATGAACATATGATAGTGAAGGCTCATGTATCATGCATGTTGGATGATACCTGAACCCTCAATATCACATGCTCATCCATCACCAGATGATACAAATAACAATGCTGATGTATGAGCATGCATTCATAACCAGTGTTAATTTTGGAACTGTGAACTTGTGATAGCGAGGGTTCTTTGCGATTGGCTGGTAGCACTGCTGGCTCAATGTGGGTTTTACAAGAGCGATGGTACACCATATTTAGCAGAAGTAAATGTTACTTCTTATGAAAAAAATTAGGACACCAAGATTGTATTCTATGCCTGCCATGAAACAGGAAAAAATTTAGCTTATAGTAAAAAATTAGTGTCCAGAAGAAAAAAAACTATTGGCATGGAAAACAGCCACCACCAGAAAGAAGTGATTACATATTTCAAAAGATGTACATACATATATATATAATATATATATATATATATATATATATATATATATATATATATGTGAATCACTTTCTCTCTGGTGGAGTGCCATCCATATTCAGCATCCAAAGAATTACGAACAATATATTTTTTTTTAATTTTTTTTTCTTTGGCCAGTTAGGAGATGAACAGATATATATATATATATATCTATATATATATATATATATATATATATATATATATATATATATATATATATAATATATATATATACATACATATATATATATGTTTCATTTCCTAACTGCCAACTGAAAAAGAGTTATATAATGTTCGTAATTTTTTGGGGATGCTGAAAACATGAAAGAATGCATCACTCTTGACCATGGTTTGGGATCATTATTTCAGAAATCCATTAGCACCTTGGTAAAGTTTTTTAGTATAAGTAAAACGGTTTTCTCGCTTACATGAAAATCACCTTAGACACAGTGGGTATATAACCAGTTTCATTTTTGGTAATTATGTTCCTAATGTACATGATACCTTGACACATCAAGGCCCGTCCACACGGTCGGGCTTTGCTCGGACGAAATCTGCCTCAATGTGACGTCAGAAGCGGAGAAAAAACGGTTAAGGTTCTGACTTTTTTTTTTCCTGCTTCTGACGTCACATCGAACAAAGTTCGTCGGGCAAAGCTCGACGTGTGGAAGGGGCTTAATATGTCAAGGTTTCATTGTACACTAGGAATATAATTTACCTAAAAATTATACTGGTATATACCTTCCATGTTATGTACCTTCTTTGCATTTAGGAATCCAGCCATATTCTCAGAATCATATATTTTTATTTCAATATTCATTCAGCTAATATAAGCCTTGTCTTTCAAACTGTGCAATTAAGATTTAATATGTGGACTATACCATTAAGGCATAGAATAGCGCACATATTTAAAGTATTTATGAAATTATCATAACCAGAAATTTTTATTAAAAATACCTTTAGTTGACTAAAACGTCAAATACATAATCCGCTGGCTCCTAGACAGATGGCCAGCTGACATTTCATCAATAAACATATCACCACCCACCAAACAGAAATGTAATCGACGGGACTTTTGGCGAAAGTGCCATCTGCCCACAAGTAAACGACTAATTGCCATTTTAATATGCCACAATCACTGATACAATCTGGCAAGAGTAGAAAAACATTCTGAATTATACACTGAAAAACAACAAGTACCAGCGTTTTCACTCGGCATGTCACCTTATTTAAAAGCTACGAATTCCACAGTGAAAGCCAAAGAGTATCTCAGAATCGATTCTATAAGAGCTCTTGTCCACGACGGAATTATTTAAGAAAATTATTGATTTTATTTATCAATTTCCTATGAAGCAATATCATCATCATCATAAGATCTTGCAGTACGAGTACATGAACATTGAAAGTTTTTCGAATTTAATAGATGTTTTATAAAGCACTTGCAAAGAACAAATAGAAATTAGCAACATTACAAATAATGTATAAAAATAACCATAATATAGAAGGCCAACTTTCAACCAAAGGTCCATTCGGTCAGATAACCGCTTGAGATGTCCACAAGTGTTTGTGTCGGAGAAGAAACGTCCTTTCGTGGAATAACTGTTGGAGAAATGTCCTTTGTTGAAATATCTGTCAAAGGAATGTCCGTTGGTCAAATGTCTGACGGAGAAACGTCCTTCAGTGAAATATGTTTTAGAGTAAAGTCCGATGGTTAAATATATGTCGCAGAAATGTTCTCAAGTGAAATTTCTGTCGGAGAAATTTCCAGTTGTGAAATCGCTGTCGTTGGAATGTCCGTTAATGAATATCTGTTGAAGGAAGAAATGTTCCTCATTAAAATTTCTGTAGCAGAAATGTCTGTCGGCGAAATGTCTCTGTAAAATTTCAGTCGGTGAAATGTCCGTTAGTGAGAAATCTGTCGGTGAAAATGTCCCTCACTTAAATATCTCTCGGAGAAACGTCCGATAGTGAAATATTGGTAAGGGAAACGTTCCTCAGTAAAATTTCTGTTGGAAAAATGCCCGATAGTGAAATGTCTGTCGGAAAAACGTGTATCACTGAAATTTTTGTTGGGGAAATGTCTATTAGCGAAATCTCTGTTGGAGGAATGACAGTTAGTGAAATATTTGTCTTAGAAATCCCCCTCAATTAATTGCTGTCGGAGAAAAATATGTTCCTCAGGGAAATTTCTGTCGGTGAAATAATGTCTATTAGCGATATCTGTCTGACAAATGTGCCTCCTCAGTTAGTATCTCCGAGAAATGTCCGATAATGAAATATCTGTCATGGAAATATCCGTTAGAGAATTTCTGATGGTGAACGTCAGTTGTAGAAATGTCTGTGAAATTTTTATTTGAGAAATTTTCTGAAAGTGAGAATTCTGTCAGAGAAATGTGTATGTGAAATTTGTTGGGGAAAGGTCCATTAGTGAAATATGTGCTGGAGAAGTGGTAAAATATCTATCAGTGAAACATATTTCAATAAATTTTAGGATATTTTATTTAATTTATTTGAATGAAAGTGTTCAAATAAATAATGTGCATTGTAAAACAGTCCACAGAAAAATGATTTCTAATAAAATACAGGCTTATTTTAATTTTCGTTGGTGAAGGAAGGCTCATATTTCAACGTAGATTTTAGCACGTTTTTATTTATTTGGTGTACTGAATTTAGGCTATGTTGCTGTTTGATTAATTTATGTCCCCACTTAAACAGAGAGTATATGAACGTGTTTATTTGTGTCCTTTTTATTTGATCCTTGTTGTTAGTATAAGTAGTACTTGAGTATTAATTGGATAGACCACTTTACTTTGAATTAGAAATATAATGTTTACAACTTATGTATGAAGGGAAAAATCCTTGCACGCATCCCGAGTAAGCTGGATGTCGCATCACGTCTTGTTTCAATTCAAGGTAGTTTCCATCATTTTCATTAAATTCTAATGATTATTTGTCAATATTTTCATATTAGTAAGTTGTATATATTTCATATCTTTTATATCATATTTGCGTGCCATTATAGCTGTCCTATTTCGGTCATGTCATTATCTCCAGCTGAATTCTCTTTCAGCGTCAAATCGACCAGAACTAAATTTCTGGCTGATTTAGTGAGGACGTGCGTATCACATTCATCTCGACTTTCCCTGGTACATCAGGATATCCATTACTGTATTATCCTTCTTTGAAGCAAAACAATCCTCCTTTTCCTTTGTACTGTCTTTTTTTTGTCCCGATATTGATCTCCCGCTGTGTTGTCGTCTCCGACGCCTCACGTCCTGATTATCTATATTTGAATTTTTATTCTGATCTCTCTTTTCCTTCACCTTATTTGGAACCACCGACAGGAATCTGACATAAGATTCTACGGAATTTTAAGCACGTTGTATGTTGGCCATTATACAAAAATACAATATTGTCAGTAATGAAATTTCTTGCGTGCTTCTACCATACAGCAGAAAATTTGCTATCTCAGTTGAGAATCTCTTGCATCTTGCTTGGTCTTAAAATTCTCTGAGCAGGATGTCTTCGAGATCAAAATGAGAATTATGACGCAGGTAAGAATACTATTTAAATTAACCACCTAAACATTTTTCCCATTACCTGTGTCACAAACTTTTTCTTCATATTTTTTTTTTAAAATTCATAAAACATAGCGCTCACTGAATTTATGATAATTCTTTATTTACCATCTGGTATGAAAAAAAACTACATCACTATCGTTAATTCAGAGTTGATGAAAATTCACCTCACTTAGTGGAAATTATTCATGCCATCAACTGAAAAAGGGGCTAAACAGATACTTTATTCCACTATTATACTGAAAAAAGTAACATAGAAACCTTATAAAAGCAGGACTTTGTAGAAATACAAATATAAGTCAAGGAATGTATAAATTCAATAAAGAAAGATAGATTACTTGAGACTACAATAAAGGCCTGTTTTCTTACATAGACAATCAAGGTTAGTAAAACAGAAGCCTGACTTCAGACGCTAATAACTTTACTGATCGCCTTCTTCAATTTATCAGGTACGAATATTTTTGCCAACGTTCCTTGGTGCGTTCACCCTTGTATTTATGATGCAAAATTCTGCCACTATGGGTTTGTCATCTTGAAGATGTCATAGAATCCCAAAGTTGAAGCCGATCAGAATTTATCCTGTCTCATTTTTTATGATATATATATATATATATATATATATATATATATATATATATATATTATATATATATGGTATACTATATACATTAAGTGTGTGATACTTGGCTAACTGGGGAGTTTTGTCAGTAAACACACGAAATTTTATACTTTGGAACACTGCCGCCTAACATGTGATTATGTGTGCTTATATAAGAGCCACGCAAGTGTAAATGATAAAGAATATTATATATATATATATATATATATATATATAATATATATATATATATATATATATATATATATATCTATATATCTATATATATATATATAGATATATATAAATATATATCATATATATATATATATATATATATATATATATATATATATATATATATATATATCCATTCAGGAAATCGCAGACGACCACATCAGAAGAAAAATTTATTAAGAGACGTTTCGCACATACAATGTGCATCTTCAGTCTGTTGAGATAAAAACACATACATATTAGCATTCCATAATAGCAGGATTTTTAATATAGTAAAAAGACTCTGATTACATAACCAATCTAGAGTCATTATATATTAAACGTCTTGTTCCCTCGTTGAATAGTGGAGTTTCATCTTCTCCGCTTTATCTGGCATAGTCAACGTTTTAACTTCTTGCCCAAGTCTAGTCATTCTACCTCCTTCCTTCTCAACTAACGGTTGGTTGCGCCTTGGTATTTGTTTTTTATTTGTACTTTTTACTTTTTAGTTTTACTTGTCAATTTTTAGTCCTTTATGTCAATTTTAAGTTAATTTTAGTCTTTTTACTATATTAAGAATCCTTGCTATTATTGAATGCTAATATGTATGTGTTTTTTGTTTTTATCTCAACAGACTGAAGATGCACATTGTATGTGCGAAACGTCTCTTAATAAATTTTTCTTCTGATGTGGTCGTCTGCGATTTCCTGAATGGATGTATGTGATATACCTGCATAGCCTATATATATATATATATATATATATTATATTATATATATATATATATAGTATATATATATATATATAGTAAAATAAATTCATCATTTATTTACACTTGTGTGGCTATTATATAGCACACATAATCACATGTTAGGCGACAGTGTTCCAAAGTATAAAATTACGTGTGTTTACTGACAAAACTCCATAGTTAGCCAAGTATCACGCACTTAGTTTACATCACTTATCATAGTGGAAATGGGTTGATATTGATTCTAAACAGAGAACCTGAATTCAAAAGGCTTATATAGGGCAATGTCATATCTCTCTTGATTGTCAGATGGTCAGATCGACAGTTTACCACTGCTTGCAAACCAAAAAGGCACAGGTTCAAACCCTAGCCAGGTCAGAAGCACTTATGAATTATAATAGCTTTTGGGGGTTTGGACTATTTCCAATGTATATTTATTTAACTTATAGTAATTTTTGGCTGAATATTTGTACGTACAAAAATTCATGGAAAGATAATCCACAAACTTACTTAAAAACTGACTGTTAAAATAATAGCAATTAGTTACTATATATAGGATATCGATTCCAAGTACAAAACCTTTATTCGCCAAGTGAAATTAAGTATATCTTAGTTTTACCAGACCACCGAGCTCATTAACAGCCGAAGGATTAGACATTTTTACGTGGGTAGGAACCAATTGGTCACCTAGCTACGGGACCTACAGTTTATTGTGGGATCCGAACCACACTATATCGAGAAATGAATTTCTATCACCAGACAAATTCCTCTGATTCCGCGTTGCCAGAGCCGGGAATCGAACTAAGGATCACCGGATTGGCAGCCGAGCGCGAAAACCACTTATCCAGCGAGGAACTTTATTCGCAAAGAATATTTAGAATATATTCAGTATTATTTTATATCTCTCTCTATAGCTGAATGTTCAAATCAACCGTTTATCTCAGTTTCTAAACCAAATGTCCAGGTTCTAGCTTACCATTTAGCTATTATGATGGAGACGTGTTGCTTTCAGTTCTAAGTATCGGACCCGAATTCACCAGGAACAAGTACATCCAAGTCAATATTAACATATGAGTATATTTCTCTATATAGCCTAATGGTCCCGTAGTCTGTTTAGCACTCTATATAAAGCAAAGCAAATTATGGGTTGAAATACATGCAAATTGAAATAATAATTCTTCGGGTACCCTAGTTGTTGCTTTCTTTGTGTGCAATATCAACTTACTATTAAGGAAAATATCAATAAGGGTGTTGTTAAGGTGATGGAATGTGTGACATGCTGCCTAGCAAGACCATGAGACCGAAGGTACTAAATATGCATACCCAAAGTGAGATCTCAATGGTTAGAAATATATCTGAATACCTCAAGAGGAATCAAAATGAACTGATAAAACGTGTATATTAATAAAAAAAAAAGTGAGAAGCAAGACATTATCATGGGGTTCAAAAAACCTGTAGCGATATGTCAAAATCTCAGTTTAAAAAATTAAATTTATAAAAATACCATAAAATTCTATAGAAGTTTTATGGAAATCGTCCTTCATCTCTGTCCCACACTTCTACCCTTCACATTCGAAAACAAAAAAACTTCAAGATACCTGGTCCACCGACTCTAAAGTGCCTTTTGTTATGATAGCATTTTTTCATAACGACCTTTTTCCTCCACTAAATATCTATCATATTTTTACACTAATTACCGTTGCTATCACAAATATAACACATTATGTATGTGTGTATATATATATGTATATATATATATATATATATATATATATATATGTATATTATTATATATATATATATATATATATATATATATATATATATATATATATTATATCTATATATTAATATTGCCGTTGGTATGTCACAAGATGTTACCACCACGGTTTAGCATTATTTTCGGGATGAAGCTGCCAGCCTCCAATCCCATCACACTTAAGTTTACGAGGTGCTTACCCTAAGGGGCTAAACGAAATCCATGATTTTCCAAACATACAAGTCCTCACTTCTCGCAATTAAGTAAATAGAAAATTGAATCTCTCAGACTGGCAATTATACCTGGTGACACTAAACATTTTAAGTACTCCAAAAATAACTTCAAAATCTGTCATGACCGAAGTCATAGCTACGTGTCAAAAATTTCCGTGTAACGTGACCTATAACAAATCCATCTTAGAAAAAAAAAAGATAACATTTAAGAAAAATATAACAAAGACATAACTACATAAATGGGAGACAACATAAGATGAACATATAAAGGTATAAGTAAGTATATATATCTTGGTTTAACCAGACCACAGAGATGATTAACAGCTCTCCTAGGGCTCTGCCGAAGGATTAGATATTTTACGTGGCTGGGAACCAATTGGTTACCTAGCAACGAGTCCTGCAGTTTATTGTGGGATCCGAACCACAATATATCGAAAAATTAATTTCTAATCACCAGAGCGGGGAATCAAACAAAGGGGGAGAACTCATCTCCCAATCCTTTTAAAATGTAGTAAACCTCAGACAGTGGATAGGAAAAATATCCAGTAATGAAATGTTAAACAAAACCAACAGAGTAACCAATTACTCAAGCACAAAGGCACCTTCTCATCTATTAATCGCAAAAAACTTGCGTTTCTCACAGGCAGATTTTTCACGAACTCAGGATGCTGCCAGAATAATCCATCTTTATTGGGCATTCTATTATATTATAAACCCTTAATGAAGGCCTTTTGCGGCAACTCACGAGCACTCTCATTGTTCCGGAACAACGCTTTGCCACTCCCTGTGACGTAGAAGTCCCGTAACATGATCCAGATCAATGAGGTCAACACTCGCGGTTACGTGAACTACCCAGATTTTCCAACCTGAATTCTTCGTTCTTCGAGAGAGCTCCCGTTTACAACATGGTATGTGATGATAGAGTTCGCATAAATACACCAAGACTGCTGGGGAATTCCATCAGGTAAATAATATGACATACATTCCAATGCTCTTATAATATAAATTAATTGTCCTATAGGAGCTGTCAACATATACATACACACACACACACACACACACACACACACACACCACACACATATATATATATATATATATATATATATATATATATATATATATATATATTATATATATATATATATATATATATATATATGATATATATATATATATATATATATATATATATATATATATATATATATATATATATATAACCTAAATCTAATAAAATATAGTCGAAAAGTTTAGGAAAGGAAAAGCATTACTACATCCCTCTCCCACTTTTACCCTAGCCACGTATGCATATTATGAGACTCTCTCATTGCTCTGCTCAAAGGATTTGTCTTTATTGCTCCTTTCTTTTTCTGCCTGACCTCTTTCTCTCTATCTCCCTCTTCCTTCAATGTGACTGAAATGTCCTCGCCCCTTTTGTCTTCCCAAACAGATTACCTACTGAAACAACAGCCAAACCAAAGTCCACCTGACAAGCCCAGAAAATAAGTTATTCCCGCTCCGATAGTCAGATGCCGGTAGAATCTACATTCACTACCTGCGAAAAATATATATATATAAAAAATCCTACATTCCTGTTACTGGACAAGGGAAAGAGCAATCTTACTAAAGAAAAGTTCTGTCTTTGAGTTGTCCTAGAGTTTTTTGGCAGGATTCTGGAGCGCCCTACGTCAGCAAGTGATTGATAGGGTGCTGCCAGATTAGCAACAATAGCAATCGCAACTACTACAGAGGCATGCATTGCCCAAGACTGAGCAGTAAAGCCAGCACGACAGCTAGAAAATTCAACGGAATGGTTCAGCTAAAAAGAAAGGCGACCTGAAGACTATAAAGATGCAGCCGCGGATTGGTTCCCACCGTCACAGGTCCTGGCGTTGGAAACATGAACATTTTAACAAAATAACCACAAAACCCCAGGAAGGTACGAAAAGCGGCTAGCTGCCCAACATAAACAGGTAAGTAGTTTTATGAGAGTGAGAGCATGGCATGAAAGAATATGGAGTGATAAGACGGTCTGGAACAGAAAAAATTATTTACAACAAACGTGAAGAAATCTGTTTTAATTAAGACGAGTGTAAAAAGTGTTAAAAAAAAAAAAATAATTCTTTTAAAGGGTTGGGGAATGTTACTAGAGTGTAAATGTTACATCCAATTTGTATCTAACTTTATTTCCGTAATATCACTTACAGTCTTCCATACAGTGAAAACTAAATGATAATGTCCAACTTTACTCCATTTCTCCGCATAATTGTATTGATCTGGAAATTATCCTATTGAATTACTAATGTTTTCTAAACATGAAATAATCTGCGGTAATGAAATAATTAAAATATAATACTATTTCAAAGCAAAACCCTACTTGATAGTGCGTTATTCTCATAAGTGTGTCCGACTGTAACATACTTTCCCTTATTGCCATAATCTCAATTTAACTTGACTATATTTCCCATATTTCTTTCATTACTTGGCGGTTAAATATCATGCGTGATTTTCATAATGAACTGTATCCTAGAAATAGAAGTTTCCATGTTGTTATATAACTGAGGGAGTGTCTGAGTACATGAGTGTGCTTACTTGGTTTAATTTTAACATTCTAAGTATTCAAAGCATTTATGCTATCTGCGCTGTTCATTTTCATCATAAATGTATAGTATTAAGGTTACTGTTGTGGTTATACCCAGCCGAACGTATTTTATTAAGGTTCTATACTTCACATGATTCGCTTATTTAAATTAAATTCCAATTGTATACAGGATCATCCTACTGGTTGTCAATAATTGAAAATGTGGTTATTTTTACTATTTCACATTTCATTCGATTTTAATGACATTCTATTGTAGCATTTGGCTTCTGGTATTTTTGCATCATCTTCTGTGGAATAAAATTGTGAAGCCCTTATATCCCTAGCTCTGGTAAAATCTGAAACTACTTTGAATTCACTTGAGAGAGAGAGAGAGCGGAGAGATAAGAGGGGGGAGATAGAGAGAGAGAGGCGAGAGAGAGAAGAGAGAGAGAGAGAGAGAGAGAGAGAGAGAGAGATAATAAATGAACAAGGTATGCTGCTGTCTGAGGAAAATTGTGGAAACAAGAACAGGCAACAAAAATCATACTCTGCTGAATGAGAGTGTTACATTTGACACATAGTCGCGGGATAGCAGCCTTACTCTCGAGTTCGTGAGCCTATGATTTGAGTTAAGAGCTAATCTTTCTATGCACTGCTCCACCTTAAAAGCTCTCATGTGGCAGCTGAAGAATCATACCAGAGAGGAGCATCCCATCAACTAATTTACTTCTCCGCTATAAAAATAGAGAATATTGGGCAGTTTCATTAAAAATTCATATAAAATTCCTCAAAATAGTAAATTATTGAAAAATAACATTTAAAAAATATAATAATAATAATAATAATAATAATAATAATAATAATAATAATAATAATAATAATAATAATAATAATAATAATAATAATAATATCCTTTATTTCAGATCAGGGCCATATATATGGAATATACAAAATAAAGACAGTAACATACACAATCTAGATACACGAGACAACATGATAAAAAAAATGAATAACGGATTTTAGCCACACAATAGCTGACGTAGCAAAAAATATAGTAATCATAATACTGGTAATAACAGTAATGATATTGGTGAGAAAAAAATGTATTGAGAGTAATAACAATTAGTCAGGTCCAGATGGCTAACTATGAAAATTGAATGTAGAAAAAACTTTGACTTGATAGTATTCACAGTAATAATGAAAAAGTAAAATATCAGCAATAAATATAATGTTAATGACAGAATCTGCAGATGACATCTTGCCAATACAGAGATTAAGTCCTTTAGGGGACAAAGGCCTCATCTTCCGATCTTTCCCACAATTTAGATCTTCTTGCTTCACTCCTTAGGATACTTTGTATGAGCAAGTTGCTGCTGTTTCTCACTCGGGTTATCAGACGGTAGAAAATATATGTCAAAATATTCATATAAAAACAGGAGACATCTAAAACAAAATTCTTCAATCTATAAAAATTTTGAAGAATAAGATTAAGAATGTATTACATATAGTAAGATAAGGATACTAATTTCATCAAAATGAGTAAGAACTAAAAGTACCTGAAAAGAAGACTAGTCAATAACTCATAAGGAATGAAGAGAGTTACAGACGATAAAATCAACAAAAAAAAATCATTTGAGGCTTAATTAGTCTTTAAAATATACAACGAGTACACAGACTCAAAACCAACCAATTATCTTTTGTACACCTCCACATAGCTCAAGTATGTTATTTCTAAATTTTTTTTCAGGTATTTTCATTTGTAAAGGAACTCCCTTTGCTGATGAGGTTGGCCTCTTTAGCTCAATTTTTTATTATTATTTTTGTTTTTCAGAAATTTGTAGGACATCTTGTACATTTATATAATTTGTGACACACTTGAATATTTTGCAATATCAATATTTTTATCAAGTGATTTAGTTTTTTTCAATTTTTTATTTTAAATTTCTCAAGCGAGTTTTTTTGTCTTTTTCTATTTCTTTGTAACACTGAAAATGGGGTGGTCTAAGATATTGGTCTGTAAAGATGACACAATCTGTGAATAATTCGCCTAAATACATACAAACATATAAAAAGGCATATATTCAATATATATATATATATATATATATATAATATATATATAGATATATATATATATATATAACCAACGTTAATAATCACTTATATACGTATATATTATGTGTTATATATATATTATATATATATATATATATATATATATATATATATATATATATATATATATATATATAGATATCTATTGTAAAAATTCTATGCCATCTTTGAAACAAAGACAAATTTTACTTATAATTAAATACAGGAGCATTTGGTCCTCCTACATATGACACCACTTCCATCAAGGAAATTACCTCTTAATCACCTCTTGTCCATTTGACTGCCTGTGACTTTGTACCCGCAGATTAAATGGAGTCGAGATAAACTGTCCCCGCTGCCGAGGAAGGTAAAGCTGGCCTCCATACTGAATGCCAAACAGCATGCTCGCCTTATAGCCCAACGTTACTACATGGGAGAGTGTTTGTGGAAGGACAAGCAAACACCGCCTAGCAGGATGCTGGCAAACCCTCTCCGAACTGGTACAAGGGGAAGAGTACTGCGGATTGGCTTCAGACGCTTTCACGCCTTCATATGAGCCAGTCTCATATGACTCCTTCATGAACTAAATAGCCCCTTTTGAGATGGCTGCTGCTATGCTATGCCTTCTTTATCATGAAGTAATATTCCCTCCCCATCAGCACCCGAGGAACGCAAACTCCAATCTCCAATAAGGTAATGTCCCAAGTTCAGGTTACAGCAATCATTTATCTTGATCTCCGAATTAATTTCCTTTTCCTCTCCTGAGTAATTTCCGTATTGTGTTGTAATTGCATTGTGTTATAATTAGATTGTGCTATCAGTGTATTGTGTGACCATTGTATTGTGTTTTAGTGGCATTGTCTTTTATCTGTTGCTGCGTTATAATTAAGTATTACTATTGCTACCATAAAAGATATACCTCTGTGAAGTAACGCAAATGTTTTTGAGTCAATAACCTGTAACGTAACTTCATCGAAATTGATCATTAACATAACTGCTAGTCTTTGTAATTAATCAGTAACGTAACAGCTCCCCCCTTAAGTAATTATTAACGTTGGTTATTTTTCATGTGATCGAGTTCTTGTTACCTTACGTACTCATTACTCAATCAACATTCACATGTATTATGCAACCTGGATCTGATCAATTGTTCTCGTTACAGGCTGCAATTGAGCCGCTGTGGATTCTGGATTCTCGCCTTGTTTGTTTGTTTGTTTGTTTGTATGGTGCTTTTACGTTGCATGGAACCAGTGGTTATTCAGCAACTGGACCAACGGCTTTACGTGACTTCCGAACCACGTCGAGAGTGAACTTCTATCACCAGAAATACACATCTCTCACTCCTCAATGGAATGGCCGAGAATCGAACCCGCGACCACCGAGGTGGAACGCAAACACCCCGGAATTCTTGATCTCTTTTGTGTCTTCTACGTGCCACGTGTCCAGAAAAACCAGCAACCTGTTCATCCATGTCAAGATCTAATCCATTACTGATTACTATTTGTGTTACGGAGCCCTCACGTCCCATTTAAACTCGCAGGGTGTTAGGAACTTCTTTCTAATGTGATTTTGCGAGTGTAAATATAATTACTTTAATAACCCTTTAGAGTTTGCATAAGCATTCCCTACTCTGAAACAGGCCCTCGGGCTCATCTCTGATCATGTGATTGCACCACCTTGTCCAGGTCATTTGCAGGGAGACTTAGGCTGTCCCCCAACAGTTGCACACTCTCCATGGTACAATTATATATATTTTTTTTTTTTTATATATATTGTATATATATATATATATATATATATATATATATATATATATATATATATATTATATAAAAGGTTTTTGCCACGAAGAAAAAAAATGAAAAAGCGAGATAGCCAAGTACTTTCGGTCCTGTTCGGACCCTTTACTGAGGCAAACTCAGTAAAGGGTCCGAACAGGACCGAAAGTACTTGGCTATTTCTGCTTTTCATTTTTTTCCTTCGTGGCAAAAAACCTTTATTTATACATAGCATCACGTTTTATATACTTCGTGATCAACTTATTCATATATATAATATATATATATATATATATATATATATATATATATATATATATATATATATATATATACATATATATATGTGTGTGTGTGTGTGTGTAAATATGTATATATCAATTGCTTTGGCTCTAACCCATGATCTCAGTGACTTTTACTACTGACGACGTCAGACTTTCTGAAGTCATTCATTAAACTGTCTACCTCTAATACTGCGCATTTTTTCTGATCAGAATTAACATATACCATATTATTAGTATTAGTACTATTCATAGCGAGAGCACCGTTTTAAGTACATATTTCCCAAGGGTAACGTTATGAAACATTGTTTCATTAATGAAATTAAAATTACTTCTCTATGATATTGTAATAAGTAACTTTGTTGTATTGTATTTCGTGACTTACACCGTTCTCATTAATTACATGTGGAATACTGATAGTGGAGGTACACTAATGTTTTTCCACTGCGATGTGATGTTTTGTACTTGGTGATGTTCATCACGCTTTGTCTATTTCAAATACGACGACTTTATTTTCAAACATTCCAATTATGGTTGAATGAAAGTGATGAACTAATGAGGAAATGAATTTTATCATCATTTTAACCTTCAGCAATTACGGATCCAAGAAAGTAGTAGAACAGACATTATTCTCAGCATATTTTTTATATTTAGTTTCAGTAAAAGTCTAAGCTTTTTGTTCTGCCAAGATAATCAGGATCTGCTTGTTGTGATTTAATCAAATATAGTAATTTATTTAGAAGAAAGGCGAGTAAAATTAAAGATGGGAGATGTGTATGAGAAAATCCTTTCTAGCTAATTAGTTCCACTTCAGGATATGATCCTCCTAACTGTTATTCTTTACTGTAAATCCCAGAACCGGATTGTGAAGGGTTACACAATGGATCCTCCACATCTCATTCTCTTGAGTGCTGGCAAAGGAGCCCCACCACCCATTACGTAATAAGGTAACAGACTCTGCCAACTATCACACCTGCCAGTATGATCGTGTGTATGTGTAGTATTCCGTGTACAGTTTATGTTTGCGTATGTGTATAATGCGCTGGCAATGTTTGTTTGGTCGTGCTGCTTGCTTAACGCTGTCCATTATCGACCCATGCGATGCTGCAATTAGAGGAGAGTTATGAGGTCTGTTGGGGTGTCACTCCTGCCTAGGGAAAACATGCCGGCATTGACATTATTCCTCTTGCTGTTACTGTTGTTGTACTGATGCGTGTTTTAAAAATATTATGAAATTTGAGAGGGCTACCAACTTCATCTAAAAATTTCCACCACATCAAGTATTTGTTTCTTTACTATTTATAAAATTTTCCATCACATCAAGTATTTGTTTCTTTACTATTTATCTTTCCAACGCTTCTATTCTCCATTTTCTACGCAGCACCAAACTACCACTTATAGTATTTCCCTGTTGAGACGTTCTTCTCCCTTTTATTTAAACTATCTGAAAAAAAAATTACTCTCTCATGTTTTTGTTGCTGCTGGATATTACCCTTTACAGAAACTTGCTCCCACCCATCCGTGACGTCAGGTAATCTCTTCTAACTCACTGCTATATTGTCCTTCCTGTTTACATGCAAATATTTACTCTTCTTCTTATCTCAAAAGCAGATGGCAGATAAGAAACCCAGCATCGTTGTTTATTGCCTCAGCTCGGTCCCTCATTTTGAAATGTTCACAGTTCACATGTATTTGGGTTTTGGTTGCTTCTGTGTGTATGTGTATATATATATATATATATATATATATATATATATATATATATATATATATATGTATATGTATATGTGTGTATATATATATATATATATATTATCTATATATATATATATATATATATATATATATATATATATGAATAATTATCACATCACCGTGATTCATATAAATTATTCGCGCTACAAATGTCCTTTAATATCCAATTCGCTCTACCTCGGAACTGATATATTTTCATATATGTAAACCGAAGGGGAATGTTTTAGCTAATAATAATTTCGTTCTCTCGTAGGTTCGAAACCACCGTCCAGCGGACAGAGACAGATGAAATCAAGACGTCCGAGGTAGAGCATAATTAGATATTAAAGAACTTTGTAGCTCGAATAATATATATATGATATATATTATATATAATATATATATATATATATATATATATATATACATATATACATATATATATATATATATATACAAATATTGATATATATATATATATATATATATATATATATATACCACAATGCTCTCTTGACTTTTCGAATTCTTACCACTTTTTGGATACACTTGTCCACATGCAAGAATATGAAGAAATTCTGACGCTTGTAGCAAGATTCGAACCCGCATTTAGAGTATCAGGATAAGGTTATGTTTCCAACCTGACCAACTTAAAATGATATTGTGATATTACAATTACAATTACACACACACACACACATATATATATATATATATATATATATATATATATATATATATATATATATATATATAACATATATACATATATATATATATATATATATATATATATATATATATATATATATATATATATATATATATTTACGTTTTTACATCGCCTCACCTTCCCAGAAATCAAAATTTTTCAGTTAGCTAGGGAGTAAGTCGCCATTTTACCCCCACTTTTACGAATTTGGGATTGGCATTTCCGTACTGCCCAAAGATGGCCGAATAAAGCCATCAAAGACTAGAGACCTAGTGTAGGATAAGAAGGGCAGGTCATAGGGGTCTATATGTGCTGCTGGGTAGGTGCTTTAGTTAGTCCTTAGCCTAAGACCTCTTCTCCAACAATCTGTGCTGGCTGTGTTTTGCATCTTTCCAGACAATGCCGCAGGCCGTACTTGAACCGAGGTCCCCTGAATGCCCTGACTTCGTTCTCAGTCACTCCTAGGTCCTATACCTGTGAGACGTGTCTGCAGCGACTCATTTCAGCCCCTTTGTTCCTTATCGCTGGTTGGAGCCCTCATCAGACATCAAGCTACATGCACAATCCAACTAAGGTAAGTCTCGAAAGTGCAGATTTCAACCAGCCCCTATCTCTCCAAGACGAATCTTGCTATTCTCATTTCCAAATGTCAATTTTCTCACTTCTCTACCGAACATCCTTTTGTCAACCCTCGTAAGTACGTGCCACCCCTGTGACTTGTCCAAGATTAAGAAGATCTTCATTGAGCTATTTATTCAAGCGCTAGAGTCCTCACTTTGTGTGTGATTAAGGATAAATACCCTCCATAGTGCATTAGCCGTAAATGTTGAGCAAGAAATCGTTGTTTTTATGTTGTGTGTAATTTGGAATTCATTTCCAGACTGCCAACTGCCAAGTCCCTGCATCCCTGCCTCCTTGCCAGCGCTTAATTACCCGTGATCATCAATTTGGAAATCAGCTTTGCATTGATTGTTGAATTCAGCCATTTTCTCATATTGTGAATGATAGAATAATTCAGACAGTACACGGCGCTCTTTCCACGTGGCCATATGCCGTTCAGTTATCCCAAGCTACTCAATGTTTTTTCTTTGTAAATAAACTTAGTTTAGATCTATCGGCTGAGTTTCCATGGCGACCTTTAAAGCAATTTAATAATCCCCTAACTCAAGGTAAGTCATAAGCGCTCCATTTTCCTCCTTAACCTTACGTGTGTGCGTTGTGTTGGACCTTTTTCAACAAGGCTAATAAATTCAATTCAAAAGAACCCCTCCAAGGCCTGCCACACTTGTAGTATATATATATATATATATATATATATATATATATATATATCAAAATACACACACACATTATATATATATATATATATATATATATATATATATATATTATATATATATATATGATATGTATATTGTATGTATGTATGTATAATTTATCTTTTTGCTGTGCTTCATGTAAATTCGTGTGTTTGTACAGGTGAATTTTTAAACAGGGGAATTCTCTATATTTGAAAAAGTGTATCCATACTATAAAAAAAGAGCAATATAAGTATCAACAAAGCAGCTCCAAACTCGAGGGATATGTGCCATCCCAAAAATATTGCGTTGAGGAAAAGGGCTGTCCTAGGGGTGATGTTAGCATATGTAAACATGGACTCTGTTACCTTTAGACTATCCATAGTTTATTACCCTTGTTATCATATACAGTAAACTTACACGGACAAGCATTCAGTTTTATTATATACAGGCAAATAAGCAGAGAGACGTGATGTATTCTAATGATGTATCATAAGCAGAATGTTGGATAGAGAGAAAAAATGCTAATAATTCCATATATATATTGGAGCAGCTGCTTTTGTTGATACTTATATTGCTCTTTTTTTTATAGTATGGATACACTTTTCCAAATATAGAGAACTCCCCTGTTTAAAAATTCAAAAACTGCACAAAGCACAAACAAACGAATTTACACATGAAGCCACAGCAAAAAGATAAATTGAAACACTTGATGATATGACGATTCACCAGATCCTAATGACAATATAAGATTGTCATTAGGATTCATTTGGGAAGTCCAGTGCTAAAACCCACACTCGCCACAAATTTGAGAAATGCATTTTATCGTACATCTGGAATCCCCTTCGTTTCCTCTTTCGATTAGTGTAAGTGAGTGTATATTTTGATGATGAGAATATGGCTCAATTTTGCATTATATAATCTGTACTTCTGTAAACTTCAGCATTAATTTTGTTTGCATCCAATTTTTAAAATCAAATCATACGATCATTCAGTCAGTCACATTGTGCAGTCTAATATTTTTTCATATATAACATAATATTTTTTGGGTCCGAAACATTCCAAAAATTTAAACCTGAAGAAAATATCTTGAAAAATAAAAGAGTTATGGCCTTTTTAAATTTACAAATTTAAAGGCATTTTTTCTCTATTTTCTAAAATGTGTTGAGTGTGGGTTTTAGCGCTGGACGCCTCATTTCTTCAATTAAATACGTACTCGATTTTAATTCCAAGGTGATCCATGATTAACACACTATAATGATAAGTAACCATTCATTTGCTACAGTGGTTGAAGTTAGATTAAGTTACAAGGAAGCACGAGTCAAATTTTACCCAGCTCAGAGGCATAACTACTATATCTTTTGCTAACAACATGTACTCAAGAGATCATGAGCATCTTTGCTCTAATACCTGTTATACAGAGCAAAGTTCTCATATGATACTCGAGTTTTGCTGGTAATGTAGCAGCTATCAAGAGACTGAGTTCACAATTCTTTTATTACAGGATATACTATATTGACTGGAGTATTGCATACTACTACATAAAAATTTACATAACACATGTATTAACTTTATCAGATTACGTTACTTTGCATACGTACATCATTTAGGTTTCTAGACTACTTTGAAGAACAACTCACTTGGTAATGCCACTTCGTCGTCTCCTATTAGTAGATATTTGGAAACAAGCAAATACTCTGCAAACTTCCAACAGTATTCATGCCCTTTTTTGCAGGGTTCCAAGGTGGAACAGGACATGAACGGAATACTCACACCCCAGAGCAACCCATTAAAGAGGCACTGGAAAGGAGATGGAACTGATCCAGAAGGAATATTACCTTGACTGGTTGAAGAAAATAAGAGCCAAAGAGCACAGTGCTTTCAGCATCGTTGGCAGTGCGAAAAAATTATCTTGAATGATTGCCCAATTTCAGTCTTTCACATCTTAAAATCGAAAGGCCTTGCAATTAAAAGATTTTCCTCTAATCTACAAACACTTCATTTGAAAGGAATCTTCACATACGATGCATTCAACCATGAAGAAATGGATTTCAATATGATTGAGGATGAGATCTGAGGAGTCAGCAACAAAGCACCTAAGATTCCTCAGGAAAGTTAAGATGACTTCTCCCAATCAACAGGTATATCTGGTGTTTTTATTTTTGGAAGGTCCAACTTTCCCCAACTTAGTAGCTGGCTACCATTTGGGTTGCCTATAAAGGATGCAACTGCAATAATCAATTATCTAAAATTCTCTTACACTGTAGCTTTGACATTCAGCCCACAACTACACAAATAATCCCAGAGTAATGGAATGCATAATGGCAAAGGTTCATTTCAGAATCCTCAGAGCTCAATCATTCAAAGAGTAAGCAAACCTCATGGGGCCCAATAACAGCACTTGCAAAGGGTAAAGTGAACCCTCATGTCGACCTAGGTGGCAGACAAAAGCCTTAGCAGAAAAACACTCTTCTTCCTTTGTCTTCCAGGAAGGCCAATGCCCCTCTATGCCATAAATTAAAACTGCAACTGACCCCTAGACCCAATCTTGAGCAAGTGCTACAGCTGAAACAGCCGGGAACAAACTTTTCTATTGTTATAAACTTAGAATACCATGTCAGCAGTAAACTTGACAACAGCTAGCTTGCGCTAGTCACAGTGTAATCTCGATCAGGAGAGAAAGGAGTAAAGAAGTATAGAAGAGGAAAACAGGGACTAAATGCAGCATGCACAGAAATTGGTTGTGTGGATAATGAAGAAACAGTGTAAAGTCATTCTGTACCAATTTTAAACTGAGGGTGCCACCTTTGTTGTACAGTTCCTCTTCTCAGAGTTCCCTTAGATGGTAGTGAAGTGCCATCTACCTGGCATTATTGCTGGAGGTGTATTTACTATACAGACGAAACTCAGCAGTGTATGATCTTTCCAGACTGCATTATTACCATGTGCCTTACATCAGCATTTGATCATCAATGTCCTGGTAACTGTGGCTGCATTACCACTATCTTTACAAAGAAGCAGTTCAATATTGAGGCATATCTGAAAGTGAAGAGCCAGCAGGAAGTCCTGATAAAACCAGTTCTGTGACCCATTTATGGGCCATCCAATCCAAAACAGATGTATCTATTCAAGCTATTTCTATCCTTAGTTGGGAAACTGTGAATTTTGAAGTAATCTATTGTCGGACCTTCACATCCAAATGTTCTTTCAGATTGGTAATTATGGCAAGACTTCATGTCATACCACAATTTTCTAGACCCAGAGAGGGAATTTAATCTTGATTTTTGTAAAGTATGTCTTGGGATCTCCTGAAATAACTTAAAAGGTAAACCTGCCAATAAGTGCTGTTGCTTTGGCAGAGTTAAAGATGCTTGCCCTTGTATTTTTAGTATTTTCAGAAAGTTTTACAAATACAAGATGCCTTATGCTAGAGGTTGACTACATCTTGGGGAAAGAAATTATAAATTCGTGAAACTTAGACCTATTTTACAGAAAATGTTATTCTCCATCTCAGCAGTGCAGGACCTATAAAATCTACTTGAAGAACTCATTGGACTCCCTTAAAATTTTACATGTCTTATGTTCACCTCCTAGATTTTAGTTGCAGATAAATGAAGATTGAAAGATTCATTTTTCATACAAAGTAACGAAAACTCAAGAAGCTACACCACACTGGCAATCAAATTACAAAGCAGTTCCTACAATATCTGAATCTAAGATGAGGAACGCTGAGCTTTGTAGATTAGTCTACTAATCATTTTTTTAAATAGAGTGACCACAATCAGTCCACATTATCCAAGAATATTTTATTATAAAGTAAATAAGTATATAAATGTAATGATAATACAAAATGATCATTTTCAAGGGGCACGTAAGGAACTCACACCATACTAATGGCACAGCACCAATTCAGGTGCTATTGCACTTTCGTTGAATATTTCCTCATTCAAGCATAATAAAACACTCGAAAGAACACCATTACAAACAGCAATCACTAAAATCTGTGTAACTAAAATGTATCATCTGTGTTAATATTGGCCTTGCTACCCTTTCTAAAGTTCAAATGAGATATTAGGAGAATGCACTTAATTTCAATCAGCAGTAACAGATCCCCTGGCATCACTTCTACTGAAACAACGAATTCGGAATGAAGGCTTAATGTAATCCTAATTATGGCATGTCTTCCCTGGCAGAAGGATTTGCCAAAACTTCTCGGTCTTTATTCTTTTACAGCAATGCATTTCCCCTTGAAAATATAGTCGCTTGCATTACTAATTTTCTATGCCTTTGATCTGGGTGTCTATTGTTATCTTTGGCCATTAACTTCATCTAAAAGCACGGGAAGAATTTCAGCTAAAAGGCAAGGGCGCTATCTACTGAACCACACTTGCACACAAAAGAAGTTGGAACCTAAGTACTACTGTACCCAAGCCTTTTTCTGGCATAATTTGAATGCAATGCTATCAGGTAGGTCACTGTTTGGGTCGGGACGTTGATTAAAACTTGCTTGTATACTAGGCAGTAAGCCTGACCAAGTATAAGCCTTACATACCAGTGGTACTGACATTCCATCTTCTTTTGTGGCCTGCGTGGTTTCATTTGGTAAAGCCCTTGCCTTTCACTGAAAGACCTGGATTAGATCACGGTATGATTCAGAAATTTCTATACATGTTTACATACACTTATATTTTTATATGCATACATGCACACACACACACACAATTATATATATATATATATATATATATGTATATATATATATATATCTATATATATATATATATAAAAATATATATATATATATATATCTATATCTATATATCTATATCCTATCTATATATAGATATATATATATATATATATATATATATATCTATATATATATACATATATATATATATATATATATATATATATATATTATATATATATATATATATATAGATATAGATATATATATATATATAATATATATATATATATATATATATATATATATATATAGATATATATATAGATTATATATATATATATATATATATATATATATATATATATATATATATATATATATATATATATCTATATATATATATATATATATATATATATATATATATATATAGATATATATATAGAGATATAATATATATATATCTATCTATATAGATATTATATAATATATATATATATATAATATATATCTAAATATAAATATAAATATATAAATATATATATATATATATATATATATATATAAAAATTATGGCACTTTTTACATGATAAAAAAAACGATATCTAAATATTTTCATTTTGCACAATAAGTAAAAACAAGGCGTCTTAACCAAATCCTTTGATTTGCTTCAGAAGTCCAGTGACCACTGATCTACATGTTACCTAATTAGAACTTATAAAATATTAGTACTCACAGTTTCAACGCTTTCGGTTACTTAAATGTGACACTTATTGTTCACGAACTAAATATTTTCGTGGTTTAATTTAATGGAAAAATAAAAGTGATATATTTACACATACAGGAAAATCGTTACTTTACTTAGAGCATAAACGTCTGAGCAGAAATTCGCGAGGCCATCTTTACGTTCTACCGAATATTCATGCGTTTGTTTATGGAAATGACCTGACTTTTTGGGAAGACTCCATTTCTGTTGCATTTTTTCTTTAATAAAGATGCATTAGCGTTGGTCTGCCTAGTGCTTATAAATTTAATAAGTTTAGTGGTTTTAACGAAAAAGTTCTTTGTAGGGGAATCGAAACTCTCTATGAATTATTGTCCTAACCTTAAGAGCGAAGAACTCCACAATAATTAAGTTAAATCCAGAGCTGTCAGAATGTCTTTGATATTCTTTTACTAAAAAGTATCTAAAAACAGAGAGAGAGAGAGAGAGAGAGAGAGAGAGAAAATATACCTCTTACAGTCAACCTATCCTGAAACACATTAGGATACTCATAATATGAAATAATCTAGCTTGAATGTTAGTGTAAACAGTGAGTGCAACTTCAAAGGAATTTTCTAATGAGACAGCGCTCCATCTCCCCAGAAGCGGAACCAGAAACTTTAATTAGCGTTTAAGTAACCTCTTCCTGTATCTGGAACGCAAGTGCGCTCGATCGTCAAGGATGGCCCTCTATTGATCTGCTCTAAACTTGGAAGAGTAAGATGTCTACAGTTTAGGTTGTCTCTGAATGAAGTCATAAAAAATTCAAACACATATTTATACGGATATGCACAGAAAACACACCACGATACATATATTTTTACACACACACACACACACACACACATATATATATATATATATATATGATATATATATATATATATATATATATATATATATATATATATATACGTATTATTATCTTATTATTAAATCTATTTATGACATCAAGTGATATGTGCATTTTTTATTAATAAGCCAACAAAGACTTCTAACGTCTCGACTTCATCACACTTTAAGATACGCTTATCCTAGCATTGTTTCTGAACGGAATAAAACCTCGTCATAGACTACAGGATTTAGATTTGTGTGCTCAAGAGGCTTATTATCATGAATCCTGCCGGAAAGATTGGACGCGCAGTGATGATTGTCCCCCTTACACAAAAGTGAAGACTACCCTTCAAATGGTGATACAGCTTGCTGCTCATGATGCAGCTTTTTCTCATCTGGAAAACTAGGTGAATACAAGCATAATCTAGGACTTGAATGTTGATCGTATGACAACGCTTCGAAGACGGGACCTCCAGTTCATGCTTGAATATTATCCAGATTTTCACATTACCGAGCACAAAACTTACAAACTGAAATGCAGGTTGAATCAAATGCTTTGGTAATAAAATTCAGTTCTGGCAACAAAACTACAAAAGTGAGCTTGTATATTCCCCAGGGTTAAGAAGGGTCAGTCCATTGAGTCTACTTTTGAAATTGCTGTCTCTGAGTGTAAAATGTTAGAAGAGTCTGCTTTAATCTTAAGGCAAGTGATTATGACATCTCACAAACAGTCCCAAGAAGTACCCTGGCCCCCTCTGCAAGAGTGTTATTGAAAAAACAAACTGTGCCCACCTTAGAGTGTTCGAAATTTATGAGTCACTTGTTTGGTCAAAACAGGTCACAAAGTCTAGCAGACGGTCTAGTGCTAGAAAACAGTGGTTAATTTTGTCACTTGCAAATGATCTTTGCTATTCAGTAAAAACAGGTGAAAGTGGATTGCTGCCAAAGCAACTCCTCCTCGCACAAACTTCCTGACACATTACTGGTGGTGCAGTTATAGTCACCATGATCAATCGCTTTGGTCACTGTGCATCATACTCCAGAGGGCTTGAGTTGGAAAGTGCAATATGCAGCAGCACTGACTTGAAAAACTCATTGATTTCACCCACAATTGACACAGACATTACATATCACACACCTATGTTGAGACAACTTTGATCTATTGGAGGCAACTCCTTCCGGCAGTGGAACCACCCACATAACCTATGGTATTATCATACAAGAAAACAAGCAGTGATTGTACCGAATTACAAATCTGGAAACCGTGCCTAGGACAAAGCAATGTTCTGTCACAGTGACACAAGCCAGTGTGGAACCCTGCTTTTTGAAAAGTAAAAAAAGCCAGAACCAAACTTAACACTATCAAGCCACCCAAGTGCCTTGAATCTCAAGTAAAGCTAGCAGTAAAGTCTTTGGATATGTTCTGGGTATTTGCAAGAGCACTACTTCAGCAATATGGTCGCCAACAAACTATGCTGCCATGGGCTGGCTGGGTCTCCCTTACTGGAACTGAGCTCAACTGATAGCAACAAACAATCAACAGTTGACTTTCTTGCACCCATCTTTGCTTCAGTAAATGAATATGCCACTGTCCAGCACATTCTGGGGCTGTCTCAGTCTGCATCAAGGGAGATTGGGCAGATGTATTAGGGGATTGGATTTGACATAGACAGTCAGGAGAATTCCTCATACAAGGACCAATGCCAATCCATTATTAACCAGAATGAAAAAGAAGTGAAGAAGTTACCCATCCATACAGAATTTCATTAAACCATTTGAAATAGACAACAAAAGAAGTACTTCCTGGCTTGTCTCCCGGGGTGCCCATGTTTCCAACTGCAGTTGAAGAAGATCTTCTTCAAGCCGACAAAGTTGGAAAAGAAGCACACATGACATTCGTTAAAGAAAGACCAGTTGAAAACACAAGAGCTTCCATGACCCTATAAAATACATTTTCAAACATGGCTAAGTCAGTGAAAGTAACTGAATGTCTAAAAAGACTAGACAGATAACTGCAGAACGAAATGAGTTTGTCCAACTGTGTTACTTCCAATGAAGAAAAACTCAGACATTTGATGGTGTGCCTGGTAAAGTGGACAAATCAGCATTGATGCATGCCATCGAACAGGACTTCATGGCTGAAAAACCCAAGGAAACTAATTACATCATTGATGGAAATACATTGTTACAATCTCTGACGATTGCTCAGGCATTCAGACTGCGGGCAAGGAGTGTGTTCTCTTTGCTCCCCAGGGAAAAGCGAGTAGACTTTGTAACAGATTTGTACTTGGAACAATCCATCAAGTCGGATTGAAAGGGACACAGGAGGGGAACCTCAAAGGCTCACCTATCAAACGACCCAACATCATGTGCTGAGAGACTGGAAGTCATTCATGTCAAATGATGGAAATAAAGAGCAGCTGAACGAAATTCTCTTCAAGGAATGCACATCAGACAGTCATACAGGAAAGCTGCAGGGCGGGGTATTTTCTTTGTACAGTTGAGATGGCGCCGAGACAGTGCAGAATGTGAGAAAGACTTGTGCTCTGATCAAGAAGAGGCGAATACAAGAACAACATTGTACCTTCTGCACATTGCCAAAGAGACCCAGCAAGATGTTCCAAGTGTTGTCAGATCCCTGACACTGATTTGTATTCGTTTTACTTGTACATTTCTCCCACCGAATAAAGCAAAAGATCCTATTTGATACTGGAGTAGGTAACAAAAGGAGCCTCACTGAAGTGACAACATCCCTAGGTGATGCATGTGCACTGCATTAGCAGCATTACATGCCTTCAGTGGCAGTGATTCTACAAGTGCTTTTGTGGGAAAAGCAAAAGCAGATTCCATTGAAAATACTGAAAGAACACTTGGAGTTCTTTGAAGTTTTCAATGCACTTGGGCGATCACCTGAAATGCCCAGGTGCATATTTGACAGTTTAGAACACTTTTGTCTGCCTTCTCTACCCAGAAATGCACACCAACCACTAACATCAACACTCTTCTCTACTTAAAGTTTGCACAAGAACGTTTTCAAAGCAAAAGTGGGAAACCTCTTTCCAGTACAATGGCACAGACATGAGCGTCCTTCCACCTTGTAGAGACTCATTGAGACAGTATGTCAAGAGATCCAACTGCCAGGGCCAATTTGGTATCGAGCAGATCAGGCAATGCAGCGTATTCCTCAACCTGATGGTCATGGTTGGGAAATAGAAGATGGACGCTTGACAATGAAATGGACTGATGGGGTTTGATGCCTTCAGGAATTGGCTGATATTCTGGTTGAACAACCATATCTGGAGGATCAGGATGATAATGAAGATGATGAGATGGAGAATATGTATGATGTGATCTTTGAGAAGGATAAGGAAAGTGATGAAGAGGAGGAAAGGAGGACCAGGACGAGGAGGAGGAGGGTTAGTGACCATGGGTGTTTAACACAGGATTAAGGTGGACTAGCAATATTTAAAGCATGGTGGAATAAATTGTATAAGTGCATAAATATTGGTAAGTATCCATTGGAAACAGTTTACACTATGACCGGGAAAACATGCTCTACAGTACCTTAAGAATGAGCTACAATTGTATTTTTGGGCATACTACTTATATCAATATAACTGTAAACCATTTTTTTCTCTTTATAAAATCATGAAAAAATGTTAATATGCCCCAATTTCTGTTTTTAAAATGTAGATAACATTGCAAGATGCATTCCCTTTCCCTTCCTTGACCTATTTAACCTCTGGTGACTGCTTCTTGGTTAAAGTTTGCCATATTGTTGAATTTTAATTGAAAGAGGATATAACGCTGATCATTTTGAGCAATAATTTGTTGTCCTCTGATTAGAAATAATGAAGAATTCAAGATTCATATTTTCTCCTACCCCTAAAATTTAAGGTTCATAACCTTCAAATACACCCTTGACTTTGACGTGGTCTCATGCCCTTACCCACCACTAATCTAAGTGCAGACAAGCAGTCATCAATGGCAAATCTATGGGGTATCAAAAATACTAGTGTCCGGAAACAACCCCCCGGAGGGGCGGGGGGGGGGGGGGGGGGGTCAGTTATGGTAGTCCTTGGCCTATGAGCCCAACCAATGATTTTCTGGTGCCTGTAGATGTCGTCCTCTGTATTCTTGATCCTTTCTTTGAGGAACATCCTGAGAGATGGTGGAAAGGGATCCGACGTTGTTGTCCATTTATGAAAACCATCAGCCAGGTTCATCAACACAAGCTGCTCGGAATAGTGTTATTCATTACAATAGGCTTGTTTTTAAATGGTATTTAGAACCGTTTAGGTCAAGAAAACAAAGTTATGAATCTACCCATGAGCCCCCTAACTAATAAACAATCCATAGTCTTAAACTAAGGTTTGTCATTTGCCCTTAAAACTAATAAACATATTCTTGACTTCCTAGTAACATTTGATAAATTCATTGCTAACAAAAATTAAAAGAAAGATGAAATATCTCTTAAGAGAATTCTTCTACACATCCTAACCAGACAACAACACACACCGTGCCTACAAGATTTATGATAGCTATAAACTCACTCCGCAAACTAGATCAGATAAAGACAGTAAAATTGTGCTAATATGGTAAGATTTTCTACCAGAAAAGATCATAAACTGTTAAATGAGAAATAAAAAAAGAACCCGAGGCATAATGCCCCAATAGATTTCAGAAAAAATCAGAAACATCGGTAAAAGTAAGAAAAGTACCCATAAAAGATGTATTAACATTCCTCAAAAATAAACTTAAGCCATTTGCTGATCACTTTCCCATAGAATTGAATAAACTAATGCAACTTGTAGAGCTCTGCATCACTAATAACGTCTTTTCCTTTGGTGATAACTTTTACCGTCAAAAATTAAGGTGTGGTATGGGGAGTCCGCTCAGTCCCATGTCAGCAAACTTATATATGGGAGTATTTCGAAACAGTAATCATAAACCCTATCAAAACCCTGCAGACATGATTTGGCTTCCTTATGTAGACGACATCTTAACATACTGGAGAAGTAAGTGGGGCAATTTTGATGTCTTTCTTCAAAAATCAAATTTCTTTGTCACAAGCATAAAATTTAAAGTAAAATGGGGAAAAAATAACCAAATCCCCTATTTAGATGTCCTAATCATCAGAACTACAAATTCGCTGTCTTCAGGAAAGCTTCATTCTCACTGTCATACATACTTTTTTTACAGTAATCATGACATTTCAGTTAAACTCGACATAGCAAGTAACTTATTACTTAGAGCCCTAAAAATTATCCCCAGATTTTCTCAGCAAAGAACTAGAAACAATCATAATAACTTGTTGTAAAATACATAAAGCAAGGAGCATTTTTTTACAAACTCACAGGAAACAAAGAAAGACAAAATCATAATACCTCATGATAATTTACGAGAGATACACAAACTTTACCTCACCTTAACCCTTTCGTCTTCACTTATCCAAATACATTGAGAAACCCTTAACTAACGTTCAGCAGAAACCATTTTCTAAAGATGTAGGAGTATAGAAATCCCCTGTAAGGATTGTGATGAATCATACTATGGATTCATAGGAAAATCTCTCTCAGAAAGATTTAACTCAACATAAGCGCTCAGTAAGAGATGGACAACATGGTTCACCAATTTTCCATCATATAAATACCATGAACCATACCATGGATTGGAACTCATCCCAAATTTTACACAAAAGCAGCTGTCGATACAAATGTCAGATGGTAGGAATCCTCACTGATAAAACAACAAGTTAAGGATCAATCTTTCCAATGGAGCCTGGTACTCTGACCATATAGACAATATCTCCCTTAAGGCAATGATGAAGCGGATTAAGACAATGACAGAACCAATGTCAGCTTTGTGGTGAAAAGGGTGGGAGTAAGTTACATGGAATAGTCCTAAGCTTAAACCAGTGTTTCAATGGGCCTTTTATACTTTATATATATATATATATATATATATATATATATATATATATATATATATATATATATATAAATTTCCCATTCTTGGCCAATGTTTTGAAAATCAAGTGTTTTCTAGTTAGTTTCAGAAATTGAGAAACTAAGAAGTATTTGCTTTATTCTATCATTATATTTTATCATATAAAATCATCAATCACTCGGTGTATAAGCGTAAAATACTATTACTAATTCATAAAGCAAGCTGCCACAGGACAAGATGCTCATAAGTGAAAAGAAAAAAAAAACCAAGTAAAAAATATTACATTGAATTTTCACAAACCAAACTGACTCACATAAGCAACAAGAGTTAGACTTCAATAAGACAGGATGGTTTAAATTCCAGATTCTGTCATTTCCATAGTATATAGTACTATAGCTGGTCACCTAAGGTGGATTCTTGGGTGAGCCCTATAGTCCAGCAGCTAAGGCAAAATCATGTCCACTTTGTGTGAAAAGCATGAAATTTGGTATGATGGCCCTTTGAGGGATGGTCTACCAATCTGGATATAGACCATCCTTAGTATACTGCTTGGGCACTATTATTCAAGATGGCATCCAACATGGCTGATAATTAACAACAAAAATACACAAATTTACAGCTGTGCCATGGCTCTAAATTAGGTTTTTTAGGGGTGATGCAGAATTCATTTTTTAGTCAAGTTTTCCATATCCAAGCATTGGTGTAACCATATGGGGTGGGGGTGGGGGGCAGTAGTGCATGAACCCCCCAACAGAGCCCTTGCCCCCCTTATTGCCCACAAATAAGATTGTTAAATACTATATAGACCATAAGAAACAACCCTGTGGTATGGGTGTAAGAATATTACCACTATAGATCCTGTGTTCCATAAAAGGTGACAAAAAGGACAGCTGCTGCCTTGTAGTCTTAGTTTTTTTGGTAAAAGGCTAGGCCACCGCCAATAACTGTGGAAACTGCTGCCTTGCAGTCTTGCTTTTTAGTAAAAGGCCAGGTCCACTGCCAAAAACTGTGGAAACTGCTGCCATGCAGGTGGACGTTTTAGTCAAAGGCTAGGCCACCACCAATAACTGTGGTTGATTACAGCAAGGCATTCGGTTGTAAAAACCCCTTTGCCAAATAAACCATGCCTGATGTTGATAGGGAAAGGTACATCAGGCAACCAACCCCTTAGTTTAGGGATAATGGTGGGAGAGAAGACATAGACCATAAGAAATACATACATATGGTTATTGCCACCCCAAAAATCTCTGTCTACCTTCCCCCTAAAACATCGAACTTTGGCCATGCCACATCATCTAAGCAAAAGGAGCTGTATTTAATTCAAAATATAGTACTCAAGTCTCTTTCATCAAAGATGTCAAGCAACTCATTGCTACACTGGAGGATATGGGTAACCCATTTCTGGATGAATCAGAAGACTTGCTTTTATTAGACAGACATGAGATTACTGACAAAGAATTAGTCAGAACAGTGAGAGAAGCTTGAAACATTGGAAGGAAGTAGTACAAGAATTTGTGTACCATCTGTTCATTGATTGAAGCGTGTCAGTTTTTTACCCCATCCCAAGCAATAAATTATCTTTATTTCACTCACTCACCACCAGTGCGCCAAAGAAATCCATCTCTGCTAGCAATGCAAACCCTGAAAAGTGACCGTGAACTGTTTTCCAGATCTTCATTTCTTGTCAAACTTGCAAACGAGATTTAGACACCTTATATGAAAAACAAACAGCGCTGCCATGTCTTTGAGTATGGAAAGCTATGGAAAGCTGACAAAAAAGCTGGTCTGTTGCCCACACTAAAAGCAATGGTCCAAGGCAATGCAATGTTTGAGATGTGTCCAGTTATCAGTATCCTTGAAAGATTGGTGCTGGTTCATTCCTTCCTTACAGATGGTTGTAGGACTTTCAATGATTATTCAGAAAGGAAGGTCATGCCATACATTAAGAAGGAGCTAAAAACTGTGTACAGAGATGATACTGTGTGGGATACTTACACAGAACACAGTTTGAAAGCTGTCACCAGAGAACAGACAGGGAAAGGAAGGCCACATAGAGTAACAGGTGGTGGAGAATTGCCTCGCAGCAGGCAAAATTTCCTGTGGAAAGATACCAAGTAAGACTGAACTATTTCATTCATGGCCACAGTGCAGAACATGTCCATTGCATGGAAAGCAATTTCTATCTCACTGTGCCAGAGGTCAATATTGCATTGTTATCACCATGTTCTTGTGATGAGGCAGACACCAGGGTGATCCTTCAGGTGTCTGATGCAGTTAAGTTTGGTTTTGGGAGAATCAGTATTAGGAAAATGACCCATTTTGTAGTACTGAGTATTTGCTTTTCATAAGAAATTGAAGGCCTTGAAGAACTATGGGTGCAGTTTGTGGTAGGACAGTCGAAGAGGAGCATTCCCTGTCTTGTCATTGGATCAGTATTAGGGCAAGAAAAGTCAAGAGCCATGTTATTTTTTGAATAGTTTACTGGATGTGACACTGTCTTCATTCTTCAACCACTCCAAAAAGTCGGCATGGAATTCATACCCAGAAATCACCGGGATTTTCTGGGCTCTTGCAACAATGACAAGTGAAATTAAAGAAGAGCAACTACGAATGATTGCAAAATATGTCATACTGATGTACAGCAAAAGTAACAGTGATCAAAGTGTCAACAAATGCAGGAAAGAATTATTCAGTAAAATGTTAAGACAAGTCGAGAACATCCCCCAACAAATGCTGCACTCCTACAGTACATAAGCCTGACCTTTTACAAGGTGGCTATGTATTGGCTCAAAGCACTGTGCGACCACCTTATTTAATACCCACCCAGCAATTGGGGCTGGACTTGACACAGTGACAATTCCTTATAGGAACCTTTGTGGAGAGATCCTCCATAGGCCAGCAAAGCTTGCGAAGAACTTATTAAGTGTCCTTGCAAAAGTAGCTGTAGGAAAGGCAGTCAGTGCAGTTGTGCTAGGGGCTAACCTAATACGTACGTTGTGCTTGTGTAGTGGGGATTGTGTGTAGTCATACGTGTAGTTTAAGAAAATCTATTAAATAATTTTCTAATAAGATTAGACATACTTGTGTCGACTAAATTTTAATTTTTCGTAGATTGACGGGAGCAATTTGTCTGTAATGAACATCATGCTTTGCATATAGATGTATATATACTACAGGTATTTCCAAGATCTTGACCTATGATAATGAACTATCATTCAGTTCTGAAAAGAAGGGAAGGTGAAGAGTTGACAAGTAAAAATAACTAAAAAATGACATTTATCAGTGACTAATCCATATTTTTTTAGGTTATGAGAAGGGGTTAGGAAGGGGTGGGAAGTGAGTAACTTGTGAAAAAAAAAATGAAAACGACCAATATTAGTGTCTAATCCATAGTTTTCAAGGTTGCTAAAATGAAGAGTGACACTCCCAGTGCCCTTGAAGACCAAGTTCAGTCCCAATAATAAAGGGGGTGGGTAGGGGTTGACATGTAAAAATAACATATATTAGTGTCTAATCCATAGTATTTTAGGCCACTGAGAAGAACAGTGACACTCACGACACCCTTCAAGTCCTTGTTCAGCCCCGATTGGGAGGGCCTAAAGGGGTGGGATGGAATAGGCTGACAAGTAAAAATAACTGAAAATGACAGATATTAGTGTCTAATCCATAGTTTTCAAGGTTGCTAAAATGAATAGTAACACTCCCATTGGCCTTTAAGTCCAAGTTCAGCCCTGATAGGAAGGGGGTGGGAAGGTGGTGACATGTAAAAATAACCAAAAAATATAAATATTATAGTCAAACTCATCCTTTTTGGCCACTATGGCGTTGGTCGCGTTAAGCCTGGATTTTCTGCACAATTCTATAAATACACCATGACAGTGACGAAGAAATGTGTCTGATATTTTTCATACTAACTAAATATATGGTAATTACTCTTATAATAAAACTTAATTTGTTTAAGAATGACTAAGTTTTTGATGGGAAAATTGATATTATTAAAAATGTTTTCCTAAGATTTTGACAACACCACAGTACTGTCATTGTGCTCTGCGGCCACCTCTCTCCGTCTCCAGACACCGGAGGTCATTCTGTGTCACTGAGTCACTGACCCAACATGGATACATCTCCCACTCCCCACTGCCCCCGCCTGCGTAGTCAAGCAAAGCAAATAATTTACAATGTAAATCGGTACTTTTTTAGATGAAAAGGCCAGCGGTGCACCTTTGTTACTATTCACTCAATCCCTTGCTCGGACAGCCAAGCCACCAAAGCAAGTGAAAGGACTGTTAGATGGATTTGCAGCAAAGCAAACCAAGAATGGTGGTTAGAAGCTGAACAAAAGAAAACCTGTCTTCCATCACACAACAAAACTCAGCCTGCAACGGTTACTAATTTTGATGACTTTGATAAGTATATCCTAAGAAGAACTGTATTGGCATTTTACGAGAGAAGTGAAATCCCTACTCTCACAAAGTCAAGGAAGAGCTGAGGTAGCGTTGAATCACTTCGAAGAGTCCTGTTGCAGATTGGCTTCCGATTTTCTCAAGTTGATGGCCGTAAGTTCCTTATGGAACGAAATGATGTTCCTGTTGCTCGCACAAGATTTTTGAGAGAGATGCGGCAAGTCAAATAGTCCTTTGAAAACTTCGTTTTTCTTGACGAACCTGGGTCAATCAAATTAATTCACTGTTGCAAGTGTTGGACTGACACAGCCTCCAAACAAGCAACAGGAGTAAAGCTGCCTACGGGAAAAGGAAATCGCCTCATCATTCTTCATGCAGGAACGAAAGAAGGCTTTGTCGAGAATGCTGAATTATTTTTCCAAGCAAAAAATGATGGTGATTATCACAAGCAGATGAATGCTGCAGTTTTCGAGCAATGGTTTAAAACCCAGTTGTTACCCAACATCCCCCCGAAGTCAGTCATTGTGATGGACAACGCATCATACCACTCGATGGTGCTTGAAAAAAAACCAACAAAAATCTTGAGAAAGAAGCAATAAAGGACTGGCTTATTAAGAAGGTGCACATCTAAGTGACGACATGCTGAAAGTGGAGCTCTCTGAACTCGCAAAAAAAAAAAATTAATAATGGAAAGAAAACTTACGTGATTGACACGTTTGCTTCAGAAGCAGGACATAAAGTTGTACGACTACCCCCATACCACTGTCAATACAACCCGATAGAGCTTATATGGGCGCAAGTAAAAACTTACATATCCAAGAGAAATACATTCAAAATTGCTGAACTTGAGCATTTAGTCAAAGATGCTTTAAACACTGTGACAGCGGAAAACTGGAAGCAGGCAATAAAACCTGCTGAGAAACCTCAAGAACAAGATGCAAAGCAAGAATATCAGAGTTGAGTGATTTATAGAGTCATTTGTCATTAACATCGAGGACAGCTCAGATGACGAATCTCCTGATTAAACAGCACAAAAAATGGGGGGAGTAGGTAGGCCTACTGGGGAGATCCTCTATAAAAAGAGGTGGGGCAGAAGTACCTGGGTAGACGTGGCAACGGTGGCAAAATCCCTGGTATACTCGACCAACGCCTTAGTGGCCAAAAAGGATGAGTTTGACTATAGTGTCTACCCCATAGTTTTTGAGGTTGCTGAGATTAATAGTGACCCTTCCAATGCCCTTTGAGTCCAGTTCAGCACCGATCGTAAGTGGGTGCGTAGGGTGGGTGAGAAGGTTTGGGAAAGGGGTGGCATGTAAAAAAATAACCAAAAACAACAGTTTTCAAGGACACCGGACTCTCCTGATTCCTTTCAAGTAAAAGTTCACCCAACCTAATAAGGGAGGGGGACAGGGAGGAGTGACTGTGAAATAAAACCAAAATACGACAGATATTAGTGTCTGATCCACACACATACATACATATACATACACAGACACACACACACACACACACATATATATTATAATATATATATATATATATATATATATATATATATATATATATATATATATATATATATATATATATATATATATATATATATATATATATATATATATATATATAGACTATTTCCATGTTCTAACTAAAAGCACTAAACGTACTTCAATGCAATTCACCGATTCACTGAAATGTGAGGTGGTGAGAAATTAGCGCTGAATTCATGATCTTTAGTGAAAATATCTTACTAGATTTTAATAAGGTTTTTGAAAGTCCATCATTAAGGTCTCATATGCTGATCTCATATTGCAATTGTTTTGTTTCCTACAGATGGAGAATCGAAGCAGTCACCTCAGACTTTATGGTTGCAATGTTTCGATTCCTTGAAAATACTTTACTTTTGCCGAGTAGCTTTAGCTGATCTGATGACAAATATGTCTGAACAACAGTTTTTGCATAAGAGTGCAACCTCTTATTTCATCTCCGCAAACAGGACAACCAAAGAACGTTTTATATGTTTACGATCATCCTTTATTTATAATTCTAAATGTTATTTCCTCTATTACATAAAAAAAACTTAGGGTGTGTTCCCACAATTCAAATGCACAAAACACTTTTTGTAAGACCCCTCACAGCAGTCGACTTGACTCGACTCCAAAATATGAACCTCCTTTCTTTGACTTTGGTTTCCATATTCTTCTCAAATTTTAAGTTGAGGTGGAATGATTTTTATAATTTGGGCAAGAATGTTATCGATAACATTAATCGTATTTTTCTCTTAACAGATTGACACCTTAATAGGCAGTGCAATATAGAATTCGTCATATCTGCTGAAAAACGTAAATCAGCAACAAAGTAATATTTTCTAAGAAAAGGCGACATTTACACAAATATAAGTAAAAATATCATGTTATTGTAGTATGTCATTACCATTGGAACTCCGTACTAATTCCCAAAAATAACTTAATTAATGTAAAAAAAACAAAATAACTTCATTACAACATAAACACGAGTGCTCTCTACTCATGATGGCTTACTTAAATATCTGGTGGTTACGTGACTCCTTTAAACCTCCTAAACTGTAATCTTGCTGGATCATTAGCTTGAGAAAAAAGAGAGAGAGGAAAAATTTCCGTAGTAATCATCCAGCATACAATAAATATAATAAAAATACTAATCGAAAGGCATCCATTCGGAGAGTAAAGGAGAAGCCATAGAAGAAAGGAAAAAGAAATTACGTTGAAATGATCAACACATAAAAGAGACTCACTATGATTCTCTTAAGAATTAATTGAGAAAAAGGTCGTCAATCGTATTATTTGCAATCTCCTCGCTACCCATATCTCAAGACAGCTAGGTACAAGAAGAAACAATAGGCCAACAGCTGAAATTACTTTGGTCCTCAGAGAGAGTGGAAAAGACGACACCCCGACACGAACTGGCGGCGCAGAAACGACAATCGATTAGGGAGACAGATAATCTCTGATTGGCTGATACATAGCAGACAGGAGCCAATAAGATGGGAGTACTTATTAGGAGAAGCTTTTGACAAGAGACTAGTCGCTAAGAATCCTCTTCCAAGAAAATCTTTTATCAAGGAAAAACTCAAAGATTCTTATCTATTGGAAAAATAATGACGGGAAGTTTTATATAAACACCAAAATCTAAACTCTTCATTAAGCAGAAAGACGTTAAAGAGGAACTGTGTGAAGCTGTAGGCAAGCCTAACGAGATGTGGGGAGAAAACCATGTGACTTTCGGTACGTGTTGATGAGAAGTAAAGAGAAATCAACTAAAGACAACGGCATGAAATATCTTGTAATATTCAAATGGAACTGTTCGACAATTGAAATATAACTATAATACGTTTACAGGAACCAAGAGTTACAAAGAAATTAAATGCTGCATGCTGGTAAATATGAATAAAAGCTTGGTCGGACTACAAGTCCCTGATACTAAATTTATCAGTGAAACACGAAAGGTAATGGAAATATTTCACATCCTTCAAAGGTGCTTAATCTGAAGTAGCTGCCTGATGCATTATGGAATGTAATGCAATAAAAAAAAGTAAAAACACTCTATCTCTGCCTTCAATATAAACCAATTATACAGACTGGAAAAAAAGTGCTAAAGCCCGTTTAAACACACGACTTTGCATGAATAAAAGTCAAAAGAGAGCGCAACCCGATGTCCAGGTGATTGAAATGGGAAGAAGAAGATGAATCTGCAGCTAGACTTCTAAAAGGGGCTCAACCCACATAACGCCTCATCCATGATGGGAGATTGTATAGCTCAAAGTTTTATGTTCAAAATATTGGTAAATCGTTCTCTTATTGATAGGGTTATTATCGAAGCCTGATTTAATTTTTCAGCCAACTTGCATGATAACCTTGATATGATAAGATATAACATGCACAATTACTAGTTATTTTCCCTTTGAAATATGAGGACTTACAAAAATATTTGAGTAACATTTAATTTAACTGTAACGCAAATTTTAATAAACAAATTTTAATAGTCCCATAAGCTGCTGACTGATTATAACTGTTTTAGTGCTCCGTGAAAGGAGGATATGTTTTCCAGTGACCTTCTTCCCTCCCTCTTGTCAAAATGTTCTTGAAAGCTACATCTAAGGCAGCTGGTTCTAACACTTGTAAATTAAATTAACACAACAAAATGCTTCAGCATTGATATACAATGTATTTCATGTTATCATACATATACAATTTTAATTTGTGTAAGTATATATACACCAACTGCTTGACACCTATACTATTCTTAGATGTATGATACCCTTTTAGTGGAAAAATGTTAAGGTGCAAGTTTCTCCATGGCAACGGCAGAGCTTATGGCCTGTGCATTGATGCAACTCATCTTTTCTCATGCCAACAACCCGAAAATCATTTTGATATACTGGGCATTTAAGTACATTCCTTAACTAAACTCTGGAATGTCTATCTCTGAAATCGTCATATCTGTGATATAATCTTTAAATAGCAAAGTTTTAATACTTGAATTATTTTTCATTAATTTCATATATTGTACGATGAGTTCAAAAGAGGTTACTCATATTCTTTATTTACACCAAGATCCACTGATTGTAATGGTCACAATTAATAAGAAAAAAAAAAAACCCACAATGCCGTCCATTGTAAGTGTATGTAATATACGCATTTACATACTATAAATTCCAACTTATATAAACCCTGGAAAAGTTCAAATATTGCACAAAGAAGTATCTACAATCGAACATACTGAATGTTACAAGGAGTTACAAGGATTAGGATGTCTCAGACTAGTTAGTCCATCCGAAGAGACATCGTGCGCCTCATTTATCTCTAGGGGCAGGTTTTACTGTTCCTTCACAGTGTTCTAATGATTTTGTCTAGGTTTCTTTTAAATTCTTCCACAATATTGCTGTTTACAACTTCTGGTGGCAGTTTATTCCAAATGTCATACATCTTGTATGTAAAGAAGTTCCCACAATGGGATGTGTTGTATCTCTTCAGTTCTAGTTTCCATCCATTTTCTTTTCTGGTTTTCGTTTAATGTGAGGAGGTTACTGTCTACTTTTGTTATGCTTTTTCAGTATTTTGTATGTTTCTATTAGTTGTCCTCGCAATCGTCGTGTTTCTAAGTCATACATATTCAGGCTCTCTAATCGTCTTTGGTAACCTATTTGCCTGATGGATGAAATTAACTTTATGGCTCTTACTTGTACCCCTTCAAATCTAGTTACGTCCTTTCTTAGTGTTGGTAACCAAAACTGTACTGCATATTCAAGATGGTCTAACTATTGATGTGTAGAGCTGCACCACCATTTCCTTGTTTCTGTATTTGAACAGCCTCTTTATGTATCCCACTAGTTTTTGTGCTTCCTTTTCAGCTTTTATGGACTGTTTTGTGGATTTTAAGTCATTGGTAATAATGACTCCAAGGTCCCTCCTCTTGTTCTACACTATTTACGTCATTGCCAAGCAGCACGTAGCTGGAATGAGGGTTGTTTGGCATCTTTTTTACCACTACCCTATTTTCATTAGATCATACCTTAAACCTTCCACTGTATCTGGGTCTGCTGCATTTAACAAAAAGAGGCTAAGGACAGAATCTTGAGGAACTCCGCTTGTTACATCAGCCCATTCTGATTCTTCACCATTTATTACGACTCTCTGTTTTCTATAAGTTAGCCAGTCTTCAATGCAGTCTACTTTTCTCCTACGATTCCTAAAGCTCTAACTTTTGTCATTAGCTTCTTGTGTGAACTTTGTCAAAGGCCTTTTGGAAATCTAAGTACAGTACATCTATTGTTATGAAAAAACTCCAAAGAGGTCTGATAGGCAGGCTCTGTTTTGTCTGAAACCGTGTTGGCTGTTTAACAAGTTGCTTCTATCAATGTGATCCACAATTTGATCAGCAATTATAAACTCAAAAATCTTACAAACCACCACCATTAGACAGATTGGTCTATAATTTCCTGGCTCTTCTCTTGGGCCTTTTTTGTCAACTGGGGGCACATTACCAAGTTTCCATCCTTTTTGGTGCCTTTCTTTGTTCTTCGCTTTTTCTGTAGAGTTTATGTAAGTGAGGAACTATATCCTCTATTAGCTCTTTAATTTCTCTTGGACGACAAAAAAGTCATCCGGGCCAGGAGATTTGAACTTATTGAGTTTGTCTATTTTGTTTTTAATGTCCTCTTCTGTAAATGTTATTTTGTGCAACAGTTCTGCCCCTTCATATTTAATAGCAAGTTCCGATATTGAGGTAGTGTCCTCAATTGTGAAAACAAGTAAAAATCTTATTCAATAACTGCTTTTTCCAAGTCTGAGTTCACCAAGTTACCTCTATTGTCCCTTAGGGGAACTATGCTATTTTTTATTGGTTTCCTAAAATCAACATGCGCAGAGAATTCTTTTGGGGTTTCTTTACAAACTGATGCAACCCTCTTATCCTAATTTATCTTTGAATTTCTTACTAATTTGTCCACCATTCTACAGAGTTCTTTATGCCTGCTTGCTTCGTCTGGTGTTGGGTGTGGATTCATTGATTTGTGCAATCCGTCTCTTTCTCTTATTTTATTTTCAATTTCTCTGTTGAACCACAGTGGAAGAAGGAAAGTTTTTTTTTTTCTATCTGACTTACTTTTTCCTAAATGATTTCTTCACTTTTAAGTAAATTATTTTTTTGTTTGCATTTTGACTGGCTCTTGTTTTCATATACATTACATAATATATCATTCTGGTGCATTTTGCTCTATTGTGAATCTTAATAGCTTACAAATAGATTTTGTATGTCACATGGAATATAACACTGGATGTATCTAGGCCCATTCCTCAATTACTCATTATTTTCCAAATATCTGTTTGCTCTCCCAGTGTTTGCTAAAAAGAAAAATCTCACGACTGCTACACTGGGTGTTGATATTTATCATATTTTAACACCGCAATTGGTAGTAAATTGAATACGAAAGCTACTAGTAGCACGATACGAAAATTTTACCTGTACAAAACTACCCCAAGACTATCATTATCATATTATACCTTGAAAGGCGCTTCTCGAAAGATAAAGCAAGAACGGGAGATACTGTTGTTACCGTAGGTTTATGCTTGAACACATTCGACATGACCTTCGCTTTCACGGCATCCAGATAAACATGGGGACCGTTATTTTCCTAGAAAAAGCTTTATACCCTACCACTGAAGAGTTACGGGCGACAGTTATTACCAAGACTAAGAAGTCTTTCAGCTATGTTTGTCTCCATTTCTCTTTTTGCCATTACTCTATGCTGCCATGGATTACCTGTAAGTCCTTCCTTTACAATCTGCCTGAAAAGGATTCCAGAAAGGAGAAAGGAAAAACTGGGTCCAAAAGAACATGAGTAAATCGGATCTCTGGTTGAAAAGCCGAAGAAAAAAAAAAAATAAGCCCTTTTAAATTTCCACCAAACGGACACATCACATTACAGAAAGAATTTCATGCATACATCCATACACACACACACACACACAAATATATATAATATATGATATATATATATATATATATATATATATATATATATATATATATATATATATATATATATATATTATATATATAATATATATATATATATATATATATATATTATATATATATATATATATATATATATATATATATATATATATATATATATATATATATATATATATATATATATATACTATACATCGAGCTACAATGTCCTTTAATATCTAATTCGCTCTACCTCGGAATTAATATATTTTCATATTGCTTAACCGAAGGGGATTTTTTTTTTTTTTTTTTTTTACACGATAATAGATTTGCCTGTTCCCAGGCGCGAACCTAAGAAGCTATTCAAATCCAGGACGTCAGTGGAAGCTTTTACCTACCCACCACCGGATTTGAATGGCTTCTTAGGTTCGCGCCTGGGACCAGGCAAATCTGTTATCGTGTAAAAAAAAAAAAAAAAATTCCCCTTCGGTTAAGCATGTATGAAATATATTAATTCCGAGGTAGAGCGAATTGGATATTAAAAGACATTGTAGCTCGATGTATGTATATGAATCACGGTAATGTGATATGACATATATATATTACTATCTTGAATATTCACTCCGACAACTTTTTATTTTGAAAGCATGAAAAATTGTCTTATATTTTGTTAAATATTTTCGATTGAGTGTTAACTTGCTTTATTTTTCGGTATTGGCAACTGCAACAAGTAAAAAAGGCGCAGCCCAGTTTTCCTGACAGCGTATAATGTTTCTAGGCTTATTCACCGATTCATTATTTTTACAAATCTCTGTTCAAGAGTAATCTCTGCATTGACTACAATCTCTCGTAGCGTCAAATAAAAAGAAAAATCCCACAACTGCAACACTGGGTGTTAGCTCTCAGCAGCAGTCAATGAAACTCCAACTCAAGGCCTGGTGGTGGCCGGCACCGCACGATCATTTTTAACTCTAACCTTAAATAAGATTAAAACTATTGATCGTAAAGGGCTGCAATTTAGCATGTTTGATGATTAGAGGGTGGATGATCAACATACCAATTTGCGGCCCTCTAGCCTCAGTAGTTTTTAATCTCTGAGGGCGAACAGAAACAAGTGCTGACAGACAGACAGATAAAGCCATCTCAATAGTTTTCTTTAAACAGAAAACTAAAAACATTTATTCCATGAACGAGATTATCCTTAAACATTTCTCCCTGTGTGAACTGTTCAACATTTCTCTCTCAAGTTTATGGTATATGATATATATAATTTTACTTCAAGTAATAATAACTATAAAATGATATTAGAGTCAAGTTTGACCTAGATCTTCTCTTCTTGCTATTTGTATATGAATTATTTTGTTAACTATATATATATATATATATGATATATATATATATATATATATATATATATATATATATATATATATATATATATATATATATATATATATATATATATATATATATAATATATGTGTGTGTGTGTGTATTTGCAATGTATTTAGGTTTTGTGGGAATGTGTGTTTATGTTTACTGTGGATGCGTTTAGGTTTAACGGGGGGTTGTGTTTGCGTTTAGTGGGGTGTGTGTTTACATTTTCTTGAAATGTATTGAGCTTTTGTGGGGATGTGTGTTAGGGGGTATGTTTAGTTTTAGCAGGGTGTGTGTGCTTAAGTTTAGTGGAAATGCATTAAGGTTTAGTGGAAGTGTGTGTTTAGGTTTAGTAGGAGTGAATATTTAAGTTTAGTAGAGATGCGTTTAGGTTTAGTGGGGGTTGTGTGTTCATGTTTAGTGGGTGGTGATAGGTGTGATGTCTTGCATTAGAAGACGAAAGATTGCAGGATGGGAGAAATGATATCCCGAGTCGTAGATTTGTTTATTCCAAGCAGCAAAAGGTAAATATGTACAGAGGCTCTGCAGGGAGTGCAGCTCGCGCCAAGAGAAGCAAGAAGAATAGTCATGCGCATGTGCGGGGTTCATGATACAGGGCGACACATGCGGATGCGTTCACAATAAGTTGATTTTATTAAATACATGGAAATGATCGTACAGCAATTGCATAGTAAAATATACATTATTCCAGACCCTTCCCCTTTTGCGTTCAAAGAAGTATTTTGAACGTACTAAACAAATTACATGTAGATATGTACATTATGTAGGCCTGTTCAATCTTGGGGACCTGCGAGGGGTCTTTGGAGGGAATTGATGACTTTTCCATGTCTGGGCTAGGGACCACAGGGAGATCAGAGTTGGGAACTTGACTGGGCTGGGGCATGGATATAGGAAGCGACGGTTCCGACGTAACACTCGACCACTTGGGAGAACGGATCTCGTACTCGTGTGATCTTGCACCACCCATGACAATCCCAACTGTGTCCCATCGGTGGGATGTTGGGTCCTGGAGGCGGACATGTTGGCCCACATTAAGCCTGGGGCAGGGGGCGGTCATGGGCGTCATAGTTGCGCTGCACCTGAGCAGCTCTGCAGCGGCTCTGCGGTCGCAGTCATGGGCCTTTTCCTGCCAATCTGAGGACGGTGGGCAGGCACACATTACGGAGGAGAGGGTGACCATACAGTACCTGGGCAGGAGAGTGACCAGACTGGTTGGGTGTGTTTCTTAACTCAAGGAGACCCCGATCGAAATCCTCGCAGTCGATGTTTCCTGTGGGGGCCGTTTTGAGGATCAAGTGCTTGACAGCCTTGACAGCGGCCTCAGCATGTCCTTAGACTGTGGGTAATGTGGCGACGAGGTGATGTGGTGTACACCCCAACGTTCTGTGAAGTCGCCAAATTCTTTGCTGGTAAACTGAGGTCCTCCATCGGTGCGCAGGCGTAAGGGAACACGCACCTCTCTGAAGTAGCGGCAGAAAAGCCGTATGGTCGAGGAGGCAGTAGTGTCACCCTTGCAAGGGACAACCACAGGCCAGCCAGAGAGGCGGTCGGCAACTACAAGAAAGGACTTCCCAGCTACCTGAAGAAGTCCGCCGATACCGACTCAAAGGGCCTGGATGGATGGTCGTCATTGTGGAGAGGCTCCCGTTGTTGGCTGGGACGCAGGACTTGGCACAGCTCGCAGGCAGCGACGGTGTTGGCGACGTCCGAGTCTATCCCAGGCCAGAGGACGGTTTGTCGAGCCCGACGTTTGGTAGCCTCGACACCACGGTGACTATCATGGAGTCTGGCGAGTGTGTGGCGACGTAGAGCTGCAGGAACTAGTATTCTTGCCCCGTAGAGCACGAGGTTGCCATCAGTAGAGAGGGCTTCTCGCAGCTTCCAGTACGGTGATAAGGATGCATGTAGGTCGTAGCGGTTCGTGGGAAACCCAGAACTGATGCAGTCACGAAGGCGAACGTAGGTGGGATCGGCCTGTGCTGCTATCGACATGTCCTGTAGGGTCCGGTCGGCGTCAATGGTTGGGGCATCCTCGTCCTGGGAAGCTGTTGTAGCGTTGATGACAGATCTAACATGCGCCGTTACCTCAGCGCAGCCAGTCATATCCTCAGAGGTGGGGTAGCTGACTGGTGCACGAGAAAGTGCATCTGGGAGCATAGAGACTTGCCGGCGCGCCACACTGCAGTAAATTGATATTGCGACATGCGCTCCTTCATTCGCTGGAGCCGTGGGTTTTCAACCATGTCCAGCGTGTAGCTGTTGATGATAGGCACCAATGGGCGATGGTCGGTTTGCAGGGTGAAGGTTGGCAGTCTTTTGAGGTATAGGCAGCACTTTGTGAGGCCCAAGATACTGCAAGCATCTCCAGTTCAATCGTTGCATACCTTGTTTCGGCGTCCGCGAGAAAGCGGGATCCACACTGGACTACTCGGAGATGTCCAGATCCACAGTCCTGGAGGAGAGCGTAGCCTATCCCGTAGAGGCGAGATGCATCGGTCTGGAGAATGGTTGGCAGGGTTGGGTCAAAAGACGCAAGAACAGGTGGGCTTGAAAGTGCTTGTTTCACACGTTTGAAGGCCTGGTGGTCATGGTCAGGTGTCCAAAGAAAAGAGTGCTTGGGGCCTCATGGGAGTGGTCGAAGGGGCTGTGCAGTCAGGGCAATATCTGGGGTAAACTCTGCCAACTGGTTTACTAATCCCATGAAGGAACGTAAGTCCGTCAGGTTGGATGGTGTAGGGAAGTCTTGCAGAGCAGCAAATCATCCTGGGCCGCAGCAACCTTCCCTTCTTCGGAGAGGGTGAAGCCACAGAAATTCACTCTGGTCTCTGCCACTGTGAACTTTTCTTTGTTGAGAGTGATGCCATTTTTGCGGCAGCGGGTGAGCAATTCGTGGATCCTGTGGTAGTGTGTCAGTAGGTCATCGTCAAAGATGAGAATGTCATCAACAACCTTGACACACTTCTTCATGTCTTGGAGAGCTAGGTCGCCGCTTGTAACAATAGGCATCACCAGTGGCAGCGAAGCCCATAGGTCCCCAAGGCAATGCTGGAAGCGTCCATAAGGCGTAATGAAAGTGGTGAGGTGGCGGTCCTCTTCTGCTAGCTCCATCTGCCAGTAGCCATGTAGAGCATCCGCGGTGGTGAAGAACTTGGCGGTGGAGTCGACAGCACGGACAGCAGCTAAGGGCGTGGGCGAAGGGTGGGCTGGACGGGAGACTTGTGCGTTCAGCTTTGTGAGATCCACCGTGATTCGAACTCCCTTGGCCTTAGGAACGACGACTAGAGGGTGGCACCATTCTGATGGCTCATCTCCACAAGGCTTAATGATTCCCTGTTGTACCATGGAGTCTAGTTCATTCTTGACAGGTTCGCGAAAGAAACGTAGGTATCTGCCTTGGGGTGTGGATGGCGAAAGGGACCGCGTCTTCCTTAAGGTGGACTTTCATGAGAGGGCCGGCCATCGGCCTCAGTGGAGCTGCTTTAAGGTCTTCCTTTGACACGAGTACGTCCTGAAAGGTTTGTAAGAAATACTCTCGGGCCTCAGCAGGGGTCGTGTCAGCATGCAGGGGTAGCTCCTTGCATCGATTAACGTGGGTGACCTGTAGGATGGGCCGCGGAAAGCCTGGTGGGATGATGGCCAACTCCTTGCAAAGTGCATAGGACAGGAGTGGCATTTGAACACATTCATGGACTTGGATTATGGCGAGGCAGGACCGTTTGGCCAAGGACAAGGGGGCCTTAAGGGTTCCTAAAGCAGGTGTCATCTTTGACCCATCTGCCGTGAGTGTCACTGATGTTGCAGGAGGCTGTAGCTCAGTCCTGGGAATGCGAAGGAGTTCCAAGTGCTGGGTCCCATCACTGATACATCAGCTCCTGTGTCAGGCAGCATCATTATCTTCGATGACTCACCTTGTAGGTTGAGGGCGATGGATATAGGTGATGGTGAGGAGTCAGTTGATGAAGAAGGGGTCTCGACCTTGCGACAGTTAGAGGGCTTGCTAGAAGGGGGCGTGGCATTGGGCGGGCCACCCTGCTTGGCGTTCATCTGCTACGGCAGTACTTGTCATAGTGGCCCACTCGGCCGCAGTGTCTGCATGTGGCCTTGTTGGCGGGGCACTTTGGGGTCCTGCGCCAGTGTCCTTTGCAGCCACAGTTTACACATACACTGTTGCTGGCTGGGCAATTTCCTGTTGAGCTGTGCTTCCTTGTAGGGGTTGGTAGCGAGGTAGAACCCCTGTTGCCATGTCCTTTGATTTTTTTATATGTGGAGACGGCACACAATTTAGAAGGAGGGGCACGTATGGCGGTAGTGGCTGTCCGTGTGGCCTCATAGGAGCGACATTCGTTAACCATGGTGGCCAATGAGCTGCAGCGTCCAGGGCAATGAGTTTCTGAGTGAGCTCCTCGTCTCTGACTCCCATGATAATGATCATCTTCAGCTGAGTCTCCTCACACACAGCAGAATGGCCAGGACAGACGTCGATTTCCTCTGCTACATGCTTCAGTCGGACGTAGAAGTCGCTGAAGCTTTTCCCTTCCCTCTGCTTGCAGGAGAGCAGGTCCCTGCGTTGTAGAGCTTCATTCCTCAGGTTCTTGATGTGTTCCTGGAGAATATTCAAGACCTCGTCAACACTCCGATCCGTGTCTGGTGGTACATTGAGCGTGTGCTCGAGTATTCTTTGGGTCTCCAGGCTGAGGCACATACGAAGCTGTATCATCTGTTTCCTGGTAGGTAATGTCCCTAAGTCCACCACCACACTGTAAGTCATCCCAGCGTCTACGCCATTCCCTGAACACTTGGTATGTGGCATCAGGACGTAAGGGCGGCGGGGTCTGGGCGATGGCTTTCTGTGGGGGTGGTGGCTGGGTGGACGATGCCGCTGGTGTTGCTTGCTGCTGGGCTGAATTGACGCTAAGTAGCTGCAACAATACGGTGAAACGTTGAGCTTCCTCTTCTCTTCTCAAGTTGTCCTCTTGGCGGCGTAGATCCTCTTCGTGACGACATTGTTCCTCTTCATAACGACGTTGCTCTTCCTCTCTCCGACGTGCAGCCAACTCGGCCTGTCGAGATTCCTCCAGGTACTTGATGAGGAGCCTTAACTCCGTATTTGGAGCTGCGGGAGGCGGTATACTCAGGTGCGGTGAGAGCAAAGGTGGGGTTTCCAGCGATGCAAAACCTGGAAGGGTTAGACGGTCTATTGGTGAGACTGGGTGTGAAGGCAACTGGCGGTCCTCAGGGTCCTGGTCGTGTTGCATATCCCCAAGCTCGTCTTGATGTAAGGCAGAAGCCATTATGAGCAGTTTTATGCAATGTCAACTGCAGTTTAAAGGAAGAGAAGAACGATGAGGAAGACTTTCTAGAGTTTTTATTAAAAAGTTACTATAAATAATTCTTCAACTATGCGGCGAATACTGGCAGGCGGTGGAGAGTGGGCTGGGTGGGCTCCTGGGGGGTGGGCGGTTGGGTGGGGTGGGGAGTGGGGAGCGACCACTCGACCGTTGAAAAAATGAGTCGGCAGTGTATGGCAAATGATGAGCGTGGGTGGATGTGCCTCGGGCTCTGTAGCTGGATATGGAAATAAGGGTACCCGTAGAGCTGGGGTGAGGCACAAGATAAATACAACCCACTAAAATCAAAGCACTGACATTACACTGCACTGGCACTACACAAACACTGCATGAACGTATCATAAGCACCGCATAGCACTGTAAAATCCAAAGGCGGCGAGGGGTAATGGCGGCTGGGTTTGAATGCTGATTCCGGTGTTCTTGAAAATGCTGAATGGTCTCGTCACTGCGCCATGGTGATAGGTGGTGATGTCTTGCATTAGAAGACGAAAGATTGCAGGATGGGAGAAATGATATCCCGAGTCGTAGATTTGTTTATTCCAAGCAGCAAAAGGTAAATATGTACAGAGGCTCTGCAGGGCGTGCAGCTCGCGCCAAGAGAAGCAAGAAGAATAGTCATGCGCATGTGCGGGGTTCATGATACAGGGCGACACATGCGGATGCGTTCACAATAAGTGATTTTATTAAATACATGGAAATGAATCGTACAGCAATTTCATAGTAAAATATACATTATTCCACAGTGGGAGTGTGTGTTTAGATTTAGTAAGGATTTGTTTATGTTTAATGGGGTGTGTGTTTAGGTTTAGTGGAGAAGCATTTAGGTTTAGCAGAGGGAGTGTTTAGGTTTACTGTGGATGTGTTTACGTTTAGCACGGGGTGTGTTCAGGTCTAGTGGAGTTGTGTTTATGTTTATTGGGGTATTTCAGTTGATTGGGGTTGTGTTTAGGTTTAATAGGGGGTAAATGGGACAGTCATTACAGTAATATCTGGATAATAGGGACAGGTGGCACAGTTACTCTTTGATAAAAGCGATAGACAGAGTAATAGCTGGTTAAATGGGACTATATAAATTGTCAGTCACCACAGTAATACCTGGATAAAAGGAACACTTAGTACAGTAATACTTGGATAGAAGGGGCAGGCAGCACAGTAATACCTGGGGGCAGGTATAAAATACAGTCACTACAGTGATACTTGGATAAAATGGACAGTCACTACAGTAATGCCAGGATAAAAGGGGCAATCAGCACAGTAATTCTTTGATAAAAGGGATAGACAGTGGAGTAACACCTGGTTCAATGGGACACTCACCACAATAATACCTGGATGAAAAGGACAGCCACCACAGTAATATCTGGATGAATTGGACAGTCACCAGATAAAAGGGACAGCCAGAACAGCAATGCCTGGATAAATGGGACTATCACCACAGTAATGTCTGGATGAAATGGACTGTTACCTCAGTAATACCTGGATAAAAGGGACAGTCAGTACAGTAATACTCAGGGACAGTCACCACAGTAATACTTAGATATATGGGACAGTCACCACAGTAATACTTATCTGGATGAAATGGACAGTCACCAGAGTAATCCCCGGATAAAAGATTCAGTCAGCACAGTAATACCTGGATAAAAGGGACAGACAGAACAGCAATGCCTGGATAAAAGGGACAGTAACCACAGTAATGTCTGGATAAAGCAGACAATTACCACAGTAATACCTGGATAAAAGATACAGCCAGTACAATAATACCCATAAACTGGAAAGTCACCACAATAATACCTGGATAAAAGGGATAGACAGCACAGTAATACCTGGATGAAAGGGGCAGGCAGCACAGTAGTATTTGGGTAAAACGGACAGTCAGAACCGTAATAGCTGGATAAATGAGACAGCCAGCACAGTAATACATAGGTAAATGGAACAATCAGAACAGTAATGCCTGGATAAAGGGGAAAGCCAGCAAAGTAATACCCGGATAAACGGGATAATCCCATATTTTGTATCTTTATTGTGACAGAAACGTAAGTTATAACTGGTTTTAGTACATCATTATTTGGCGCTATTTGTACATAAGATTATTGAATTTCGTGAACCCACTACCACATATTTTAATTATGAAGTGCGTTACTGTAAGATTATGAGACAAAAGAGGCATACCTTAAACTTATCATCATTACAGCTAAAGAATGCTCAGTGAAAAGACCTGCATGATACTTTATTGGAAAGAGAATATTCTGCTACTTTTTTTGGTCTAGGATTACTGAAAATAACAAAATTAACTTACTCATCTAATGATGGACACCTATAAGCTAGCCATGTATTTAAAAAAAAGTTCTTTTGTACTGAATATTATTTTGTGATGATGTATATCTTCATTATCATACATTATGACATCAAAAATATTTCTTATAGAAAGTGAATATGAAATGTTACCAACTCTATTCCTTTGCAGGAAATAACTGTAAGCCTTGATGTTGTTTGAACTCCCATTGAAAGGACTATTGTTTGCTTGGTTTAACACTTTTATCATCGTATGACTAACATATAAAGATTGACAGCTTATGTAACCAGCTTTTCTATCATTAATGTGAAATAATCATAAGCTGTAATGTAAGCGTGCTAACTGTTTCATACGATTTTACGATTCTATCTTAGGAAGATAATTTAGTTTGTTTTACGAGTAAAAGGTTAGGAAACTTTTTGAATCAACTGTTAAGGGATCATCATATTCTAAGCTTAAAAAATAATAGACCGAGTGTGAATTTCACAAAAAAGAACTGATCATAATCATTATAGTTACTAACTTCCTCTGTTTGGCCTCTCAAGCGGTTGAACTAATGCTACAAACAAATAAATACTATCAAATACAGACGACAAAAAAGAAAGCAGATAGGTAAGGTAAATCGATCTTTGCATCTACTTTTCCACCATTACTTGAGATGGTTACTAGAGTAACTATTCATTTAATTTCTTTTATTACTAAGGTTTAAAAAAATCATGTGACTGCCATTGCTGTTTACATCTATGCTCACTTGCCTTGATGAACAAGATCTACACCACGACAAAAAATATACAGAATTTCAGGTGTGGGTTAATTAAAGCCGAGTTACTCCAATTGTATTTATAATTTGAGGCTCATCTATTTGCTAGTATATTGACTACAAGGTGGAAGGGAGAATTAGTTGACTTGTCTCTCTCTTGTTCATTGTCTTTATTTCATTATCTTCGAGTGATTATCAGAGTACACACACACACACACACACATTTAAAATGCCAAAACGCAGTGCCCTAATTTTCCTCCTCTGGATTCATTTAGTTCTCGGTAATTACATGGACTTAGGAGGCCTCTTTCAAGAGTGAATGATGAGATTCTTATCAATCCTCTTCGGTTACCATTCGTTATAAAACAGCAGATTGTACTGCCACTGTGAAGGATTCTACCTAAATTTTTAATTCATGCTCCTTGTTGAGAGAGTACACACACGCACACACACACACACACACACACACACACACACACACACACACACACACACACACATATATATATATATATATATATATATATATATATATATATATATATATATATATATATAACAATGGAGCATGAATTAAAAATTAAGGTAGAATCCTTCACAGTGGCCAGTACAATCTGCTGTTATAACGAATGGGTAACCGAAGAGGATTGATAAGAATCTCATCATTCACTCTTGAAAAGATGCCTCCTAAGTCCCTGTAATTACCGAGAACTAAATGAATCCAGGAGGAGGAAAATTAGGGCACGGCGTTTTTGGCTTTTTAAATGAAAGCATTAATCTATAATCTGTAATGAAGGAGCAGTAAAGGAAGATATCATACAGAACCAAATTACCATCCTAGAGTCAGTTAAAGCTAAGGGGTTAATGTTAATGCAAAACGCAGCATTAACCATTTCCAAATGGGATCCTCAAAGTTCACTGACATTCAGTTTAAAGAAAGATTGTAGTGTTCTCGCCAGCTTTCGTTACAAAAGAACCTACTCTCTTCATATGTTTATTACTTAAACTAATTATGATGGGAATAGTGATAGATTTCGAGGATAGTTTAAAATTAACAACAACTAAGCATTATAAAGGTTGGGAAAATCAATTAGAAAACATGAAAAATTTATTATATATATATATATATATATATATATCTATATCTTTATATATATATATATATATATATATATATATAT
>NC_061106.1:6820080-6845080 GCF_015104395.2 Macrobrachium nipponense | reverse complement strand
AAAGAATCTCATCACTCATTCGGAGCCTCGAATATCTCGTGTACTTTGTTTTCTCTCTCCCTGTCTTTCCTGCGTCTAAATTGAAAGAGATAATTATCTCTCTCAACTCGTAAGTTGTGGAGATAATGTCGTCATAAGCCCCTCATCACCGTTTAATTAACGATAGTTAGATTGATAACAAACATGGTAAGGCCTAACACCCCTCTTCTCTCTCTCTCTCTCTCTCTCTCTCTCTCTCACTTTCACTACCATAGAATTCAACATCCATAGATTCGCGTATCCACCATCAAGTCGTATATTTTGTTGAAGTAAACGTATACAGTAAAATTATTGTTTTTGGTTATATATTAGAATGATATATACTCATTTCTATCTTTATCAACGTGTATTTATTCATTATATATTATTACGTCATCACCAATGGCACGAATTGGCTGTGATTATATTCCGTATGGACATGCATTGCGGGTATAATATTTTTTCTAATAATCTAATTTTGAGCGGATGGGAAAGAAGTTCTTGTGCCGTCTTTGCACTTTCTCTCTCTCTCTCTCTCTCCTCTCTCTCTCTCTCTCTCTCTCTCTCTCTCTCTAACATATGATTTCACAGCAATAACGAAGAACAATTGCAACTGATGAAAGACATGTGAACAGGTGTGAACTGTTTTTAACACCCTTGTCGCAAAAAAGTAAACTGGATCCTCTTTTTTCCCGACAATCCTTCACAACGTTCAGGATTAGCAAGTTAAAGAATACAGGCGACTGAGCTTGCGGTTCTCTTGTCATATGTAAATATGAGTGGACAATACTCCTGATGCAGAAATTAGTATTGTGAAATGTCTTGTGCAAATTAATGGATCAGTCAGTTTTACATTAGTTTGCAGAACTTTTGATGAAATTACGAGGCGACAACTAGGGTTGCAACACTAGATCTGCCTCTCTCAGTAGAAGGTCTAGCTCGCGTCGTCCCTCTCCACAGCCAAGATTCATTTAGTACAAAGAGTCTGCGATATTTTAAAATTAAACTTTGAGTAACTGTGCAATCCATGGCTCCATGTTTGTAAAGCTTTGATAAGTGTATTTGAGTAATTAAATTGTAAATTTTTTTATGATTCATAGCTCTAAAGAGCCAATGTAAGGCATTTTTGTCAAGTTTTTATGCTCTTTGATTGTGCGCCTTATGGCCGACGACAATATTAATTCAGGGTTGTGCTGTAATATTTCAGAGTTGATTTTCATTTGTAAGCTGCCAGTCTGCCTTTCAGTTCACGTGTCGTTAAATTTCATAGTTTAATTTTGTAATAAAATTTTGAGTCCCCGCAGTATCATGCTGGAAGTTTGTAGGTTTTGCCCTTCAGGCCAGATCATCGCAGTCCTATACAACCATGGGAACCTGAGAAGAACAAATATGTAAAAAGAAGTTGCTGCGAACAAGAAAGAAACTTCCAACAGTAACTACAATGAACCACCCCAGTGGGTCCTACTCCCATCAAAATTAATTTCACTCTGCTCCTAATGAACAAAGCACTCTGCACACCCAATCAACTCAGAGAAGCGGTGCAAATAGCCATTGCTTCCCTTGCTGACTTCAATCTTGCATATGGCATCATGATTACTAATAGAAAATTCAGGCTTGCTAATTCTCTGTCCCGTTTCTGAAAACTACCTAACCACCTTGAGTTCTTTATAACAATTAAAGTTCTTTCTTGGTTCCATTTTTAAACTAATGTGTCTGCTGCTCCTCTATATCTAGCATAACTGAAGTCTTGGGTAGGTTGTCTGTCCTGCTCATTCGTTCTTCCTCCTCTACTTAAACAGGTGTTAAGCAATGGGTCTACCTTTTACTATACACAAGTTTTTGTTGTTTTAACAGTAAATCTAACGCGTAAGTTTTATTTTACATTTTACAATTAGTAATTTGATACTTATAACAATTTTGTCATTTATAACATTTAATCAGTAGGTGTTAATTTACAGATTGAAGCTTCGCTGATCTATGTGCGAAACTTTTCTTGAATAAACCATGGCTTTTTATGATGTATTTTGATGCCAATGCCTACTTTAACAGTAAAAGGTCTCTTGCTTAAGACCCAACTAGATTTATGCATGACTGTGTGCAAAGTGAACAATATCTAGGTGTTTTCAACCACCCCAACAACCCCCTCCACCGACCCCCGCCCTGGTCAGATTAAGGAAATCGTTTTCAGAATAAAATAAAGCCACCTGTTCTCCTGCGTCATCCTTTAGACAAAGAATTGTTTTGTACGAAAAATAAATCACGCAAAGCCCTGCAATTTCAAACCATTTTTAAAATAAAGAATTAATCATCGAATGGGGAAATTAGGACATTAATCTTGAGAGACCGTCTAGCTCATAAAATAATTAATAATGAATTACGGTTTCATTATTTGACTCCCATACTATCCCAGAGCTAATCAAGAAAAGAACCGGAGAGAACTAGGAATAAAAGAAAAATTGTCTGCCAGTGAACCCATTTACGACATTTCTTTTAATTTCAGAAAAGAGATGGATGCAGGCCAAACATAAAAGTTTATTATTTCCTTCTCGTACATACATATAATTGCCGTTTCGATATATCTATTGAAGCTACGATTGTGAGGATGGGTTATTCCAGCTCTAATAAATATATCTGGAAACGACAGGTATATGTATGTTACGAGCGGGAATACACTTTCAATCATTTTGCGGTCAGGTCGGCAACGTGACATCGTCGGATATATATATGTAATGATTACATAATAAAAATATGGAATGTTAGTCCATATATATAAAAGACTAAACTAAAGAGGTCAACCAGATTGCTTGCAGGAATGTGATCAGACTAGAGACGCTAAAGATGACGTATACAATAAAGTATGTAGGCTAAGTCGACATGCCGTCATCTGTGGTCATTCATTTGTTTTGAAACATTAGTCCAAGCTCCCTGCTTGAGACAACTACCGCGACCTATAATTCAAACGGCCTACGTGATCTGTAGTGTGTCTCATTGTATGTATGTTCATATGTTTGAACTACTGTCTGCTCCTTTATGACTTGTAACCGAGATGTAGAATGGGCAGAATAGAGTTAGCTATCGTCATTAGAAGACCTGTACCTCTTTACCAAAGCTTTACCATGTAGAGAGAATAGAATTAGCCATCATCATTGGCAGAAGCGATCAAGCTATCGTCATTAGAAGACTTGTACAATCATACCTGATCTTCACCATGTAAACTCAGAAGAATATATATATTTTTATACTTCGTGTTTTCGACTAGAACCTCATCACCGAATCATCATGAGTTTAACACATCGTCGTCATAACCAAAGAAGATAATACTGACTTCGTAAGTGATCTACAAACCCCAAGACACTCCAATGAACATGGAAGTGCAATACCAACCGACTTAGCGTAATATTATCGCAAGTCTAACATTACCTCATAGGGCGCCTTATTATACAAGGCAACAGCCCTAAAAAAAAAAAAAAAAAAAAAAAAAAAACAAAAAAAAAAAAAAAAAAAAAATATATATATATATAATATATATATATATATATATATATATATATGCAGTTTTACTTTTTAGTAAAAGGCTAGACCCACCGCCAATAACTGTGGTTGATGACAGCAGGCATGCGGTCGTAAGAACTCCTTTGCCAAATGATATACCATGCCTGATGTTGTAAGGAAAGGCACATCAGGCAACCGACCCCTTAGTGTAAGGATAGCAGTGGGAAAGAAGAATATATATATATATATATATATATATATATATACATATATATATACATATATATATATATAGTATATATATATATATATATATATATATATATGTATGTGTGTGTGTGTGTGTGTGTGTGTGTGTGTTGTGTGTGTGTGTGTGTGTGTGTGTATGTGTATAAGCATATTGGAGTATGGAGACACATTCTGTCCTTTATTCATTTATTAAGTGACGACATTTCATATCTGCTTGATACATTTTCTTTGTTGAAATTCCAAGTACACAGTGATTGCGTATAAGCAGTAAAAGATGTACAATTAAATATTTGCTAACACCATAATTAAAAACTCTGTTTAAAAGTAAAAAAAAAACACACAATAAATAAGGAATAAAAACAGAATAAAAACACAGAACAACAGTAAAAGTGCCAAAGACCAATAGAAAGCAAGGGATACCCACCCACACTGGTAGCGTAGGGGGATGGGGGTGGGGGCAGTGTAAACAAATAGAATCTGGACAGCTAATCAAGCAATATACATTTGAGTAGAAGATGATTGGTGGTTGAAGGTAGATACCGTTAGCTACTCATGATCGATTCAAGTAAGGTTAGTTCGTCTATATGTCGAGTTCTTCCTATAATAATAAGAGGACTGGCATCTATGTGAGTCTTGCAACTTTTACGACGGTTTCTTATGTTAGATTGTTCGGGAATCGACAGTCGACAACCCGTTCTGTAGCTAAATATCTTGACGAGAGGAAATCCGGACTTCAAGCAGTCTCCTAGTGGAACCGATGTAGGTGCGGAGATCACATCTGGGACAATTATAATTATATATCACACTGGAGGGGAACAGGGGCTGATCTTATTCTTAACTTGGAAGAGTGAACCGATAGTTCGGGGTTTTATCGGAATAGTTTTGAAATCAAGGGCAGCCAATAGTTCATTGAATAGGCTGATGCATAATCCTAAATGTATTATTATGATAAGAAGGGAAATCTAGCGCATATACGCAGCTTGGTGACACGATGGACTATTGGGGGTGGATTGTATTTCAAAGTAAGTAGCTTATTAAAGTATCTATGAAAAATTGCTGGAAGGAAATAATTATTCTTAAAGTAATCAGCAAGGAAGTAACTTCAATCTGAAAGGTAGACCAATATGATATCAGATTAATGGATCTGTAGAGGAGAGTGGATTGAGAATTCATCTTAAACTGTAAAAAAAAATTCTATAAAAATTGGCCCCTACGCCAGTATGGTGTTCTTTCTATAAATGCCAGTGTAAAAAACTTAGAAGTATAGAGGTCATTATGATTATTATTTATATATCTTTATATATATCTATATATATATATATATATATATATATATATATATGTATATATATATATATATATATATATATATATTTATATATATATATATATATATATATATATATATATTATATATATATATATATATATATATATATATATATATATATATATATATATATATACACGCTTATAAAATGAGTGTGTGTGTGTTACGTAGAGAATATTTATTGAAACAAAAAGTCTACTATAAAAATCTACTATAGAAACTATTAGTGAGATTATCATAAAGAGTAAGACACTTAGTCATATGAATATGAGTCTGAAACATCGAAGGAGAAAGGAAATGTGCAGTATTGATCAATTGCTAGTAAAAAAAAAAATTTAATGATCGTTATTAGCTGGGTACCGAAGACGAAGGGTTATAAGAACACTTTGCAAACAGCCTGTCATGAACTCGCCATCGAAAGCTATGATGAGCTGAAAATGGTGAACAGATTACAAGCCTCTTAAACTCTGACGTATCAAAAGTCATGAAAGGTGAAGGAAGGATAGGGAGACAGAGAGAATTGAAGAGGCGGTTGACTGTGAGCACGGTTATGTGATCATTGCTCTCTCGTACTTGTTTTTCACAAGTCCAAGATGGACTTGGCGTGTTATTTCTCAAATCCAGCTGAATCCCATAAGAAGCAGCCAACAAAAGGTGACACCGTTATACTCAAAAGGGATAATAAAAGGAATTACCACAATATGAGTTTCAGTTAGCTGCCCTGAAGAATTAACGGTTATTTAAATTAAATAGCCTGTCCACGACAGAAATAGAAGTTGATTCTATATTACCCTTTTAGATGTTCTAGATTTTAGGGACTGTAATAATCAGATACTCAAGATTTTCAGTTTAACGAAAATCGACCAATTCAGAGGTATTCTTTTCACTCTAAAGAAATAAAAAGCAATGTCATAATGAATTTTTCTTTACTTGCATTCAGAAATTTTGACCTTGAATAAAAACACGGTGAACTTTAAGATATCTCTGCAACTTTTATAAGCCTCAGGTCCCACCTCACTTCACTGAGAAAGTAATTTCACGAGCAAGGAGGTGTTTCTATGGACTTCAATGATAACAGTAGGGAAAAGTCAAAAAGATATATGTATCGCTTCCCTTTAATCCAGACGTGAAGAATATAAGAAGTCAAGTAAGGAAATGTCAGGAAACTAAAATTCTCTTCAATTGAATATGAAATACGATAAGACGCAACCTCGCAAGAAACGACAACGACAAAAATCCCATATTAGGCAGTGTTTATGAACTACCATGCATGGATTGTAAAGAAAAATATTTTGACGAAAGTAAACAAGGACTAGATAAACGTTTGGGGACATTAACGAGCATATGAGTTACATTCACAAAACAGAGCAGTAGTAATGCCCATAGACACAATTAGGACGAGGTTAATATTGCCTTTAAAAGCAACAATGTGGATTTTAGGCGACTACTAACCATTTGAAGCCCTTTGTCGCATAGGTTTTCTTGAATATCGTTTTGTATATCAGTTGTATCTTCTTGATATTTTGGCACAGCATGTCTTAGATCCTTCGGTAATTTTAGGCAATTTAATGAATCAACAGAGTTTACGCTTGAACTTTTTCAGTTCCCTCCACATTCGTTGTAGTTATCTGAACTCCTGTTCTTGGCTTAGCTAAAGAGTTAGGAAAGAAGCCCCGCCCACTCCTTTCTCTCTCTCTCTCTCTCAAACTTATGAATGGAAGAGTGTACGTACTACGATATAGCTATTACGTTTTATATATCCAAATTAGTTTATAACATTAAGTTGTTTTATCTGCATTTCATTGTTTTGAGAAATTATTATAACCTCATGGTTCATTTAACGTCTACAGATACAGATGAGTGGACCGACAGAAAATTAGAGGGGCGGTAGTTTACTGGCTTCCAGGTATGCTTATTTTGTCGTCTGATACACGCAAACATCCGAAGTCCCCCTTAGCTGCAAGTATACGTCCATCCAACTTTATCAGCTATAACAAATATGTTGCGATATTGCCATCTTGGATGCCACAATGCATTTGCATTACGGCTGTTCGCTGCATATAACGCAAAGAAGGTAGCCAATGGGCTAAGAATTTCTCTGAAAAGGTAAATGATAATCTCTTTGAGGGCTCCCTCTAACGTACAAGCATTGGAACATGGCTGAATGATTTTTAAATTCTTTTATCAAACTGACAATAATAGTATTATTATATGGAAGGATTTGTCTAGATTTTTTTTACGGAAAAAAAAAGCCAGGGGCGACTGCCATGGGGAGGTGAAAGGACAATTGTTCCTCCCATGGGTGACTGTTACCAAGGTGGTTGAGCCATCCGTCCTGTTAAGAGGGTAAACAACCGAGTGGACTAGCTGCAGCCACCTTAACCGTGTTCGGACCCACCTTCAGTAAAAGTACTTTAACACGTCCTGACTCCTGACACCGGAGATGTGCACCAGTCACGAGTCATATGTCGTGGGAGCAACACCTCGTAACATGAGACACGTGACTGGTGCCCATCTCCGGTGTCAGGACATGTTAAAGTACTTTTTCTGAAGGTGGGTCCGAACATGGCCGCAGCTAGTCCACTCGGTTGTTTACCCTAGACAACGCGCCTTACCATACCATGCTACAGAGGCTAGTCATTGCCCCACATCTGCAATATCTTATAAATAAAAACTGGCTCACCACCACCATATTCTCACGGTAATAAATAGAAACACACTTGATGTATAAAAACATACAAATGCCTTTATATACTAAGATACTGAATAGAGAATGGGTACTATCGGTAGTTCAAAATGTAAAAAGCCATATGTAGTACACTCTTCTATTCTTAAGTTTGAGACAGAGAGAAACGAGTGGGCTGGCTCCTTTCTTAACTCTTTAGCTAACCCTACGACAGGCGTTCGTATAGCTACAACTAATGTTGGGGAAATTGTTAAAGTCCAAGAGTAAACTGCTTTAATCAATACATTCAGGTACTTCATACTATTGCCTACAATTACCGAACGGTCTGAAACATGCTGTGACTAAATATTAAGAAGATAAAGCTGACATATAAAATGAAATTCAAGAAAACCTATGCTACAACGGTCTTGAAATGTTAGTAGTTAAGGGAGCTGTTTTATAAGCTTAGGAGAGTCATTCAAAGGCAACAAGTATGTTTTTAAAAGATTCTACTTTAGGACGGGCTCTGTTTTCCATCTCCAGATGCTGCTTCTACATTGCCTCTCCCTATCACAGTAAACGCTGGTCAAGGGGAGTCTGATTACAGTGCTCAATCTACAACTCCGGAAGAAGAACCTCCAGCAACGTTACGTCAACCCGTACGGAGATCGAGCAGAATTGCATCTAGGAAGAAGAACCTCCAGCAACATTACGTCAACCCGTACGGAGATCGAGCAGAATTGCATCTAAGAATATTAATAGAGGAGAAGAAATCACATAGTTAGAATAACTTCTCTTTCTTCATCACCTCGTCTGTTTGTGTCAACAATCTTCAGTGGCTGTATTTATTAGTTCATTTTATGTTAAATTACTCATTAGGACTGAAGATGAACCCAGAGAATGTTTCGAAAGCTTTTATAAAGTTTTACACGATCTCTTAACAATTATACTATTGTGGACCCTTTAGAGCATTCTCTGAACTCTCGTGAATAGTTTTCCCCAAATTCATGCATTCCTATTACTTGGGTAACAAACAAACTAAATCAAAACTTGAAGGAAACTGCAAGACTTGTGATTATAACATAAAGGAATTAAAATATGTTATTGCTTTCTCATATACCATTGGTAGAATACATACTGTTTATATAATATATATATATATATATATATATATATATATATATATATATCTATATATATATATATATATATATATACTATATATATATATATATATATATATATAGTATATATATATATATATATATATATACTTGGGTAACAAACATGAACTGAATCAAAACTTGAAGGAAACGGCAAAACTTGTGATTATAATTTAAAGGAATTATAAGAGTTTATCGCTTTCTCAAATCCCAATAATAGAAACCTTAAAAAATTTGTCAACTTTATAATGGACATCATTCTTGTTTTTTTTATTCATAATTTTTTACCTAAAAACAAAATATCTCTACGCCAAGAAGAATTAATAACGACTGGCTATCGATTATGAACTTCTGAGACGTCATTTGTTAAAAAGTTCAGCATATACTTCTCGCGAAATGGGAAATGTTTGAAGGATAATATATGATTATTGTCTTATTTCCTCTTAACTTCCAAGTACAATAAAATAGGCGGAGGGAAAATGAAAGCCATAAAAGATAATCGGGATCCAGCTGCTGCACCAACATTCGTGCTTTGTTCCTAAATACGCTTCCAGTTGGGGTAAACAGTTGCAATTTCTGCCAGATGCAATATACACTGCAATCGTTCCCAATCGCCAAAATCTGTAGTACAAGGTATTTGTGAGGGTTAATATTCCCTGGGTTATGAAATCTGAGTTGATGTATACGCCTTGCATGCAGTTCTAACCGCGCATTTGGTATGATTGCTAACTTGCGAGTTAGGGGGAGATATCTGAAGGAGGAGGAGGGCTAAAGATACTTTACCTCTGAATCCTGAAACCACTCGCACCTCCCTTCAAACAATAAGTTATTTTGTGTGTGTTTGAAAAAGAAGGGAAAGTGAAAAAAAAACAAATTTTCAGTAAAAAAAACAATATTCACTTTAAAGACATGCAATGTACAAGCCATGCAAAACAGTAACTGACTTCGCAAATAATTTAACAATATATGAAGTGCACGCATTATTCTAATCTGAAATGGCAACTGGGATTATATTTGTTTGTAAGAAAAGGTTGCAATGATATATCATTCGTATAATATCAGTGATTGCTTAGACATTGCTTATATGCTTTATATATATATATATATATATATATATATATATATATATATATATCTATATATATATATATATATATAACAGAAACTACAACGTATCGTATAGTCCAAAACATGTAAAAACTGAATATATTAATTTTGTTGCTTATATTTAACAGAAACTACAACGTATCGTATAGTCCAAACCATGTAAAAACTGACTATATATATATATATATATATATATATATATATATATATATATATATATATATAATATATAATATATATATATATATATATATATATATATATATATATATATATATATATATATATATATATATATATATATATATATTACATAAAGTCTTACTAATTCATCAGTAAAGAAGGTTGTTTCATAAAAACTTTAGCCCTTAGGAATTTCCCAGAAAAACAGAGAATTTAACATTTTTGAATTTAACAAAAAGAGGCAATGTATCATTTCTATGGACACTTACATCAAGAAAATTCAAATTATTATTTCTTTCTTCCTCTACAGTAAATTTTATAGAAGGGACTAAATAATTGAGAGTATTTAGGATTCCTGGAGATTTTCATAAACTGGCCGACTACAGAAAATATCATCCACATACCTACACCATTTAACTGAAATTTCATATTTTCAGTCTTTTGGAAATAAACTAACATTGCCTCTTTTGTTCATACTACTCCAATCACCTTCAAAATGTTAAATTCTCTGTTTTTCTGGGATGTTCCTAAGGGCTTTACGTGTCTGTAGCCGCAGTTTATTGACACTGAGATTAAAACTATTTATGATATTGCCTTGAAACTTAAATACCCAGGGACTTTTGTAGATGTGGCATGAAAAAGAGCTAGAAAAACATTTTATTTAACTAATGACCAACTTGGCTCAGTAAGCATAACATTCTAAAATTACCCGATGATGAAAGGTTTTCGGAATTCCTAGAATTTTTAAAGCTTTTTAACATAAATGTTGTTTTCAGTAATATTAATGTCAAGAGTTTAGTAATAAAAAATTTTCCTAAAGATCTTCCAGGCTGCATATATGAAATTCCTTGCAAAAAGTGTGATAAAGTCTACTACGGACAAACCGGTAAATCTCTTTCACAACGTCTCAAATAGCACCAATATTCTGTGAGAACTGGGCAAATATCGAATGGATATTCATACATATGAGAGATTTAGATCATCCTATTAACTGGAGTCAAGCAAAAGCCCTAATCCCATGTAATAACATAGTTAAAATGAATATCATTGAATCTTGTTTCATCAAATCAAATAATGGAAATGTTCTAAATTTAAGTCTTGGTTCATAATGGAAAAAGTTGGAGTTAATTTAAGTAACAAAATTTATATATTAAGTTTTTACATATTTTAGACTATACAATACGTTGTAGTTTCTGTTAGGGTTAAATCTACGTTTAAGTTTGTGACCGTGTGATATCCGATAATCATGGATTATCTCTTTAATTTTTACCCTTTTGACAATTAACTCTCTGGTATTCTTGATTTTGTTGTTTACCCGATAACTTTCTTTCCAACTTAGTAAAGACGAAAGTGCTTGGATTTCTGCCCATCATTTTGGTGTGGTATTCGCTTATATATTGTGACAAAGTGCCAAGTATCTGGTTACTACACTTACCATTCATTAATTGTTACCTCACAACAGCCAGACACCTGAACCCTCATCACAGGTACTAAACGACTGAATACTCTAAAGGGAGCAGTGATCCCTTAACAACTTACCAGTATTGCAGAAAATGAGACTAAGTTCATCAAAACAGGTGTGAGATAATATTGTAAGTAATTAAATTAATCAAAGGGCATCACTCCATCAACAGCTTTAAAAGTCTAAGTATATCTCTGATATCAGAAGTCTAAGTACTTCCCTGGTTCTAGTGACTTCAAGTTAATTGAAGGAAAACAGATCAATTACCACTCCATGTTTCTATCTAACATAAATATAATTGTAAGCTGGTGTTAAAAAAATAAACACTTATAAAAATTTTATAATACAAAAAATTTATTATTATTAAACTCAAGATTTATAAGTGAAATTCACAATGTCAGGGAAAATTACTGTTACTTGAAAACAAAGTAAAGTTCAATTAATTCTTGAATCAATTCAGTAAAATTAAATCAAAATTAATTTATCACAAAATTCAAGAAAATTAATTCAATCAAAATTCAAAAGTGTTAGGCAATAATTGAAAATTTGAAATGAATTCAAATTCTAAGTGCAAATTAATTCACAAGTGTTAAACTTAATTAAACGTGCAATGATTAAGCAATGAAAATAACCAAGTTAATTAAATTGTGAATGCAAATGAAAACACAGAAAAATGTGGAAAATACCAAAATTGCAAAAGTACTAATCACACAGAATATAAAACAAAAAGACACACTTCAATAAGAAAATGGATAAATGCACAAAACATAAAAATCACTTCAATAAGAAAATGGATAAATGCACTTCAAATGAAACAAACACAAAACACAAAAATTTGCAATGTGTAAAAATGTAAATTTCACTAAACCATTGTAACTATTAGTTATTAGTTCTCTAAACCATCGTAACCAATAGTTATTAGTTTTTACCAAACCTTCATAACCATTAGATTTTAGTTATTAGTTGCAACTAATAAAAATATAACACACTTTACCTTGTTGGTAAACCAATTTTCTTTCTTTGTTGCAGGCTTGTTTCACACTCACAAAAACAGGCTCCACAAAAACACTAAATACTAAATAAACTCTAAGAAATATCAAATCTGAAATCTACAAGCTACGAGTGACCATTTTACATTGCGTTAATATCAGTTATGGCGAGAGAGAGAGAGAGAGAGAGAGAGAGAGAGAGAGAGAGAGAGAGAGAGAGAAATCTGAACGGAACGCGGTTCTAAGATGCAATGAAAATCTCTTCCTTAAGGAAGCTGGACAGTGGAGATGACACAAAACGTATTGGGCAATAATTCTTTCTAGAAGCTTCGAAAACTGACGCAACTTTACATACAAACTGTGAAATCTGCACGTGGCTTTGACAAAAACGAACGTGTATGAAACGATTCTGCTCAACAGAGACATGACTCTATCGAAACAGACTCAAGCAAAAGTCACTATCAGACGTGATGAGAGAAATCCCAAAACACAACGAAGACCTCGAGGTCTCTAATCAAACGTGTTGACAGGTTAGGGAAACAATCTAGCTTCGAACGGACAAAGAAAATCTCTCTCTTTCTACATTCTACGTTATATATTCTTTTACAATTATGTTATGCGAAATCTGAAGACACATTTTAAACATCCTAACTCTAAGCTATCTAGGAATCTGAAAAAATGTTGCCAAAATCTTATACACAACAGTCAAAGAGGGGATATATGCATTTGAAAGTAGCAATATATAATAATATACATACATACATATATATATATATATATATATATATATATATATATATATATATATATATATATATATATATATATATATATGCGGGCAAGAGCACTACAACATTACCAAGGTCGAGGTGGGTTTGATGCAGTCTCCAAACAACGAATACCTGAGAGCAACAGGTGTTTGTAGGTGAGAGGCAGCATAAACTTACAGCCTCTTGCGGTGGCGGTGTGGTCTAAGGCTTCACTGTGCGTCCTGGATTTGGTAAGTGTCGATGGTTCGCGCGCCCGTAAGTCAACAAATCTCTTATCGACTAAAAATTCCCCTTCAGTTAAACATATATGAAAATATATTTATTCCAAGGTAGAGCAAATTAGATATTAAAGGACATTTGTAGCGCGATGTACGTATATGAATCACGGTAATGTGATATGACTCATATATATATATATATATATATATATATATATAATGTTATACACCCGCAGGAGATGCAATATATAACTTACCTTTTCGAGGTTCACAGATAGCGATTGCCCTAACATTACACACTATATCTTTCTCTCTCTCTCTTCTCTCTCTCTATCTCTTCTCTCCTCTCTCTCAACCAGCTTCTCTCTTTCTCTCAACCAACCAACCCACCTCTATGCAACTCACATATCACAATTACCTCAGGTCGTTAAAGGGGGACTTCTGGTTCATAGCCATTAATTTTCGTCAAACTGAATTTTTATTAACCTAAAAAATTAGCCATTGCTTATTTTTTTACGTAATCCCATTTTTGTACAATTTAATTTCAAATTAGCGACTAGGTACTTCAATGGAGAACGCCATTTATCTAGGATTCGACTATGTTGCCATCTGGCGGATTAATACCGATGACGTAGTGTTGCAGTCGCCACACAAAAAACAAGCGCAGCGAAGCACGCATATTGCATTCGTCCTCGGTTTTGTCCTTATGTTTTAGGTCAATTGTCATGTAACGTCAATTATGCAAACTTATATGACGTTTGGTTGTGCCAATACTTCTGGCAAGTGTCAAAAAGGCCTAGCATTCCACAGGATTCCGTCAAATAGAGAGAAATCAAGTCGCTGGCTGATGGCTCTTCAAAGGGAGGAATCAACATCAAAACCTTTCAACCTACGACGCAAACCATTATCTTTTCAGACAATTTCTTACCAACAGATTTAAGAACAGACAACGGTACCGACGAAGATAGGGCGGCTATCTCCCGCTATTTATACTATGGTGCCTCCACTTCCGGAGGTTGCCATGGTCTCAGATGTGTACTTTTCTCATAATGATAGTATGAAACAGGCAATATCCTAGGAAAAATCATACTGGGGTTATTCTGTGAGATCTGGTAATTTTCATAACAGAAAAATAATAACGTTTCTCAGAATGGTCAATCAAATAATGGTGTGGTCCTTGCAAAATAATTGACGTAGGGAGTCTTGTGTTTATGATCCGCAAAAGCTTAAGAATTTGACATGCTTTTTCTGTAACAAGCAGGGTCATGTCAAAAGCATGTGTAATGCTTGGGAAAAGGTATGTAACAGTAAAGGTAAAACGATGATGGCGGGCGAGAAAAGTGCTAGTCAGGTTGGATCTATGCCCGCCCCGACTCAATGACTAAGAAAGACCGATGTGGTTGTTCCTTTGGTGATTTTCTGTCTGTTGGTGAAGTCTCGTTGTATGGGTAGCTCAAGGGAAGAAGGTAAATATTTTACGTGATACGGGGGTTGCTCAACCATTAATTATTTGAGATTTGGTCCCGAAGGATTTTGTGTATGAGAATCTGGAGTCTGTTATTTTGAGTGGTTTCCCGGACACTGTAAAATCTTATGCTATTGGTCTATTTCATCTTAGTTGTTCTAATTTTTCGGGAACATCGGTTTGGCTATTGCTGAAAAATTTCTTATTAAAAAGGTGGGTGTAGTTCTCGGAAATGAGATTGTGTATGAGAATACGTCTGTGTCAATTGTGGTTAATCCGGATGCGGAAGTAGTGGTAGTCACTCGCGCTGCAGAGTCAACAGTCTACGTTGATTTGAGTAGTTTAAGAGGTAGTGATGGAGCTGTAGATAGTAATAGTGTTAGATTAAAACCCAATTGGACTATTAAGGAATTTGGTAGTCTCCCAACTGAGTCTGGTGAAATAATGAACGTGACTGTTCCTATATTTAAGGTTATTAACAGAGTATTATATAGACTGAGTAGACCAATGCATGCCTCAGGGGAGGATAACGAAATTATTCGACAGATTGTTGTTCCAGAATGTTACCGAGAAAGTAATGGAGGGACATTTTGGTATTCACAAAACAGTTGGTAGGTTAATGAATAATTTCTTTTGGCCTAAGTTGAAAGGTAATCAATAAAAACTTGTTAATAGTTGTGAAATTTGTCACAGAGTCGGCAAACCTAATCTACCTATTCCAAACGCTCCATTAATACCTATCCCTGTTGTGTCTGAACCTTTTTGTGAGGTGTTGTTTAATGTTGATGGTCCTCTCCTGAAGTCAAAGAGTGGAAATGAATATACTTTCACTGTTATGGACCGTATGTCTCGGTACCCTGAGGCAATCCCCTTGCAGTCCATAAGGAGTGAAAAGATTATAGAGGCTTTAATAGGTTTCATTTCAAAATTTGGTCTCCCAAAGGTAATTCAGTCTGTCTGCGGTACTAACTTGAGGAGTCGTTATTTTAAGTAGAAAATGACTGAATTGCGCATTAAACGTATTACGTCCTCGCCTTTCATCCAGAGTCAGATACATACATCGAGCAAACAAAATGTCCTTTAATATCCAATTCGCTCTACCTCGGAATAGATATATTTTCAATATATGTTAACCGAAATTATTATCAACTAAACAAAATTGCCCCTTTCGGTTGAACCTAATATGAAAATCTTATTAATTCCGAGGTAGAGCGAATTGAATTTAAATTCAAGGACATTTGTAGCTCGATGTGTATATATATATTATATATATATATATAATATATATATATATATATATATATATATATATATATATAATATATATATATATAATATATATATATATATATATATATATATATATATATATATATATATATATATATATATATAACTAATATATATATATAATATATATATATATATATATATATATATATATATATAGATATATATATATATATATATATATATATATATATATATATATATATATATATATATGTTACGCAAAATGTGGATAATCGCCAAATGTGTACATTTTGCAATTAATTTTGCCTATTGTGTACAATTTACAGGCACCAAGCGCTGCAAATTGTACACAATAGGCAAAATTAATTGCAAAATGTACAACATTTTGGCAATTATCCACATTTTGCGTAACATATATCATGGATTGTGTTAATCACAGGGGAATTAAACTAACAAGAGCATAGCTTGAAAGTTTAAGAGAGGATAGTCGATGAGAGATTAGGAAAGATTGTTAAGATTGAGAAAGAGGAAAGAGGATCGTGGATACCATCTTAATAGTAAGACAGCTACAAGGAAAAGAGGCCAGAGGGAAACCAGGAGCTCTATTGTGCTTTCGTAGACCTTGAGAAAGCATATGATAGATTACCAAGAGAAGTGATGTATTGGTGTTTGAGGAAGAGTCAAGTCCCAGAAAAGTTAGTTAGGCTGATCGAGATGCTATATCAAAGAACGATCACAAAAGTAATGAGCAGTTGGGGAAACAGCAAACTTTGAAGTCAGTGTTGGATTACACCAGGGGGCCAGCATTAAGCCCATTTTTATTTGTGCTGGTTATGGATGTATTAAGTGAAGATATCAGGAATGAAGAGCTGTGGGAGTTGTACGCCAATGATCTGGCGATTAATGCTGAAAATGAGGAAGACCTACTTAGAAGGGTTTGAACAGTGGCAGGATTCTTTAGTGAGCGGTGGCTTAAAGATGAATGTGAATAAAACAGAGGTTTTGGTGGGCATCAGGGAAGATAGTGACAGGTTAGTAATAAAAGAAAGAAGAGGCTCGATTACAAAACAGGTGGAAGAATTTAATACTTAGGACCTACTTTAAGCCAAGTGGGAGGATGTGAGGCTGAAGTTGATAGTATGATAAAAGCTGCACAGGGGAAGTGGAGAGAAGGGGATGGAGTAGTATGTAATAAGAAAATGCCAATCAAGCCAAAATCAAGATCTATAGCACAATGATAAGACCAGTGTTAATGTTTGGATCAGAAACATGGGCTCTCAGAAGAAAAGAGGAAGCAAAGCTTGAGAGAAAAGAGATGCGAATGCTGCGGTGAATTATGGGACTATCACTGCTTGAGAGATTGGAAGATGACGAGATAAGAAGAAGGGCTGGCTTAGTAAAGATTACAGAGTTGATAAGTTTGTCATGATTGGGAGGAACCTGTTAGAGGAAGGAGATTGAGAGAGATACATGGCGAGATAAAGTGAAAGAAGATATAGAGAAAAGAGGTTTGGTGGAGGATGATGCCCTTGATAGAAGGCAGTGAAGAAGGCACAACGGGCAACCGACCCCTTAATGTAGAGATAACGGTGGGAAAGAAGAAGAAATATATATATATGTAATGGGGAGATTCCCGCATTACATTAGGTAAGCGTGTAGCACGAACGCCAGGCAAACCAATACACAGTATTACACACAGCCTCTCTCTCTCTCTCTCTCTCTCTCTCTCTCTATCTCTCTCTCTATCACAAACAACTCTCTCTAAGCAATGCTCTCTCTCTTCCACTCTCCACCTCTTTCTCTCCATTCTAACAGGTAATGAAAATGAGAGAGTTGCATCATAACAAACATTTATTAACAATGAATAAAATAATTAACTAACTCAAAAACCCCGAACAGTAAAATGTCTGATAGTAATGGTAGTCACCATTAGTCACCAAAAGTCTACACCCATCTGGGAACTCTTTGTCCCCCCTCCATTGCCAGTTCTGCCAGAACCGTCCAAGCAACCGGACTATTTCGCACACTATAACACTATGTAACAAAGACTCCCGGTGAGCGCCACGGCATCTTGCCTTTCTCTCGAAGACGCCTCTATCAAAATCCCCCATAGACTTGGGTATTCAACATTATTAACAGAAAGAGGCGCACACGCACATACGAACACAGTTCGTTAACGCCTCACAATTCTGGCCGCAACCAGTTTCACAAAGGCACTTTGAGAAGAGTTAATAAACTGTCGTGCATTGACTTGTCTAACTAAGCAGTTTTATCTCACCCATCCATAGAAACTCATTGTACAGCTACTCTCGGGTCGTCGCCTCTACTCTGTTCTTCACATTCCATAGGTCACAAAGAACACATGGACAATATACTTTTATTAACTAAAAAATCTAGGCCTACATGGCTCGGCCACTACCACGCTAGGCCCTGCCTAGCAAAATAGCTTATATAATATAAAACACATTGGCCAGCTCAAAATAAAATTTAAGTAATAACTGCACGTCTCTGGCATTATAAAATAAAGTATATTACGCTTTATCTCTCCAAATAACACTAGACGCATTTTCTCTCATTCTTTTTCTGCATTTAGGGTTCTTGAATATCCCTCTTTGTCTGCAAGTAGCTGAACAGACAGTAACAGGCTATAGCAGGCTGTAGGAAGACGGAATGCCTCCCTCATTGTAGAAGACTTCTCACGACTTCTGCAGATCCCCAAAAGACACGCTGTAGAACTCTCTTGATCACCATCGTGGAACTATTGTATCACCAAAAACGGCAGCAACCTCTCTGCAACGGCTTGGTGGCTGTCTTGCTGGCGTCGGGAAATGACTTTTTTGGTGTGTTAGTATGTCAGTCGAGTCATTGGTCAATCTAAGAAAATTAACCCAGACATACTACTTCTATCAAACAATGATCTCAAAAAGTCAGAAATACTAACTGAACGTCTCCCAATTAACTCCCTTTAATATGACTACTAAATCATAAGTCATTATCACAACTCTCAAAGAAAAAAAAAAAACACCAAGTTCTCCAACTAAATTCTCCAAACTCACACATCAGCACACACAACTCAGAAATCACAGCAACTCCACGGACTTCTGTACTCATATTTCAAACTCGAATGTTATCATAAGCAAAAAAGAAAAAATCGTAATGAGCCCAAGAAAAAAAAAAAAAAAAAATAAAAAAAAAAAAAAGAATCACGTAACACACCCAGACCCAAAAATGTTCTCTCAAGCTCTGATATCTGAACAACCCACAAAATCAGCAAAAATCTCCAATGTTTAACAGCAAAAACCCCTTTACTGCTCATACAATTAATCACAATGAAACTTAATGTCAAACTCCCATTTACGTAAGTAACAACTCCCGAAAAATCACATCTCCCGGTAAATTACATCTCTCATAGGAAAAGGAAGAAAAATAATAATAAAAAAAAAGGATAATCACAAGTAGGTTTCCCCAATCACAAAATACATATAACATGCATAACTCCCCACCACGTTTTCCCAAGAAATGCTCCATGTAAAGTTATGGAATTTGCCAGAAAGCAAACTATTACACATGCGCTTCCTGCGTGAATGCTATTGTCAACATTTCTAGATATTGTGAAAAAATTCTGATCTATCATCAATCAGAGGAAAAGTCAGCACACAGCTCATCACATCGCTTGTCAGCAGAAAAATTCACCTGCGTACGTATGCTCGAACAGCAGCACAAAAAATTGTCCAGTCAGACACACAAGTTTGGAAAACTCATGATTCTCAAAGAAAAAGGTCTAACAGAAACATTTCACAGAATTAACTCCAGGATATGACTAATGTGTTCAAAAATTTAATTGTCTCGAAGACTTATTCTCTCAACATGAATTTGCCCCATTATATGCCTCCAAAAATAATATACTTGTGAACATAAAAAATGCACAGATCTCCATAGGACTCGTAATGCAGTAATGCTACTCGCCTCTAAATAGTCACGAAACCAAAGAGAAAGAACCACAGAAATCTTCTCTTGTCTCGAAAAAACTCCATAACCACAAAAAAGGTCACCGCCAAAGATTAATTCCAAATCCATATATTTCACCATATTAATAATAACACCACTCTGGTTATAAAAATATTTCCTCCATTTGGTTAATAACCACTCCCCTTATATTTCTCTCTTATTTCTCCGATAGCCACATGTTAATAAAAAAACACCACTCCAGGAATAGAGAATAATCACCTCTATTTTGGCAAATACAAAATATTTACCTCTATTTCCCCAACAACTCCATGTGGAATAAAACAAGGCTCCAAAAAATATACCTCCAAAAAGGAATATCAAAAAATGAAATCCTACCTCCAAAAATTGTGCACTCAAAGCATCTAGCTCACACACTCACAAATATTGCCCCATAATCTCCAAATATGTGTCTCCATTTGCAACAAAGATGGCTTCAAAATAATTGAACTAAACATAGCTCTCATCACATTGGCAATATAAAAAAGAAAAAATGGCCAAAAATATATCCCCAATATATTAAATCTCAATTATAACTCCAAGATAATATATCTCAATTATAACTCCAATTCTCCAGAGAATAACTCAATGTTAAAGTCAAAAAACTATAAAAACTCTCTCCGTTTAGCCTAACTGCTAAAAAAGGGCACAAACTCGGCAAATAAAACTGTCTAGAAAATTCTAGAAAAAATCACCCATGTGCCACAAGTCATTATAACAAAACTCCAAATTCACAGTGTCTTAGCAAAGACTTCTCCATATGCACTACGACATAGGCCACTAGAAAACTTAACCAAGTTTCCTATCTCTCACAAAGTTGTCACAAATACAACAAATGTATTGTGCAAGAAAACTCACAATTTCTGGAACACAAATATCCAGAGAAAAAATGTAGTGCCATTATGTATGCATTCAAAACATGCAAGAAATTCTCCCGTGTATTTCTCTGCAGCATCAAATAGCTGAAACACAAACACGTTCCCGAACAATGACTCTAAGTCACGAACTGAGATATTAAAAAAAATATTCACACCAACTGGAGAGAAAAAACAAATTCAAATTCACCCATGATAAAAAAAACTTGTGTCAGCGATGGCTAATTTCCAAAAAAGGAGAAAAGAAAAATCAACGGCACTGTTAACTATCTCCCGTGACTCACTAGATGTCAAGCAATTATCTGCTGAACTCATAAAAAAAGAAAAAATAAACAAAAATAATGTGTTGTTAGTTCCTCCCAAATTCAAAAAAAGATTTCACCTCCCTTGACAGCATTACAATACCCACGTATTAGTATAAAAAAAAATCAGTATCAGAAATATCATTATCAGCAAAATCACCAAAATTTTGCTATCATCAAAATCACTAGTATCAGTATAAAAAAATATCACCAATGTCAATGCTTGTCCATTCTCCAAAAATTCAGCACAAAACTCAGCAAAAGTTCAGCAAGATTCAACACAACTCACCAAGATTCAGTCAGATTCATCAAGATTCAGCAAAACTCATCATCGTGAATGACCGAAATATTCTCCAAAGTCACAAAAACTCAACAAATAATTAAGACAAGACTTCTCCCCATTAATCATTGTAATAATTCTCCACGAATAATTATCTGTAATAATTATCAACTAATCTCCCATGAAATATCTCAAATCTCTCGTAAAACAAGTCTCCCGTAATGATAATTATACTTAAGCAACCCTCCCGTGACACATCTCAAGTATAATAATTATTAATAATAATAATAACAATTCTCCATAGCAATAATTCTCTTGCAAAGATCTCAAGTAAGGGTGAAATTCAAATAGCATACAACAGTAATGCTGAACCTTATGACACACAATTTCTCCAGATGCAACACCATTGCCACACAACACAGATACAACACCAATCATCGGCATTTCAAAGTAATTTCTCCAACACAATAAAAAAAAATAATCTGTGTATCCCCCTTATATTTGTGTCTTCCAAGGCACAAAGAAAACATACACCCATACAATGCATTTCAATTCTCTTTTTATTTCCTTTTCTCTTCCTCCAAGAGAGAAAAAAATATCTCTTTTCTAAAAAAAAAAGACTCTACGGGCGTTTCACTTCATCAACTAATCAATCAGCTGAGATCTTAGTATTCATTGTCAAGGGCAAACCCATACCCCAACACCCCGACACAAAGAAAAAAAAGGAAGGAGGAGTTCACCCCCAATGAGAAAAAAAAAGTTTCTCCCCCCGTTAGAACAACCCTCAGTCAAGCGACAGAACACTCCCCCGAGGCATACACTAGTACCCATCTCCCCTTGAACAGTGTCTGAGGACCCCCTCCCAAGGTATACACTAGTGCCCATCTTGCAATCCCCTCTTAGGGAGGCCAGTGGTACCCTCCATGCAACTATCACCCGAGGCATGCCAGTACCCTCGCAATGCCCTCCCTCGAGGTATGCCATACTCCCCTTGCAATGTGCTGAGCCCGTGAAATTGTGGCCGCTCTGTCTCTAAGCCAAATATGCTTATCTAAGCACAGTTCACATGTATAAATACATCTTATACACCCTCATATTAAACAAAGACGGATACGTCTATCATAAACAGGCGCCAACAAAGAAAACACGTCACTGCTACTATGGGGAAAGAGAAGAAAAAAAATTTTTGGACCTCTTGAACCCGTCTCAAAAAAAAAAAAAAAAGCCCCCAGGACTCAAAAAAAACACACGGTAACACTCACATGTCCAAAACAAGAGAAAACCACCCCGGAATCCGCGTAGAATACGTAAATCTCGTCGGCACAATGCAAACGTGATCGGCGAAAAGGCACCTAGCAACACTCACTTACAAACCAGACTGAGTTACTCTCTCACGGACTCACGCCCTGGCGAATCTCAGTACGGGCAAATTTGATGAATCCATTAGAAATCCTTCCCTCATCCCCCATCCCATCTACCCCTTTTCACTTAGCAACCGAGACCTAACAATTTAACAATTTTCCACAATCCCACAATGGCTTTGTCGTTCGAAAACTATCGCTAAGCATAACCCATAACCCCTTTATTTTTAACTGGTCACCTATCTCTACATTGGCGTTCCTAGGCATAAAAAAAACTCTTTTATACCACTTTTTTAACCGCTAGCCACCAAATCCTGTAATGGGAGATTCCCGCATTCACATTAGGTAAGCGTGTAGTCGAACGTCAGGCAAACCAATACACAGTATTATACACCGGCCGCTCTCTCTCCTCTCTCTCTCTCTCTCGCTCTCTCTCTCTCTAGCACCGACACCTCTCTCTCTCTAAGCAATCTCTCTCTCTCACTCTCCACCTCTTTCTCTCCATTCTAACAGGTAATGAAATGAGAGAGTTGCATCATAACATAAACATTTATTAACAATGAATAAATAATTAACTAACACAAAAAACCCCGAACAGTAAAATGTCTGATAGTAATGGTAGTCACCATTAGTCACCAAAAGTCTACACCCATCTGGGAACTCTTTGTCCCCCTCCATTGCCAGTTCTGCCAGAACCGTCCAAGCAACCGGACTATTTCGCACACTATAAACACTATGTAACAAAGACTTCCGGTGAGCGCCACGGCATCTTGCCTTTCTCTCGAAGACGCCTCTATCAAAATCCCCATAGACTTGGGTATTCAACATTATTAACAGAAAGAGGAGCACACGCACATACGAACACACAGTTCGTTAACGCCTCACAATTCTGGCCGCAACCAGTTTCACAAAGGCACTTTGAGAAGAGTTAATAAACTGTCGTGCATTGACTTGTCTAACTAAGCAGTTTTATCTCACGCCATCCATAGAAACTCAATGTTCAGCTACTCTCGGGTCGTTGCCTCTACTCTGTTCTTCACATTCCATAGTCACAAAGAACACATGGACAATATATTATCAATCAAAAACCCTAGGCCTACATATATATATATATATATATATATATATTATATATATATATATATATATATATATATATATATATATATATATATATAAGTATGGATATATATGCATATGATATATATATATATATATATATATATATATATATATATATATATATATATATATTATATAATATATATATATATATATATATATATATAATATATATATATATATATATATATATATATATATACATATAATATTAATATATATATATATATATATATATATATATATATATATATATAAATAATAATATATATATATATATATATATATATATATATATATATATTATATATATATAACTTGTAAATAATTATATACATATAAATACATAAAACTGTCGCACCAAGGCCTTACGGTATTATATCTAAAAATCTGCTTACGGGTGATAACACCAAGAAACTTGGCACCATTTGTATGTAAAGTTAACCTTAATTATTAAGCAACGCTACAATTGCGAACCCACTCTGGTAATTGTACATAGTAAGCGAATTTCTCCAAAACTTTCTTAAATATATGACCAGTACTTAAGCATCCATTTTTTTCTGTAACATAGAACCAATATGTGGCACTACAGCAGGGCACTAAATTCACAAAAATAGGTGACAACGTTCGATTCCCGAAGAGGAAGCAGAAGGAAGGTATGGGTCCATCTAAATTCCATCGCACTTCTGT